>NC_090942.1:176967246-177292246 GCF_040807025.1 Struthio camelus | reverse complement strand
GGTCTGCTTTGAGTTGGCTTCAGCTCTTCTTGTGTTTGAAGGCTGCAACTGATTCAGTCTTTTCAGTTTGGTTAAAAACTGACTAAGGTGTATTGACATTTTCTTGCAAAGAGCATCTGAACTTTGAGTTCTCTGTTGTCCCTGTGTGCTCTGCTTGTATCCTAAACTCAGAAACCACAGATCAGAAATCAGAACGTGCCCAAAGAGGCTTACAGAGTGTACTGGTCATTTGTGGAAATTTTTAATGTAAACATAATTTTACAAAATTGCATCTATTAACATGATCTGGTATGCATCTTTTTCTGCACAATAATTACCTTCCTTTCACCTTTTCCTCACCCTCAAAAATCTTGTCAGGTAACAGCAATCATCTTACCCGCACAAGCTAAACACTTTAAGAACTTTTAGTAAAAGATGATATTCTTTTTCGTAAATACATTTGATGCACTGATTTGAAGATTTTTCTTTAAAAGGATGCTGCACTAAATTGTCTTTTTTATGCTGAGTAGCTTTATTGGAGTTAATGAACTGCTTTCATAGCTCAGTATAATATTCAATTAGGTAAACATACTAGTTTCTATTTTATTTGCTATCAATCTGATTGTTAAGATTGAGTTTTGTTTTGTTTTCAGTTTAACTTCAATCATCAATTATATTTCCTTTGAATGCTCTTAGAATCTGAATAATTAGATGAGGAGCAGACTAATTCTTCTAGATTATATTCAAAATATAATTTGTAATGGATTTTATGTGGTTATTATGATACATGGAGATGCCATGTGAGGCTACCCATCTGACTCTCATATTAATTCTTTTTAAATCAAAAATACGCTACGTATCACTTTGTCCCATTGCTTCTAGATTTGTTTAGCCTAGCTAAAGTTTGAAAGAGAATGCAATGATTCACTTAGGAGTGCATTCAGGAGGGAGAGGAAGTTAAAAACCAAGAAAGATAAGATCTGTTTAAGTTAAGAGAGAGGACTGGCGTGAGATCAAAGGCTTATAAATTGGTCATAAATGTAGACAGGAAATTAGAACAAAATTGCTGACCGTTTGAAGAATGATGTCTGAGCTAGGGCATGGCAGTAGAGACAAGATGGACTTTCAAAGATTTATGGAGGAGTATATACGACAGAAAATAGAGCAGTTCCTGGGTAATCCTATCATCCAAATCCACAGACTCACAGAATGGTTGAGGTTGGAAAGGGACCTTTAGAGACTACCTAGTCCAACCCCCCTGCTCAAGCAGGATCAGCTAGAGCAGGTTGCCCAGGACCCTGTCCAGACAGCTTTTGAATACCTCCAAAGATGGAGAACCCTTTGTATCTGACATGTTGGTATCCTATAGGTGGACTGAAAAGAATGCTGATTTGAACAATACATACTTTGTCTTAATCTGATTCTTCATGGGGCATTCTTCATCTAGTAGGGCTAAAATGATTTTCTTCCCTCCCTTGATGGTTTCTGAGGTGTTGTAGTTTGGCTACAGCTACCAACAAGGGTAGGGTGTGTTGATGCTTCTAATAGCATTTGTATATTTTGTAGCTTCCTCATCTGTGTGTTTTGATCACTTGCAGGATTGAAGAGATTGCCACATCCGAGACTGAGGCAGAGCCTTTCTGCCAGCTTCAGTTGGCAGGGATGACTGAGGTTTTGCCAATATGTGAGACATGCTAGGAGAGCTGGAGAGCTTTAAAAAGCAGTTCCCTGTTGCTAGCAGGATTACAGATACTGGCAAAGATCTTGATCTTTCCTGTTGTGTTAGGGTTGTGCTTCTTGGACTGGATGTTAGATACTTGGGCATTAGCTCTTTTTTGCTCCTTACAGGTACACGTAGGCGTTTGTCATACTCCTGTCTAGCTGAGACCTGCATCGTGTATTCACTTTTCTCACAGCTCTCCCTCCCTGCTGCAATTTGCTGACTTCTTTCTAATGAAGGTACGACCAGTGCTCACCTAAGTTTTCTAAGAACAGTCAGTCACTATTCCCCGTCATTACCCGAGGTCACAAGAACACCTCTCCAAAATATGTACCGTCGTGCTCAGATTCAATATAATCTGTTTTCCAGGTCATTAAAGGTCTTACCCCAAAATAGTCTGGAAAGCAATTTTTGGGACATTCATGATTAGCTTCTTATTAGAATTCTTCCAGTCTTTCAGTTCATAGCACAGAAAGCCAATAAGAATTAATTTTTCAGATATGATGGTGAAAAGCAGTATTTAGAGTTTCACTGAAGCGTGTTACTTCGTGGAGTCTGCATTCCTTCTTTCCACCCGTGGTCACTTCTGCCTCTGTGTGCACCAGACCTAACATTTTCTTCTCAGAATGCAGTCATGTGGCAAACTGCATCAAAGCTATAACTAAATTAACTATGTACAGATTTACTCTTTTATCCTTTTCCTGTGCTACATTAGTGAGATGCCTGGGCCAGATTCTCAGCTGGGGTCCTGATATCTTTGAAGGTTAAGAGTAGTGACTGTTTCTCAGCAGTTCACAACACTTTTTGAAGGAAATTAACTCCGAAATCTGAATTCATTTATTTACTTTTCATTTATTTATTTGTATTAAGGACAATTATTGATAATGACTGTATATTAAAAATAAAATACTATTTCTTTTTTTATCGTTTGCCTTTTACATTGGGCAGTGAAAATAATGAAGATACTTTTTAGTCCATTTGTGAGATTCATTTTTCAAGTGTAATGTCACAAAAATAATTTCAGGAAAAGTTTCGATGCTGTTTCCAAAAAAAATAGTCAGCTTTGAAATTGTTAGTAACGTCATAAAGCCAGGTAGGTAGATCATATGCCAATATCTTGCTGATCTCAAGAAGTTTTTGAGTCTACATATTCGTCTATTTAATTTATTTAAGCGTTAGTCAAGCTAGAGGTCTTGCAGGTGAGGTATTAGTGTTGTATTTTAAAATTTGATCTTTGGAACCAAATGTGAACAGATGCCATTAAAAAGTGATCCAGAGCATGAAGCATAGGCATTTCTTGAAGAACATGTGTCATTCTTTTAGAATTGTTCAATATGTTTGGTAGAAAGACAGAGGCTTTGAGAGCTCCCCATTTTAAAAAAAAGTGTTTCTCTTCCCCTTGTTCGGTATTAAAGGGCAATGGTTGCTTCTAAAAATGATCCTGTTCTTATTTTCCTATTTTGAAATAAGAATGTCTATATAGAAACTGATGGATGTGCATTCACAGGAAGGATCTGATCTTTCATTAATTTCAATGCAGAGCCTCTTTGGAAGAAAGTGTTTGAAGATTTTTCCAGAGCTCTGAACATCATCGTTTTTTTTTTAAATCTTTCTCTTGTTCCTTATTTCCAAACATGAAGTGAGCTAGGAATTGAAATAACAATGAGGAAATTTTCCTCTGCATTTTAATTTTCCAGCCCTTAGTCACAGAGTAGAACGGCTACCTAAAACGTTTTTTTCCTTTTATTTTTACTAAATTAAGAATTAATAAGTTTAGCAATAGAAAGTGGGTGTTATTGGTTACCGTGGCAACCTAGTCTGCAAAATACCCTTCAACAAATACCTTTTCATTTGCTGTGTCTTAAAGGATATGTCAAGCAGTTTACTGTGTCTTAATGTGGCTGTATTTAATGCTACCTTATGCTTAGCATGTTGTCATCTGTGTGCTTTGTGTCTAATGTTACAGCTGGACTTGTTAGAGGCCTTTAAATCACTAAGAATATATATAAATGTTATTGTTATTATTTTAATGTTTTCACTCTGGTTCTGCAGTTATTTTAAATATAAAATGCTAAATTTCATTTTCTATCTTCTCCGTTATTGGATGGTGCATGAAGCGTTTACTGGGATCCCTTGTCTTCTAAAGCAGTTGATCCACTCTTCCCTCTCCCTCCTTTTCATACCACTTAGTACTCTGCTGAGATATTTGCAGTAAAATTACTATAGCTCAACATGATTTTAGTGATAAACTAGTGTATATATTGTCAGGGTGATATGAATTAACTATACGGTATGATTTAAATACTGTGCTCCTAAGGAGTGCAAAGTCTGCAAAAGAAAAGCCAAATACATTCAAAATGATTTGGCGAGATTATAACATACTGAAAATTACTTTCCGGTGCTAGGCAGTGGGGGTAGTTTCATCATACATATCCATGAAATTATTTTAGCATCTAGAGGTTTGGGTTTGTGATTCAGGCCTGGACTGCCTCATGGGCATGAAAATTGCACAACAGGAATGTGATTGCAGCATGTGTTTTACTGTAGCTTGTAACTCAAGATGCAGATTTGAAATCATGTATCAGAGCAGTGGAATGCTATGTAAGATTGTGTGGGCTTTGTTTATAATATCATAAATATAGAATACTATAGTTTTGACAAATGTATACATTATTTTAGAAATTAATCAGGATGCAGTTGTGGTACTTGCAATATTTAACTTTTGCATTTACTAGTCTCTGTTAAGACCTTTCAGTTCTCTGCACCCTATTAATCTGTCTCTGATAATGCTGAGCCAGAGTCTTCCTTTCCTGTTCCTCTTTTAGAGTCCCTAAGGCGGTAGGGGTTTTCACTATCTCTAAAATCATCACAGCGTTACTCTATTCAAGTGTATCCTTGCACTGCTGTGAGTATCTCAGTGGACAGTGGTGTATCTCAGCTGAAAGCATTTCTGCACATTTCTCGTCACAACAGCACATCATTTTGGCCCAAGGACTCCTCTCTGTTCTTTGGCTCTCCCTTGAGGTGCTGTCTGAGATTTGTTGCTTTCCTTTGAACATTGCTTTTCTGATGATTGAGAAAGGGTTTTGGGGGGCTTTTTTTTGAAAATAAAGCGATAACTAGTCTTGACTATTTAAAACCATTTTGTCTTAAAGGCGCTCTGTTGTTAGTCTTAGCTTCACCCTGCTTAATGCATGTTCCTGGGAATCTCTCTCATAGTAGACAAGAATGCTATAATGGAAAAAACTCTACTGGGCAATGGGATAAGCCCATCTTTTCTTTATTTGGCTGGTTTACTTGCAGGCAGAGTAAACATCTGTACTGCCCAAATTTATCACATCATAGACTCTCCCTAAGTCTTGCAGAGGGGTGCATAAATGGAAAGAATGGCTGAGTTCTTTACAGTGCACTAATCCCTATACGAATAATGTATGACTTAACACCCTCAGATGTTACCAGGCTTTCTTTTATCCTGTGGCTGTATGTAGGAAAAGACAACAGCCATGCTTAGGTATGGACTCCCCCTGTTAAAAGGGAATGGTTCACCAACATCTGATAGAGATGTGCAGTGGCTTACTCAAAATACTGCTTGCTTACGTGACTTGATGATATCCTCCACAGTGTACTGGAGGTTCAAACCACTTACCAATCTTTCCAGAAGAGAAATTTCTAACTTCCGTAAAATATTTAGTGAATAATGAAAGAATACTTTAATGAGACTCTAGCCTAAATCTCTGGCTCTGTCTGTCCTCTGGCTGAAATCCTCTGCCAGCTGTTTGGAAAATCTGTTGCTGAAGACACTCCAGTGATTAAAAAAAAAAAAAAAAAAAAAAAAAAAAGTGGGCTGCAGCTGTTTCTCACTGAATCATTTATGTTGTGCTGAACGGAAATATAGAAAAGAGGAGTCTCAGTGTCTTAGTAGGTGTAAGTGGAAACCTCTCAGAGTGGAGAAATGTATAATTTCTTCATTACCCCAAAATAAAAAAAAAAAAGCTGTGATTCAGCTCATTGCCATC
Source organism: Struthio camelus (assembly GCF_040807025.1). NCBI lineage: Eukaryota > Metazoa > Chordata > Aves > Struthioniformes > Struthionidae > Struthio > Struthio camelus. The sequence goes on along the minus strand of NC_090942.1, from coordinate 177,286,531 downwards.
TGTCTTTACTTGATGAACCTACTTAAATAAATATGACTGCATTTTCTCATAGTGTTTTATCTGTCCTGGAATACAGGCACTGATGCTGTACAAATCCAGACATTCCTGGATACAATTAGCACTGCCAACATCCCCATGAAAAACATAGCTAATTAAAAAAAATCTCTCCACGAATGCAAGCATTTAATTCAGCTAGCCTCCACTTAACGCTGCTTGGTTCTCTTCATATAATGATACGTTACAATGTCTTGAAGAGAGCGTAACTTCTAATAGCTGATAGGCTCCCAAACACTTGACTCCTTATGAAGGTAAACTCCTTGCTTGCAAAGCCATTGCCTAATTAGTAAGAGTAGCTCACCGCATGTTGACGTGGTAGTTTCTTTGAAATGGTTCTCTGGGTTGTTATACAGTGTAATTCCAGGGGTTGACAAGTCATTTGTTTTTCTCTCTCTGTTTGAAGGTTTTATTTTTTTAAAGTTCATTGTCAGAAATATCTTTGTAGATTCCACTAATACCAAGATAACGATCATCCTGTCAGCTAATGTTTAGGTGTGGAAACACATCACAGGATAGCTGCGATGTAGACTATACTGTTGAGGGCAAAAGAAAAGAAAAAGCGTTTGTACTTGCAAAAATTCTTTGTTATTTTATTTTGGAAAAATCTTATTTTAACTTTACCTCAAATCTGGCACAAGTGAATTACTGCATGACATGTTGTCCATGTAAGGATCGCAGCACTGAAGCATTTTCTAGGTTAATATTTGCAGAGGCCAACTGTAATTAAACTGGAAAAACAAATACCATATAATTGTCATATATGTGAAGGTGAGATACAGTATGATATTATTTCAGGATCAAACAACTGTATTAAAAGCAGCCAGCAACTCTGAAGGAAATTGCTATGCCTTAGTAGTCAGTGGTAGTTTAGATAAAGAGGTGATAAAAGTTTCATTTAAGATATTAGAATGCTGTAATAGAGAGTTTTCCTTCCCTCCTAACCCAGAAAATAAAAAAAAAAAAAAAAAATTCAAACGTATAAAGTTTACTGCCCATGCTCCAAATGGATGCAATTATATGTAAAAAATTGGGCTGCTCATCGTGTGTGTTTACGGATCGCTAACTCATGTAGTGAGTAGCATCTGCTTCAGTCTGCTTCTTTCTTCATTTCCATCCCTTCGCATTTTATCAGCCTCTCCCTACTGACACATTTTCTGTTCTGTTCTGTTCTGTCAGGCATGGTGTTATTCACCAAAGGTGTGCATGTGTCTGAATGAAGGACAAATTGCATAAAGCCAGACCAGGACCTGGGGGCATCGTCTTTGGAAAAGCCTAGAGAGAGCTCCTCTAGGTGATGAAAGAGGTCTGCAGGTATAGGGAGAGAAACCTTATTTTTATTTTTTTTAAATAGAAGAATACCAATCATTTAAAGTAAATTTCCAAAAGTATTTCAGTGAAATTTCAAATAGGAACGTTTAAGGTCTACATTTATTTCCAACAATATAGAGAGACTAGTCCCAATAGAGTTAGTAGACTGGTGATCAGAGGTGCAGTAGGAGGGTATCCATGGAGTACTGCCAAATTCTGAGTTTTCTTCATCCAGTGCAAGTGCCATAACTACAGAGCTACTGAATATTCATGGAGGCTGCTGGATTTTGCAATTTTTTTTAGAAGTTATGGCACTAATCTTCCTTAGAACAGAACAACCACTGAGAAAAGAAGCTTTTGGATGATCTGGAATTGTTTTCTGACAAGCCGGGTTGTTGCTTATTGCTTCTGACTCCTGCTGCGTTCAGGGAAACTGCCTTTCCTCTTTTCTCTGCTAATAAATAACAGAGCAGTAAAGATGTATTGGACTTTTACACTGAATTCTCCTAACTGAAACATCCCACTTGACTCTAAATTTTCACTAATTGTCTAAACTATAAGGGGAAGGCAGTAGTTTCTCTCTAATTCTCCTTCTCTATGTTTTTTTACTCATTGTTTGCTGACTTTGTGCTTCATTTTCTAAACCACAGAACAGAAGTGAAGAGTTCTTTGTCTTGCATTGGTTCTTTAATGACTACGGTTAAATGCAGATATGGTAACTTACTTCCCTTCCCCTTCCTCTTTTTGAATGATAAGCATTGTATGATAAGTCTATGATGTTCCTTGCCCTTCCCCATGAAACAATCTACCAGAAACTTTGGGATGAAACGCGAGGTTTTTCTTTGTGCAATATATAATTTGGCAGAGTATCCAAGGGGGAAAAAAGGAACCCGGAAAACTTGATATTTGCATGGTGGCAATTTATTTTGATATGGCTATTCCCATTCCTTTGTCACGTCAGTATATCATCAAACATAATTTTTGCCTCAACTTGTGTAGAAACTAAGCATTTTCACTGGGCACGTGGAAGAACTGTGTTACTTCCAATTTTCGCATCCTTCAGGATTAATGAAATAGAAGGTTTTATTGTCCATTGACTCTGGAAATACCTTTGAAAGCTGTTTTTTTGGCTTTCCTAAGAGTAAAAAGGCTTGTGTGATTGCACTGCCTCTGTCTGTCAGGCCTTCATTGGCTAATATCAGACTAACCTGACAGAGATGTGGAAATCTCAAAACATTCCTAGAAATGCTGTGAAAATGCTGAGCAGAGGGAGAAGACCTAAATCTGCCTGCATTGAAAGGAAGTGGTGGGGACTTGGCTGTTACACGCCCCATCCACGAGCTGCTGGCCACTGTATGTCGGCTGGGTGGCTCCCATCTAGCCGAGGCTCTTAATGGTGATCCCACAGGGTGTGTGGGGAGCTGGAGCTGCGGTGTGGAGATTTTGGGGTCAGGAGACACAAATCCATAGGGAGGCAGCAGCAGGCCCTGTCTGCTGCTTGTGGAAGTGGTTTTTTTTTGAACAGGCACTAAATTGTTTTGCAGCATATTGAGAAGTCTCATCACGTTGTTTACACTTTGCTGCCCACTCAGAGGTTTTTTCCACATCCCTCCTGCCTTTCACAGGAGTTCGTGTTCAAAGCTGGGTATATTGTTTCTGCATTCTTCAGGCTAAACAATCTTGAAGCCAGATGAGATAATGTGAAAAGCAAATGAAATCCTTTTCAAATAGTCTGTGTAAGTGTGTCTGGAAAGTATCAGTGACTAGCTGGCTAATGTCACAATGCAGCTGATGTTGAGGAGAGGTGATAGAAACTACATTTAATTATAGACATGAACATGTATTTAAGTGGAGGTTTGTGACATTGCTGCAAATTTTGACATGTCTTTGATCTTTGCTAAAAATACACTTGTACGTGTTACATGTAGCTGTTAGCAGTAGGTGCAAAACCCAGCATAATCCAGCAGAGATCCAAACCGGGGAGGGGGAAAAAAGGAAAAATGAATACAATCTTTCTTCTTTTTAAAATACCCTGCCCATAAATGCCACCTTTTCACCTTCCTCACTCTGGTAAACAAGTATGTGACTGTCATAAACACTAGCAATCAATACAAAAAAAAAAAAAATCTGGGAGGATCTTAGAGGTCAGCAGGTTTGGCCTTTGAACCAAAAGGAGTTAATTCTGAATTTGGGATCCTCTCCTCTTTAAACTGAGAAGAGTGATGCATCCAAGTGCTACACCAAGATGGGCTGTAGCTCCAGATCCACATCTTAATGTGTCTACATGTCCACCTATGTGCAAGGTGTCCGTGTTCCCACTACAGTCCAAGGAAAAATAATCAATACAGTCAATGGGTTCAAGAGGACTGGCTATTCATTTTATCCTATGCCAGATACTTTGGGCTCAATTCAGTTGCTCACATTTAGGCATCTGATGCTGTTTGAAATGCCTTTGAATGTCTGAGGCATCTGCATGGGCCTGGCAGATATGAAAGATGACAGACGGAGGCAACTGAGTGGAGTCCCTGCATTTGATCAGCTGAACTGCTCTTCTGATTCCCCTGGCTGTGATGGCCAGATCTCCACTGACACCCAGGGTAGGCACTTATGCTATGCAGGCATCTATATACAAATGCCTGAATATGAGGCTGACTCCTAAATTCAAATCTAACCCTCCAACCTAGGGTTTGATGCAGTTGCCCCACAGCCTGAGCGGCAGCAGTTGTTGTAGGACTGCAGACAATCCTCTCAAATGAGCTCATCTTAAATTATCCAAGGCTTTATACTGCAAAATCAACACTTTAAGCAATACCTATGTAGCAGCCACCTGTTTGTGGAAACATCGGAACATGAATGTCATGTAAAGAGCTTCACTGAGCAGCTAATGAGCTTCCCATGTGGGCACTCAGATGCGATGCAATGCATGTAGAAGCCAATTTTAGAAGATTTTGGATGGATCAGATCTGCATGAAAACTAGTTTGAGCCTAAATCCTGATTCCTGCTTTTGTGGCCTCACTTCATTCCACTGTAACGTACTGCCTTTTCTCTGTTAGCACCTTCTGCCACTGCTGTTGATGGATTTGCCCCTTTCCTGGGATTAGATCATCAGTTTCTATCTCATTTTCCTTACAACTGTACAATTTCATTCCTATATTGTTATCCTGGAGGTGCTGTGTATATTATAGCCACCTAGCTCCATCTCAGCGAAGATTAACAAGATATTTTACATTACAACAAACAGTATATAAGAGTGACCATGAGAATGAGCTTTTCATGACAACCATGAAAAAATCCCGAAATTTACAAGGCTTCCTTGTAGGGAGATGAGATAGCAGTGCGGTATCTAAGCCGATTTTAAGATTTTAGATATCCCTAGTCATCTTTCACTCACAAGGAAAGAAAATGAGATCTCAGCAGCACTGAAACGTGGACTTTGTGTGTTTACTATGCAATCTTGTCACCAGCAAAGTCAGTGGGCATTTTACCACTGATTTTTAAAGGAACCATGATAGCAACCTGCTGCCATAGCCTTTGTGTGTCTCCTTCTCAGGAGGCTTTGTCCTTTCTAATTCTTCATAGGGTGATTCTGGCACAAGCTGCTTGTAACAGGGCCACCCGCAAAGCAGAGAGCCGTTTTACAAAGAAATCAAAATAAACGGAGCTGGGGCCAGATGTGGTCAGCAAACGACAGCAGGCAATCCTCCGTAGGTTTAGTGCGTAAGGCGTTTAAGTAGCACATCCATAGATTGATTTGCACAGTGTTTTCAACCTTTTCACTTTAGCTCTGCTACTTTTCTCTCTTATGTGAAGCAGAAGGAAGGGTACCACTGGCATATGCGTGGGTACCGGAAGAAAGTTGATATTCGTTATTAAAATCGTTAGCCTGTCTTTTGGAAAAAGACCAGTGTCTGAATGCTCCCGTATTTATTTTTGGTGCCCAGTGTGTAAGAGACCTGAAACAATAAGCTATACATCCCAAGGATGGATGCACGTTACTTTTAGAGCAAAGCCCTTTTAGACTAAGGTTGCCAAAGAATGAGGCTCCTAGCAGTACTAGTTACTTTTGAAAATGTAGATCTTTCTTACATTAGAAAAAGCGACTACGAATAGCTTTTGGGAGGGAAGATGGGTGATTCGACACTTCAGGAACTGGGGACCCCATCCCTATTACACAAGACGAGGTGCGTAAGCGAGTGAAGTGAAGAAGGGACCTGCTGTTATTTTTCCTTTAGCAACTGTTGCGTGAAGCCTGTCCTGAATGCATCTCTGCTTTAAACCGGACTGCTGGGAACCACAGCCTAATTCCAGGACAACCACTCCCCCTGCAGGAGACGGGCTGGATGTATTAATTTCTCAGGGCTGGGTAAGAAAGCAGAATTCAATATGTAAGAGCACATGAATAAAGCATAAAGAGCGGAAAGGAAAAAAAAAAGAACATCCCAAAACCCAGACATTTTTACGTATAAGTGGGCCAGAATTCTGAAGCTCCAGCTTCAGAATTTGCTGGAGCTGAGGTTTGCAGCCTCTGGGAAAAGTGAGTCTACCTAAAGACGAAGGATGGGAGAAACAGTGCTGTGTAGCAGAGGAATAAGGGAACCTGAGTTGTTAAGTAAAGCTCCGCTCCCTTCTGCTTAGCCAAGCTGCACAGATCCCTGAAGTCTGGTGTACAGTATTTTACCTGAGCTAGGAAAGAATTTTTTTAAACCATTCAAGATAACTTTGGCTGTTAAGACAGTGCAATCTGTGATTTTTACTGAACCACGACACTCCATCTAGCTGTTTATCCCTCATACTTTCCTACCCCTGACATGCTAGAAACAATTTGTAGCTGATCAAGCCCTGAATTGTTAAGTTAGCTGCTGGACATAAGTGTGTTTCTGTTTTTAATAGGGATTTTCTGGGCTCTGGATTTTTTATATTTTGTACATAAAAATAGTTCAAGGCTGCTTTATGGTCTATCTGATATTAAAATGATATTTAATATGGAATTTTAACTATACAGGAAGGCAATAAGAGCTCTGCTTCTCAGTTAAGAGGTTAATAAACATTTTATCAACTTCATTATGTCTGGAGTAGAGGCTAATAGTTCAAACAGCTCAATGAACTAGATTTAAAAAAAAAAAAACAAAACCCTAAATATATGCCTAATGTGCTATTCCAATACTATGCATAGAAATTCCCGTGGTCGACCAAGCTAGAAATAGGCTCAAACTACAGATTTGCTACCAGCCCTTATAGTCCTATCAGAAATTAGAGATTTGCTGTGTGAATCACTGAGCAGTAGCTGTGTCTTCCATTACACAGGAGGTCATAAATAAACATAATGATATCACCTGCTCTTGAAGTATATGAATCAATTAAAAAAACAGAACAGAACAATATAGATCCATTGATCCTCAAAAGTTTTAAGTCTATCAAGTGACCTTTACAGTAAGGGTCATGCATGTTATCAGTCCATGAATATCACACATACTTATTGATTATGTGTGTTAATTCGTAGCTGGATACTCATGAAGATAAATTATTTTTTTCTGGGAACAAATACAAAGCCATCGCAGCTTTTCTGATCCTCTCCATAAACAGGAAAGAGATTGGGGACTGTAGTCTGGGACTCTACGAAGGTATTCCCAACATTTACAGAGAGCACACGTTACGTGCTCATGTCTAGAGCTGAATATAGTCATGGGGAGAGGTAACCCCGAAGGTAATTTGTACCAGTGAGGTGACACATACTTTGGCTCCTTATTTAGATGCCTTCCAGATGCCTTTCCTTCTTCACTGGTTGCACAAAGAGCCAAGACTCTGCAGTTAGGCCTTTTAGGTTAGATGACATGAAATCAGGAACCATTGCTAAGGAATATCAGCACGGTATCGTTCTCATTTGTGAGTCGCCGACTCAGGCATCTATCAGTCCCTCCCTTGAAAAAGAAAAAAAAAAAAGTGCATATATGACAAAATATGATAAAAGGCTTCTAAAATTACAAGTTCCTTTAAATACGTGTATGGATGTATGCAAAAATCCCATTGAAACATTAGACTGAAGGGAAAACATGAGTCCAAACATTTTCAGGAAACCTATAACATGGAATTAGTGTCTCACAATGAACCTGAGAAGTGAAAAAAATAAATTCTTGGAGAGATTTCTTTTTTCATGTATACTTCAAGAGGTGAGAAATTAAGAAATAACTTTTCTCTGTTTCATTTCCCCCTTTGTACAGAGCCTGCTGCATTTTAAAAGCATCAAGCTGTCACATTGGTAGCGAAGCCCAACAGAAAAGTGAAGGGTATCACTGGCAGCTATTCGAGTTAGGAAACTTGAAAACGGATAAAGGACTTTTAAAGGATTTGTTCTATTTGTGAGCATGCAGAGGGTACTGCTTACAGCAATAGGTGGGAGCACTTCCACTTGTACTGTGCTTTTACCTTTCTCATTTAAAATATATCCATCACAGTGATATAAACTCCAAAATCTTAATTACTGCTTAGGCTGTAAGTTCCTGGAAGTCTTGCTTGTCTCACTGCCCACCCCTTTCCTTTCTTATTTCTCCTGTCATGATCTTAGGTGTTAAAATGTACAACATAGCAAACGTGCTGAGACCAGAGACGAAACAAATCCGTACTTACTCATGATTTGAACCAGGTATTGCCTAATCTCTTTGGGGTGGGATTGAATAAATTTTCAAATTGTTCATTGTGATACGTGTTAACCAAATTCCAGATAACTCATTAGTAATTTCGTAACATTATTCAAGAATCGTTCCCTAAAGCTTCATGTTTGGAACGAATAATTCAATATGGGATTAAATATGCTTTATATTTAAGTTCTAAATTGAATTATCAGTAAAAGAAACCTGAAACAGCTCCTCTGGCACAGCCAGCTGGTCACTGTGAAACTTTCTGAAGGTTGTCAAACGTTAATTTTTTTTTCATGGGTGTATCTTAGAGGATTTGAGAATTAATTAATAAAGTGCTAATCATTGCTAAATACTTTTTAGGTGATATGTTATAATAATGAATGGCTTAAGGCAAAGGTCCATAGAAGTCGTTGCAAATCTCGTCACTGATTCAAGGAAGATTGAGATCAACCTCTTACCTCAGTCAGACCGAAAATACTAAACAGCTCTTCACTGCCTGGGCTGCGGACAGCTCATTTGTTCCTGCCCTTTGTTTTGCTCAGTTTAGGCATGAAGGTCAGCTCCATTTTTGTTTAATATCGGTTTTGCTTTCAGGCCCCTTGCCTGAGGAAGCATAGGTTGCCAAAACCGCTGGGGAATATGTTATTTGTTTAAAACCATTCAGTAGATGTTTTAAAATAAAGCTGACAGTATGCTTCTGTGAAAGCTTGTTTTTACAAAATCTAAATTCTGGGAGCAAATCTGAGTGGAGAAGGTTCATTTACATCTCTGCCATAGCTCAGCTGTGTGGGTTTTTCAAGAAACCTGATTTTTAATGACTTCTCCGTGTTTAGGAAATGACTGCCTGCATGTGAGTTTTCCAACTGTTTCAGGGGAATAATGGGATGTCTCTCTGCTTTCCGGTGCTGAGTTGTTTTCAAGAAGGCTCATAAGAAAGCAGAGTCTTTTTCTCTCCCACAAATCTGTTTGCCTGTGCTTTTTTCAGACTGATTTTGAATTGGCCCTTCTCTGTGTGGTTTCGTCCAGTTTTGGTAAGGGTGTTACTTTCCCCAACCTTTTTGTTTGATTTACAAGAGCAGGGATTAAGCTGTGCCTCGGGACTAATGGGGACCTCCATGCCTGATTTCCAAGGGGTCTGCAAAAGGAGGCTAAGAAAAGCAGTGGGCTTGAATCTGGCATCTGAGTATCCCTTCCTCCTTTGGGAAACTTTTCACGATCGGTATACTGAAAAAGATTTCAAACCACTGCTCGCTGCTACGCTCATCTTATACCTGTGGTTTTTGGCCGGGTAGAGAAGAGAGAAAAAGCTTAATAAGCAAACCCCTGTGCTCTGAGTTTTCCTATGTAAGTCTATAGACTCTGACATTACAATCCTCTGGGGACCTACAGCAATTTGTATCTGCTGAGCAGCACTTCCAAGTAATTGCAATAGGTTAATTTTTCCTGACTACAGATGTGGATGAAACGTGTAGCACATAAATATAGAAAACAGCTAACCTAAAGCACAGGCTCCTGTAAAGCATTCACTGGCTTCTTATAGCAGGTTTTTGTTAGGACTTTAAGCATGCATGCTGACACTTTTTCTGAGTATCAGCTGCAAGACAAATGTAATCCATATTGAATCTTCTAAATTTCCATTTGATTGCTGAGCATTTACCATATTAAGTTGACCATCACCACGTTAAGCCTGCGAGTGGTTCAAGGGCCTCTTTAATTCAGCATGTGATAAAACTCATGCGACTTTTAAGTCTTTCATATATTTTTATCTTTTAAACAGGTTGGATGATTTGGGTTTCTAATCTGACCTTGAATACGACTAAAACTTCCATACATGCCTTAAGGCGCTTTTTAATAGATTCATTGTAATTTCTGGGTTGTAATTCATGCTATTGAATATTCTGCCACAAGTAGCAGTACAAAAATAGCATGAAGAGTTGGAGGCTCAGGACTACTACTGGGAGGGAGCTGAAGGTGTGTGAGAAATTGTCTTCACAGGCTGGCAGCCAGCGTAGCCTGGTGTTAAAAATGTGATAGCCTGTGGAGTTGGCTTGTGTATTGTTTAATTTCTTTGTGTAACATGTTGGGGGTGTTTTCCTTTTGCTCTGCAGGATGCAGTTCCTGCATGTGGTCCGATGCCAGGAGAGGCTGGGAAAGAAAAATCATCATTCTGCGCCTTTTATTTCTTTCTTAGGAAAGCTGATGTCAGAGTAGAAAAAGCTCATTTGTTAAATGTCTGTATGCCCTGACTGCCATCATAACTACTGCAAATATCAGTGGTATGGCCTCGAGGTGACAAGCAGGAAAAGATTGATGAGTATTTTCTAAAATGATTTATTTACACTAGGCTGGGTCCACCTCATAATATTTTTAGGACAAGCCACACAACACTCAAGAGAAGTGCTTCTCCGAATGCAAATAAGACTAACAGAAGAATAATTTTCCACTTTTGTACTGCAAAATCTAGACTGATGCATTGTTTACTGTTTTTGACATATTTTGCTCAGTATGTAGCTACATTTCATGTATTAGTTAGTAGTGTGGCATTTAAATCAATTCACAGGAGATCTAATGGATTAGGCACTGGGGAGTGGGAGTTTATTGGTATGTGACTAACCCTAATATTTAGTGCTCACCAAGATCCTTGACATAATAGTCTACATTAAACTGTGTGAAAAAAGTGTTGAGGAGTAATTTGGGATCCTTCAAAAATTTTAGGCGTTCATTCTAATTTTACATTTATGTTAATTCATTTAAAAATTGGTTTTGTTCCAACTTGGCGTTAGAGTATGGAAAAATTAGGAAGATTTGTGAGATTTCAAAGCGGGTGCTGAGGAAGGTATTTTTCTTGCCTCAAAGTGTTTTAGCTTTTCCTTGCATTGCAAAACATCACTGTCTGTTCAGAGTGGAAAAAAAAAAACCCATTTGTACCCAGTTATGTATTCTTCTCTGCTCAGTCTTTTGATCTCATCTGTCTTTATCATTTTCAAACCACTCTCATAGACACGCTGGAGACTGAGATCTCAGTTCTTCTCACATTTAAGATAACTTTTCTCCATTTAAGTCAGTTAGTATGTATGGATGTAGCAGAACAGAGTTTAGTCCTATGTGTATCTGTTTTTTTTTTTAAACAAAGTACTAATATGCTAAATATCTAAGAGGTCTCATAAAAGGAAGTGAATTTAAATCAGGGAATTGGACTGAATGGTGGGTGACTGAGATGATAAGCCTGAAATAGCAGCTCAGAAGAGTGACAGAGGAAGATTAAAAGATAAAATGAAGGCAATTGCCAACAACCTGTAGAATCTAGGACACAAAATGAGCTAGAATGAAGAGTTCAGAAGAGAAAGCAATTCAGTCAAGATGAGAGTGAAAGGGTTATTTTTTCCAATAGGGAAAAAAACAAACAAAAATGAAATTAACATTTTGATAATACTTGACGGGGAAAGAGAGAACAGAATGAATAAGCTTCTGTCAAACAGGCAAGGAAAGTGAGAACGAAGGAAACTGAGATCTCTGCAATAAAAAGGAGTTCAGTGCTCTGAACTTGCATTCAGAGGGGACTGCAGTCAGAATCGTTTGAAGAGGCAGGACTTGGTGGAGTTTAAAGGCTGAGGTGCTGGAGGCAACCCAGAGCTAATTCCTGGTATTTTTAAGTAGTGTAACGAGTAGTATTCATATAGCCTCTCTTTCTTTCTCTGTTCTCTTTAAACGGATTATGAGGTGAGCATTTCATTAAATCAAAATGTAAGATTGAATATATATACTTTCTGTAACTTGCTTGTGAAGAAAAAATGTTGCCACAGAGACAAGCATAACAATTGTTAAAATGGGATGCCAACCAACAGTGTATGACAACTTTGACAGAAAATCTTATACTCCAGCCCAACAGCTTCCTTTCCTTCTGCTTAGGCCTGATAATACCCTCTATCCAGAAATAACTAACTCTTTGGGGTAATTTTTGACAGAAGACAGAGCACGCATCGACTCAGCTAGTTTAGGCAGTTTTCTTAAAAGGTAAATTGGTATGGGCTTGGAGCCTGCTGTCTCTGCTATAACAGCTCAAAGACTGGAAATTATTTATAAGATCGTAGTGTTGTATCTAGACCCAGATCAGTGTCATGTGGTTTTTGAGACGGGATATATCCAACAATCTCCAGTGAAGGTATTAACGCTAGAGGGAGCAATTTTATGCTTCCTTCCTGGAGAGGAAGAGGGACACTTCATATCGCCCTAGTATAGATGCATAAAACTGGTAAGTGTATCATTTTTTACAAATGCCAGTTTTTCTCCGCTGCCTGCCTAGAGAGCTTAGGGTGATTTAGACGTCTAAAGTCAGGTGAGATGGATCCTACTCCAAGAACAGAGTACACCTTTTCCCTCCCAGCCGTCTTGTCTGTGTTTTGATAGAGCGGTGACCTCCGAAGTGCTACACTCGCCCTGGTGTACATCTGGGTGCGAGGAAACAGATTTAGGGCAGAGAACTTGGTTCAGCGAGGCAATTTCCTCGTCGTCTAGGACTCCTGCTGTTGCCAGTGTGGAGGAAATAAGTGCTGCAGGCGACAGTTCAGCCCACTGTGAGGTGACTACGGCTGCGTTATGAATCCCCTTTGGGGCTTGCCTATCTCTTTCCCTTGACTATTAAAGAAGTCTATATGAATAACTTAGGTTAGATTTCTTCTTTTTTTTAGATAGGATTTGTCTTACTGAACTTCAGCCAAGTGTATTGCATCGGAAGTCCCACTGACTTGGTATTTAAGATGAAATGAGGCTGTTGTGTGTTTTTCTGAATCAGGACCAGAGCAGATTTGTCTTCACTTTTTTTTGTTTTTTAATTTTCACTCTGTCAACTCATACCACCTAAACAAAGCAGTAGGACACTTTTTTCTCCTAGAGGTCATTTCCTTTTATATTCTAGGGAGAAGGACTTTTTTCTTCAGGGTGTATTTTAAAACAAAATTTGAAAGTAAGGGAAAATATGTGAAGTTTTGCCACTTTCCTTATTTTAATCCTTGAAGTGACTGCTATCACGGACATAGTTAATAGCATCCTTTACTCCGTCTGGAAAATGTCATGACAGAAACTTATGTTTGTCTCTGGACATTTCTTGCAGAATCCCGCTTAAATTATTCTCAGGCATTCCTTCAGTAACACTAATTGCCCTCTTAATTTCTGTACTTTGCATATATTCATTTTTTGTCTTCCCCTTACTGCCGTCCCCCAAGGCAAAGAATAATTTTATATTATTAACCACCAGCTTAGTTATGGAAGTGCAAAGGATTTTTCTTTTAACTTTTTCAAGTTTCATATAAAATCAACAACATAACAATGGATAAATGAGCATAGATGTAAATTTGTATAGTGCTCCCCTATAGCAATCAGAGCAGGGCTAGACCCTTCTGAAAATACCAAAGCATAATAAACTAGGAAAAACGTACCTGTAACTCATATATCATAACTCAGCTTAGTGTGCATGAAAACTGCAATGATGCACCACTAATATGGTCCAATTTTAACATGATTGTATACAACAGATGGACACATTCATTTATTTATTGATTTCTTTATTTACAAGTTTCAAGCTTGAGTGCCTTGCGGCGATTTACTTTTAGTAACATTCATGTCGCTGAGTGACAGTAAACATTGAAGTGAATACGTTTTCGGTTTTGGCATAGTGAATGCTTCGTTTTTAACTACAGCATTACAGCTAGTTTTAACTTGTGATGATTTGATCCCTTCTGAACCTCTCCACGAAAGGGTTTCAAACAGAACAAGTTGTATTTATTATCAAGACAGAGGTACTGGAATAAATGAGAAAAAAATCACATTGCTATCATATTCTTGACCATTATGGTTGCGTAGCAGTTAAATTGGTATTTAGATTTTAGCTTTATTGACATCTGATTTTGTGGCTGACCATAAGAGGAAGGAGAAGATCACTGACAGTAGTTAACCTCTGATATTTTATTTTGAAATCATGCAATATTAACCTTCTTAGCCATTGAGTTTAATATCCTTTTATGCAATTTTCAGTCTTACAAGGGCTTTGTTTTTCACAATGAGTCTGTCCACACCAATAAAACATCATGATTCTGTGAAAATAATTTTGCTGTATGTAGAAGGTGTTCAGCAAACGTGTTGTAAATTTAATAAGTGAGTCATTTCAACTTGTATTTAGATGAAGCTACTTCCACATCAAGCCCTGCTGCCACCATTTTAAGGCCAGATGAGAAGTGGGAAAAAAGCCTGTAACACTTGAAATTAAGCAAATTCAAAGGAGTTTTAATAAAATTTGGTAAAGAATTGCATGTCTCAGCGTGCTTCTCAGAACGCAAAGGAATGTGCTTCCTATTGGAAATGGTGCATGTGTCATTACAGTTCATTTGAGTTTAGTTTAGAGATCAGCAAGAAAAGAAAATCCTTGAATTTAGGGGAGAAGTAATAGAGCACAAAATGATGAAAATTATTAAAACAGACAAATCCTTGCAAAATTTGCCATCTTATATTGGATATTTTATGCCTTATCTGTAGGATTTTCTGATCATAAAGCCTAAGACATAACCCTGACCATAAGACATCAGAGCATAAGACTAGAGCTCTTAGCAGTGCATGTCTCTGTTGAATAGCATCAGAGACTTACTTAGCATCATCGCTATTGCTAATTATCAGCTCTTTTATCTATAGGTGTCTTCCTCAGCAGGTGAACCAAAGGAAAATACTCTGCTGCAGGTAGGAAAACCTGTGCTGATCATGCCTGCGGAGGAAGTGCTTTCACAGGTCTTAAGATTGTTGCTGCTAGCACAGCACGCTTCAAATACAAAACCAGGAAAAGTAATACTGCAATAGAGTGCCGGAAATTTAGATGAAGGCACTAATTGATTCTCACTGACACGGTGATATTGCCTGTAAAGTTGTGCTGTGTGCCAGCAGAAGATCCAGGCTCAGATCGTTAGCTGATGACACGTGGCAAAGCCGGCTTCATTTCAGCAAAGTGATTCTGCTCACTGAGGTCCTAACCTACGATTTCCAACGTCACACATGAGGCAAACAGTGATATTTGCTCATTTTTGGAGCAAATGATATGGAAAAGCACTGAAATTATATAGTTTAGAAATGCAAGTTTTTTGCCTGGGGGGAAGGGATTTAAACTTGAAGCCGCAGTTACGTAGTGGAAGAACAGACCTGCTTCTGTCTGCACAGCAAGCAGACTCAGCTCTGGCCTATGACCTGCTGGATATTAAATTACCTGAGCCATTCTTCTGAATAAAACTTAATACCGTGCTGGAATTTATTCTTTTCTAAATGAGCTAAAAATCAAATAGGATGATACTACTCTTCAAAATGAACTGCAAACGTAAGTGAGGAGCAATGATGTTTTTTTATTATTCAGCAAGAACCTCTCTCCCTCCTACTTCTCTTCCTCTTTCAGTTCCTCTGTGTAATCTCTCCCCCTGAAGATTTAAGACACCATAAATAATAACCTTTTGTTCCTTGGCATTATCATTTTGTCATTGCTATATTTCTTTATTTGATGGGTTTCTGCAAGTGGTAGACAGCTAATGGCTATTTCTTTCAATAGGGAACACTGAAAGCATCTGAAAAGAAATGAAATAAAATACTAGCTTGAAAAAAAGACATACAATAGGCAGGGGAGCAGAAAACAGGCCCGCCACGGGCAGAAAGCATGCCAGCTATTGCTCAGTAATTTTAGAAGTCTATTGCAAAGAGAGCAATATCATTAACTGAAATCAACCGCTGCTCTCTCACTCTCTACAATCATTGAAAATATGTATTACTTTTAAAAATTATGCAAGCTCAGGGATGTATTTGTGTTAGCACAAGAGCAGCAATTGCGATAAGAGTGGGGAAAGCTGCATTTCACTTTTCCCCTCTGAAAGGTGTGCTACCAAGTAAACCTACATTGCATATGTATGGGTAGGGATGTGCAGTTCAGGTCCATTTGAGATGTGAGCTTCAGTCACCAATTAGCTTCTGAAACTTCTGAATATTAGCCTTAAGATCTTTGGCATGAGCTGCCAAATGTCATGAGAACAGCACGAATGGTAAGTGAGGATCTGAGATTTTTTGACACTGAGGGGATAAAAAAGAATAATGTCTAGAATATGATCAGAGCCTGCACATCACACAGCAGCGAGAAGACATTTCCAGATCTTGAATGTGTCTTCAGTTTAATAAGAACCATGGAGAAGCGTGCAGGAGACTTCATGGTCCAAATAATAGAAATTGATCTGGTTCATTGAGCAGGGAACAGTGCGTACCTTTAGCTTTGGAGGGCTGTTCAGGTCCCCCGCAGCCTTTAACATTTCTGTATGTTAGAGCTGTCTTTAGGAATGTGGCTGTTACCTGCAATCTGTTTGTTTCAGAGCTACAAGATGTAACTGGATCCCACTGACTAGATAAACCTGATGGGCTGAGGCAGGGTATGACTTAGTTACTCTGTGTTTGTTTAGGGGCTAAACCAGAGAAGATGGTTTCCGCCCATTGGAGTCTGAGATCTTGCAGCTGGTGGACAACGGAGCCGTGCAGCCTGGTGATGATCTGGATCATAAAAGTCAAAGTATTACATATTTCTGGAGCAGCCCAGTGGGATCACTGGCCAAATGCTTGCCTTTCGCTTTGTGCAAATAGCTTTGAAAAAGTATAATTAATGCAAATCTATATAAACTGGAGTGAAAATTTAGTCCAAGGTATAGCAGTTCCTTTATGCCCTCTTAGTTAATTGATTCAATTATCTTCTCAGTTACACTGGGGTAGCTCAGGTTTCCCTTCAGTAACTTAAAACAGGTGCATTTCTCTGATATGAATTGACTTACTGTGTGAATAACAACAGAGCCAGGCTCTGAGTCCCTGTTTCTACTAAACAATTCATAACTCAATCTATTAGTTAAATCCATAACTCCAATATATGATGATGAAGTAAAACCAAATTCTCCAGAGATTAACTCCAGATAATGCTTCTGTAACCGTTCAAGCTTCCCCCCCCACCTTTTTTTTTTCCCCTAAAGAAGCAGAAGAGTTTCACGGGTTTCTTTAATGAACAATGGTAGATGTTTCAATAAATGCAGGCCCTGAGTAATTGAACTCAATCAGACATGCCCTTATGGTAATAGCTGTTTAATATAAATACATAACAATCCACAAGTGGTGCACTTAAGAATGATTACTTTGAAAGCCTTAAATCTGTATTTCAGCATCATAAGACAGGAGCATACAACTCAGAAAGGGCCTCAAAGGGTCATAAACAGTAATAAAAACAGTAAGCAAATAATGTTTTTATTTACTGTGTAAGAGTGACTAGCTGACTGTTACTAAAAATGTACTCAAATGTGTTAGTGCATTCAAGGATTGCAAGCTCACCCTGTTAATGCTATGTTTTGATTAAAAAGAATTTTAGCCATTTGAGATTATTTGTACTCCTGAAAGAAAAAAAAAATAGAAAGAAAGCATTCATAATACAGTTTATGCAGCAGTAGCTCTTTCCAGAAGAATTTATGCGTGTTTTTAAAGCCTAGCAACCAAGTTGTTGCTACCAGGACCATGCTAATATCAGCTTTGTGGTATTCACATGATTTAGCTTTGTTTTCAGTGCACCAGAACTGTATTTTGTTTCAAGTAAATGAAAGATTTCTGTGGTCACAGTTCTGATATGGTTATCCTTAGATTATATTAGACCTATCTTTTCATTTTAATGGGATCTGAAATCTTATTACACATATTTCTTGATAATACAGTGTACATCGATAACAAGATTAAGCTTACTCAATGTAAAGAAGTTTGTAGCTAGCTGCAAGAGAAAGACTTTATTCTTTCTTGAAAAATGAGATAATTTAGTGCCTGGAAAAGATTGATGTAGAGTAGCATCAAAAGAACAGTAGGAATTTAGTCCAATCACAGAATGGTTGAGGTTGGAAGGGACCTCTGGTGATCATCTAGTCCAACCTCCCTGCTCAAGCAGGGTCCTCTAGAGCACGTTACCCAGGATCACGTCCAGGCGGGTTTTGAATATCTCCAGGGAAGGAGACTCCACTACCCCTCTGGGCAACCTGTTCCAGTGCTCACTCACCCTCACAGCAAAGAAGTTTTTTCTCAGGTTTAGACAGAACTGCCTGTGTTTCAGTTCATGCCCGTTGCCTCTTGGCCTGCCACTGGGCACCACGGAGAAGAGACTGGTCCCATCCTCTCGACACCCTCCCTTCACATACTTGTACACATTAGTGAGATCCCTTCTGAGTCTTCTCTTCTCCAGGCTGAACAGGCCCAGCTCTCGCAGCTTTTCTTCATAGGAGAGATGCTCCAGTCCCCTCATCATCTTTGTAGCCCTCCGCTGACTCTCTCCAGTAGGGCCATGTCTCTCTTGTACTGGGGAGCCCAGAACTGGACACAGGACTCCAGACGAGGCCTCCCCATGGCTGAGGAGAGGGGCAGGATCACCTCCCTCCACCTGCTGGCAACACTCTTCCCAATGCACCCCAGGAGACCATTGGCCTTCTTGGCCACAAGGGCACCCTGCTGGCTCGTGGTTAACTTGTTGTCCACCAGCACTCCCAGGTCCTTCTCGGCAGAGCTACTTTCCAGCAGGTCAACACCCAGCCTGTACTGGTGCATGGCGTTGTTCCTCCTGAGGTGCAGGACCCTGCACTTGCCTTTGTTGAACTTCAGGAGGTTCATCTCTGCTCTCCTCTCCAGTTTGACCAGGTCCCTCTGAATGGCAGCACAGTCTTCTGGTGTGTCAGCCACTCCCCCCGGTTCAGTATCATCAGCAAACTTGCTGAGGGTGCACTCCGTCCCTTCCTCCAGGTCATTGATGAATACATTGAACAAGACTGGACCCAGGACTGACCCCTGGGGGACACCACTAGCCACAGGCCTCCATCTTGACTCTGCGCCACTGACCACAACCCTCTGAGCTCGGCCATCCAGCCAGTTCTCAATCCACCTCACTGTCCACTCCTCTTCCAGGTGTTCCCGCATGGCACAGGGTCTGTTGGGCCAGTTGCTTCCCTTGAAGTCATGCCCAGCTCCTCCTCAACCTGGAGGGCACTAAACCTGTTCCCCAAAGGCAAGTCTTCAGGAGGAGTAAGAGCCTTTCTCCTTCTACGAGAAGTGACCGGTTTCCAACCTCCTTCAACAATGTTAGGATGTACCATTTCACATGGCACAGAGCCCTCCGATAACTCCACTGCAGTGGGGGGTGGGGACTCCTAGAGCTACATGGCCTCCAAGAATACCCTATCTATCTCTTGCTCATCTTCTTGGATGCTATGCAGCCTACTGACTTACTCCTTTAACTCCGTTACCTGGTGATACAATTCATCAACCACAGCACACCTCGCGCAGGAGAGCTGACTATCAGCCCAGGCCTTATGGAGAGGCCCTAGGCGCTCCCTGCAGCGTGAGACTTGCAGAGATGCATCTGCTGTCAGAGGGTCTGTCCGGGTCAAAGCTTCAGACACCGCTGATGCAGCAACTGCAACAGCCACCGCAGAATGTGCTCTGCGGCGTATCATGACCATACCTGAGGAAGTGCACACTACTACAAGAAGGTGCCTTCTTGCCTTCTGGTGCCTTCCTGTGCAAACTGCTGCCTCTGTTCACTGTGTTTTGGGAAGATCTTTTTGCCTTTCAGATATAACTACAGGTATTTTTCAAAGTGAATATTACTATTAGAACTATCACTATGTTGCTTAATACTTATTTTGCAAGACCACACAGATTTAAACCCTACCAGGTGCTTTCCAAATAAGTGTGAAAACATACTTCATACTCATACATGTTTAGAGCTGAGCTGCTAAAAAAACTGCAAGGGGAAGAAGATGTCATAGCTGTAGCTCTGCAACACTGAAGACAAATAGCTACGTGAATTATCAGGCAGGGATGCCAATAAAGCACAGACAGACTAATGAGTAGACATACTGGCTGTTCAGTTCAGTCGGGGAGGAGAAAGTGGCTGAGCCAATAGGTTGCTGGTCTGGCTGTACAGCTGGCTGCTGCTCTCCACGCCAGCTCTTGAATTGGCTCATGGGCAGGATTAGCAGCTGGTGCAGACCGAAAGTGCCCATGCTAGTGCTGAGCCACCTCCTGATAGCAGGACAGCAAATAACCAGACACATGTCCCTGGGCCAGATTAATATAGTGAAGGATCCTGCCCCAAACCATTGAACAGCAGCTTCTTGCAGTAGAGGTGACTCTCAGCAATTTACTATGAAACATAAGTATATGTATAAAATATGTATGTATACTTCTCAAATACTGTGTGCTGTTGTCCTTTCCCTTCCTCCTTTTAACTGATAGGTGATCTCTAGGTTATACTGCCAGCATCTAATATATTTCTAGGAACAAAATATAAGCGTTCTCAGTGAATTCCTACTAAACACGGTTTCTTATTAAGTTTGGTGCTTTTTTGATTATAGATCCAAAGAACTTTTTTTCAAGGAATAAGTAAAAGGAATAAGTCCTTCAGCCTTCTCTTTGACAAACACAGGTAGCCCTTTGCGCATCTTAAAGGGCTCCTGCTGTTTCGTAGGCCCCAGATACTTCACTAGGTCATGCCAGTATTGCGCCATTGGATAAGCACTTTCTGTGGCTGGGATTCATCTCCCTGGGTGCAGAGATCTCAAGACTGGACATCTGACTCTGACTTGTGTACTCAATGGCTCTTTTTACTCTCTGTGGAGAGAAGTAGATTTTTTGAAAGGGCAGTTCATAAGATCTGTGTTAAATATTCCCAGAAGACAATCCATGTCATCATAAGAAAGGTATCAGAGAAGGTCTTCAGAGGAAGCCTTGTTTCTCTCCAGAAACTATAAAGGGTGACTATTTCAACACTATTATTTGTCCTTACCTAAGACACTTGAAAGTTAAAAATATATGTGTCAGCATGTATGAACACTGCTAAATCTTTTTCACCTAAGAACATAAATATATAGTGGAAAATAGGTATTCAGGGGAAGAATGGTAGCTATTTCAAAAGAAAATAAGAATCTGCATCTACGAGTCTTCATCCAAATTAAACACCAACATAAACCTTTCAGTATAAATCAGGAAATAATTTGTTGGCTCATTTTTAAAATATTTTCTTATTTTTCTTATTTCCATTTTGTGCTGGCATTTGAGAGCTCACTAGAACATTAATGGTATTTTTGGCAGTAAAGGAACAAGAACAACCAGATGATGGCTATTCTCCTGCCTTTTTTTTTTTTCAAGTATTACTACCAAATAAATTCAGAGAGGGTGCAAATACTGTAGTATTTCCAATGCTGTGTTTGAAATAGCTCATACAACTTCTTGGGAGTCCTTCATTAAAATTCTGCTAATAGATTTATCTCCCTGCATCTGGTAAAACTTCGAAATTGTTTCAGGCCAATTCTGATCTGACTGATATTCATAAAAATACTTTTGATGAATAACTTTTTTTGGGGGGGGATTGAATCAGTTTGCCCCAAACTACAGATATAGGCAGACTATTTCCTAACACTACATGTGTATTGCCTAACTGTTACAACATAGCTCCTGCTTTAAACAATAATTGAAGTTGTGCTATGCTATCAAATATTGTTAATATATTCTCATTAGATATTGAGCCATTTTTCTAGCAATATGTAGAGTGTACTGGTCTGTATGCTTAATAGTAGATTCTTCTTTATTGGTGAGTGACTATGAGAATGTGCTACATTAACTGGAAAAAAAATGCTGACAGCTGTAGGATCTACGGAAGAATACCAATACGCATCAATCAAATGTAGATGCACAGACTTGAATATTATGCAAAGCAAAAACTGCGCCAGGAAATTAAAATGAGATTGAAATACATTCTATGCTAATAAAGTCAGAGTTGAAGTTACCAAATGAGTTTTTACCCACTCTGGTTTTCTTTGTAGGGTGCTCAGAAAAAAAATTGAAAAATTTCAAAAGGAAATTTCCTCCAAATTATATTTAAAGGTATCTTTTAGTGAGACACAGCAGTATGGAAACTTTTGATGAGTGAAGAATTAAATAAAGAGAAAAAATGAAAGCGGTGCAGTTTGCTTCATGATAAGAAATTAGTAAAAAAAAGGCTTTTTCCATCTTTCACTTCTTGTTTTCATGACATCACCTATTTATGAAACCGAGAATGGCAGGCATGAGGAGAAACCAGGAAGATTTTTCACTGTAGTTCCGGATACCTGACCCAGATATAGACAGTTAGTAGCATTAATATCTTGAAGCTAAAGAGTTAAGGTTGGAGGACATAGAAATTTTAAGTAGAAATTTTTCTTTATGTAAGTTCAAGAATACTGTATGGGGAAAAAATGTATTATTGTTAACTCTAGCTGACGTGTTTCTTTCAGGCTCACTTACTGTGAATACCACAGGAGTTGATTGTGTTTTTTGGGAAGAATGAAATATATAAAAGGTCTAGGGGAGCAAGTATGAGACTATGGATGGAAGAACCAGCTGTTTTAATAACTGCTGTGAGATTTTCTCTTATGACATACACAGGAGGGATTCAGAGAAGAAAGTAAAGATTTTCTGAGCTAAATTGAGCTAATATTAGGAAAAATTTGTGAATCTTCAAAGTATTGGAACAGGAAAAGATGCAACTGAAGACAAAGATTGCCAACAAACAGCTTTATAATTTTCTTATCTAACTCTGCATGTGTGTATGTGGAAAAAAAAAGTAAAGAAAACAATAAAAGGAAGGATAAGATCATCAGAGAGGACTTTGGAAATGATAAGAAGAGTAGAACAATCACGTGTATATGTTCTAAAACCTGTCCTGTTTGTGCAGGCAAGACACCATCCTATCTGATTTCCTGTTGTTATCTTGTCTCTCGACATCGCCCGTACCTTCCTTCAGCTGCTTGCTTAGTCCTGTTATTTCTGAATGCAGACATGAGTCCTGCCTGCAGCTGGATGAGTAAATGCACAGGAAATAAAAACACACTGCTCTTTATTCAAATATATATGACCCATTTTGTCTGGATGCTGGCAGTGACTCTTCTCCTGCCACCCTGGCATGCTGCAGAAGGACACAATGGTGTCCACAGCTGAGCACTTGACAGCTCTGTTTCTCTTAGGAATACAGCTTAGGGAGAATTTAAGCTGCCCTGGGATAATAGAATTGTTATTCTGTATGGACAGTATAGGACATGTAGTCTT
This sequence comes from Struthio camelus, assembly GCF_040807025.1. Lineage (NCBI taxonomy): Eukaryota > Metazoa > Chordata > Aves > Struthioniformes > Struthionidae > Struthio > Struthio camelus. The sequence goes on along the minus strand of NC_090942.1, from coordinate 177,263,374 downwards.
CTCCTGCCCATCTCTGCTCTGACAAATCCAAATGTTCAGACCATCTCAGAAGCCAAGTTTCTTCTTCTCCAGAAAGCTGACTGAACTGTAGAAAAAACAAGTTCCTCTCTTTCTAATTATATCATCTAATAACTTTCTAATTATATCAATAATCACTGAACCATCAGCTTCTTCAGCAATCACACAGCAGAATGGTGACCAACAGGTGGCAATCATAATCTACCAGCTGCTTCTGCAATGAGGTATCTGCAAGACCTCATAGCCTCCCTCCTTAATTCTGATATTCTGGGAGAGGTCAGGATGTATGTGCAAGAACTTTTGGAAATGTACATTGTAAGGGTATTTGGAATGTGAGCAGCTATTCATTAAGGTTATCAGACTAAGAATATTTTCAATGCAAAAGGGATAATACGTAAAAGGGGAAGTCATAAACAAGATAGATACACGCAGACACAAACCTGATTGATAGACAGGGGATAACAGAGACAATGACAAAGACCAAAAGTCACTAACTGATGGTCCATCAGGAAACTACAGGTACAGCTTTGGAAAGGGCCAACCTGAACTTTGTTACTGATAAGAAGGCAGATATCTCTCTCCCTGGAGAGGAGGAAGGGGACTTGACCATCTGTAGTTATGTTTTATATAAGCTCTGGTAGTGTTACCTGTGGGTGCTGTGGAAGGCAGCACCTTGTCTGTGACAGTCTTATGCCTTAAGGCATCTCTTAACATGCATATTCTTGTCCAGAGCAGAACTGGCAGAGGATGGGGATACCTCATGTAGAAGGTAAGTACATAGTGAGCTTTTCTGTCTCTCCTCAGTTTGTGTGCCTAGTCAAGGGCTCATCCTGTTTTGTCATTAGCACATTAGACTGTATAGCAGAGGAGTGGGAGAGGGAAGGAGCCACAATAAAAACTGGAATTCATGATTACCTGTCTAGTTACCAGCACTAACCAGGTTTCTTTTAGGTTGTTGTTTCTGGAATCTGCTCTTCTCTCTTCTGCTTATCTTGACAGCTGCAAGGCAGTGCCCTTCACTGCAAACTGTCCATGTTCACACTACACTGCGTTTGGCTGTTGTTCTCTTCCAGACCGCATGGATTGCGCTGTAGCTCTATGTTGTATTTATTATTTTTTGTGCCTTTTTTTCCCAGCTGAAAGCATCTGAAATTGCAGAAGGCTGTGTCACCAAAATGGTATTTTCATAGCACAAAAATGAATGAATGGAATGTGGCATAACTGAAAAGTTCAGCTCCTGCTAGTGTTGGAGGCATATATGGTGTCGAGGGAGCCAAAACTGATGCAATTTCACCAAACTACCATGAGAAGGGTCAGGGTCCTGCCTGAAGTCTGCTGACTTCAGAAGATTTGAGAATTACAAAACTGATTGATTGTTCCCTGTATTCAGCACAGTCACAGATCTGAGAAAAGATCTTTGTGGATGTATCATGGAGCTTCATCACAGTCAGTTGCTGCAGGTTGTTTGATGCACTATGAACTTGATGGGTCTGAAAGCCAGTGTATTTGCAATTGCTAGGTCAAAAGGGAGGAAGAGGTCTCTAATCCTCAGGAAAGGTAAAAAAATCTATGTTTTTACGGACTTGTTTTTAAATTTAAGAAAATATGCATATTTTTTAGTTTTATCCTTTGTTACTTAGGATTGAATACTGTTGGCACAGGTGCAAGAGCCACTTAGAAGGCTTCATCAAAGGTTGAGGAGATCACTCTTTTTGGTAGCCAAGCTTTATTCGATGGTATCTTCCTCTCCTGGCTGTGTTGACAAAGCTTCTTATTAGGTGCAGAATTTCTGAGTATTCCCATGCAGGTAGAAGAGAGAGTTCCCTCTGTCTAGCACTTCATGTGGATTTTAGATGACCATGATGCACTGAGGCTTGAGGACTGCTATTTCCTGGAGATTTGCCATGGGTTCCTATGGTTTGCCAAGAGTTTGCATGAGTGAGGATAACAAAGGGCTTTGTCCTAGACAATTGTGACAATTTTTTCGGCTCTTGCTAAGGATAAAATGTGTCACTTTCTGATCTGTATTTTATTTCCTGGCTTGATGTTCTGGGAAACAACCTTAGCTGCCAAAATCTTACGCAGTTCCCCTATCCACACATTATACAGCCACGACAGTAATTTTCCTGCTTTGCTTCCTCCCTGCTTCTTCCATCTGTCCGGCCTAAGCTCAGCACCTAACTGGTCACACTGGATCAAGACCACACATTTCAGCACTTTAATGAACACTGAAGATTTTACATTTCCTGTAAAATCTAGACACTATGTTGAATAATGATATGCCATTTATACAGGAGTCTGTCATGAGCAGTATTTTTACCTCAGTGTTTTCGATGTGTTTTCACACCTAGAAATTACTTAGCATTTTATAATATTACCATGCTGACTAGTATTTTCATACATTCAGTGAAAATATGACTACAATTTTTGAGGCAAGATCTTTTGAACTTAACTTTAATAATAGTTTGTTATTTCCTTCCCCCAAAATGCTGAAGCATAAATATCAAAGTTAAACTTTATACTTACTATTGTCCTTCTTGCTTAATATTAAGCTTCTTCTCTCCGCCATTTATGCAGCCCACCTCTCAATAGTATGTTATTGGTTTTGGTAGAAAAATTACAAACCTATACTGTAATGAACCATTATTATTGTATAATTTGAATGTGAGGAAATAAGACATTTCATAGTGATTTATGCATTTTTGAAAAATTTTGTGTAGAGCTCAAACTATTCAATAAAATTTAATTCCAAATCCAGTTAAAAATAATTATAAAGCATTCACCAGTGGATGTGTACTATCAACGCTGAGATCTTTGCCACTGTTTATAAGGATTTGCACTTCGGAATCATTATTATTTTTTATAAACAATGCAAACAATAATAATAGCAATGTGAAAGGTTTAAATGCAGACTTTACAGTATATATGTTGTAGTTAAATCGACCAATTTATTTTATTTAAAAACAAAATTCTTGCATTTCTTAAGCCTAGAATTCTGATCAAAATATATATTCCTGATTTCACAGAATCACAGAATCACAGAATCACAGAATGGTTTAGGTTGGAAGGGACCTCTGGAGATCATCTAGTCCAACCTCCCTCCTCAAGCAGGGTCCTCTAGAGCACGTTACCCAGGATCACATCCAGACGGGTTTTGAATATCTCCAGCGAAGGAGACTCCACCACCTCTCTGGGCAACCTGTTCCAATGCTCTGTCACCCTCACAGTGAAGAAGTTTTTTCTCAGGTTCAGGTGGAACTTCCTGTGGTTCAGTTTCTGCCCATTGCCTCTTGTCCTGTTGCTGGGCACCACGGAGAAGAGGCTGGCCCCACCCTCCTGACACTCCCCCCTCAGATACTTGTACACATTGATGAGATCTCCTCTCAATCTTCTCCTCTCCAGGCTGAACAGGCCCAGCTCTTGCAGTCTTTCTTCATAGGAGAGGTGCTCCAGCCCTCTAATCATCTTGGTAGCCCTCCGCTGGACTCTCTCCAGTAGCGCCATGTCTCTCTTGGACTGGGGAGCCCACAACTGGACACAGCACTCCAGGTGAGGCCTCCCCAGGGCTGAATAGAGGGGCAGGATCACCTCCCTCCACCTGCTGGCAACACTCTGCCTCATGCACCCCAGGAGACCCTTGGCCTTCTTGGCCACAAGGGCACACTGCTGGCTCATGTTTAACTTGTTGTCCACCAGCACTCCCAGGTCCTTCTCAGCAGAGCTACTTTCCAACAGGTCAGTCCCCAGCCTGTACTGGTGCATGGGATTATTCCTGCCTAGGTGCAGGACCTTGCACTTGCCTTTGTTGAACTTCAGGAGGTTCCTCTCCGCCCACCTCTCCAGTTTGACCAGGTCCCTCTGAATGGCAGCACAGTCTTCTGGTGTGTTAGCCTCTCCCCCCAGTTTAGTATCATCAGCAAACTTGCTGAGGGTGCACTCTGTCCCTTCCTCCAGGTCATTGATGAATACGTTGAACAAGACTGGACCCAGGACTGACCCCCTGGGGGACACTGCTAGCTGCAGGTGTCCAACTAGACTCTGCACCATTCACCACAACCCCCTGAGCTCTGCCATCCAGCCAGTTCTCAATCCACCTCACTGTCCACTCATCCAACCCACACTTCCTGAGTTTACTTATGAGGACGTGATGAGAGACAGTGTCAAAAGCCTTGTTGAAGTCCAGGTAGACAACATCCACTGCTCTGCCCTCATCTACCCAGCCAGTCATTCCATCAGAGAAGGCTATCAGGTTGGTCAAGCATGATTTCCCTTTGGTGAATCCATGCTGACTACTCCTGATCACCTTCTTGTCCTCCAGATGCTTAGTGATGACCTTCAAGAGGAGCTGTTCCATCACCTTTCCGGGGATGGAGGTGAGGCTGACAGGCCTGTAGTTTCCTGGCTCCTCCTTCTTGCCCTTTTTGAAGACTGGCGTGACATTGGCTTTCTTCCAGTCCTCAGGCACCTCTCCTGATCTCCAGGACCTTTCAAAGATGATGGAGAGTGGCCTAGCAACTCTATTTATTAGAGATAAACAGGAAAGTAATATAAAAAAACTCACTAAGACCTTACAGAAAAGGAGAAGGTGTTATTCATTTTGAACACCCCATTCTGACAGACATTCAGGTCATTCCCTCGTAGATTTCACTCACTCCCTCTCATACCCACTTGCAAGCCCCAAGACACATGTCTGAGTGGTCTGTCCAGGACTGCACAGAGGAAAAGGGACACCAGCTGTTGAGCCTTAACCATGTCGCCTCAGTTCTTCTTGCCTGGCACTGACAAACTGTGTGTTTTTTTTTACACCTTTACACTTTTCACAATGTGATCTTTTGCCTCCCAACCTGGCTGACTTCAACCTCTCTAAAATGTACCAAGGTTTTGTCTATATTTCCTCGTTTTTGGTACCTTATAGCTATGCTGTGTCTTCCAGCTGGGATAAGAAGAGACACCACCATCACACTGTGGTGTCACCTTGTTGCTACCTTCCTGTGGTCAGCAAACAGGTCTGCTGCTGACAAGCCATCTGTCCTGTGGCCTTATCAAATCATGGACCTGCTGATCTTGATGTGAACAATGACATATTCCTGGATAAATACCAGTTTATTGCTCTCAGTCATGTCCTTGGTTATTAATACATGTTGTTCTTTTTACACTTGCTCTGTATTGAGTCTTCTAGTATTTTCACACGCAGATATTTCCATGTGTTCCTCATTCAGAGTAATCAATATTTCTGTTAGCATTTCTGCAAGTGAATGCTTTGGACCATTCTTTCTGGTTCTGACTTTCGTTGTCGTTTTTTGGTGTATTTCTTCTCCCTATTTCCAGCATCTCTAAGAGTTTTCCTGGCTTATCCTTGTCCCTTAGTATACACCTAGTTTTTGCATCAGCTCACCTAGGCATATGGTTTCAGATATCCCCTCTATTCCAATAATTGAGAAATCCCCTCATTGTCCACCTAGTTCTTTCCAGCTGATGTCTTGGAAATTTTCACCTGGACAAATGGGAAAAGACTGAAGCTTGAGTTAGCATGGCTTACAGGGAACCCCCCCTCTCTATCTTTCATGGGCTTTCTTAGCCTGATGCAGCTATGTTGTACCAAGTGCTTTTTCTTCTTCAGCATGTCCAAGATCCCCTATTTCTTTCCTTTCCCTAACTTCTCAGTTAGCTCTCTGTCTGTGTCTCTGTGTCTCTTTGTCTCAGTTATTGTTCCTCAGCATCCCGAACACACACTGCATTCTACATAAAATGCAGCTATTAAGGACGTTTACTTTGCACACCGATTTGATTACATCGAAAAGGGAGGCCATTGTCAATTTGACTTGAATACAAAACAATAAAGAAATGATTTTTCCTATCCTGTTAAGCGTCATAAAAAATAATTATATACCCTGATTTATAATCAAATAATTATATATCCATCTGTTTAAAGACTAAATCTATAAGATTGGTCCAGTACATAAAAATACATGGGTGATGGAAAACAGATTAAGAGAAAATGCTTTATGTGACCGTAATAAAAATTTTACCAAACACCAGCAACACCCAGAATGACTTGGAGACTTCCATCCTGTAGTTGGAATGCCATTAGTACTCGCATTCCTTTTGACCCCTGTTTTCTTTTAAGCTCCTCAGTCCTAGTAAATACAGTACGCGCATTGCGGTGCAGTTATTAAACATAAAGAGATCAGGAAATCTATTCTATTTAATGGCTTAAACAGCCATTCAAAACGTTTCATCTAGCATTTCAAAACAGTTACCACCTTGTTTTTTGTGGAAGTATAATAAAATGCTGAAGCAGCAAATAATACGAAACGCTTACAAAGTAATTATATTTTCAGCAAACCAATGGAAACATTGGCAAATAGAATACATTAACAACTGGATCATTAATTACTTTAAATTCTCTAAGACACTTAATCAAACAAAATGTTTTCATAATATGGCGGTTTGGTAGATGTTCTTGTGTGTTCAGTGTAAGCTGTTTATTCACTGCTCATATAATTCTGCTTAGCGGGGCTCCCTTGTTCTGGCTCATTAGACATGAACAAGAGAGTTTATTTGTTTTACTGGATTGTATCACCACATGGTGTGAAAATCATATGTCTCATCAGGTATTAGGGTATGACCCTAATATAGGTCATAATGTACACAATGCCCCATGCATTGTGCAGTGTTCTGGGTTTATATTTTCAATTAAAATTCTGTAAAGAAATTCCAAGCCAATTTTTTGAAAAATTTCCTGCTATGAAACCACTGATTTATTCACATACCTAGGCAAATGCTCTGCTAGTGTAAATTGGCATACCTCCATTATCCACAACAGTTATGAGTCCTGTCATTTGAATGCAGGTGTGCCAAGGATATTGCATAAAATGAAAGCAGAGAAGAGGAAGAAGTGAAAGCTAAAATAGTTAAAAATCTTAAAGGACTTTAATCACTTTTATATTATTACTTCACATAGCCCACCGCTAGTTCCATAAGCAGTTCCACTCAACTGCATAAGAAAATTATTCAAATAACTTTAAATAAGGAAAGAAAATTAGAAGCTTTCATTGACGCCACATTGAGTTATACTAGCTGTGTCTATGGCCTTTTCAACTTAATTTATATGCAAAACATTAGAAAGGCATAAAGTCATGGAACTACAAGGCAAATGAAGACTCTTATTATAGCACTAGAGAAAGCTAGAACATTTTTGATGAATACAACTGTATTAAAAAGAAGTAGTTTCAGCAAAACAGAAATAGTTGTTAGAGACATTATGAATTCTGCACAGATTTTCATGAGAAAGTATTTAATAGAAGGTAAAAAGCAAAGTGAATGCTTAGATGGAGTGTAATGCTTCTACTTGTAGCAGGAAAAGCTGAATATTTATGTAACTGAGTAACTTGATAAAAAAAATGGCAAACAAAATTTGACGTAGATAAGTGTAAAGCAATGCACATACATAGGAAAAACAGTCCTATCATCACATAAAATGATGTGCTCTGAAGTGGTCATTACCACTGAGGAGATAAACCTTGGGGCTGTGATAGAGCAAAGAAAACAAGCTCATCAGCAATCAGAAAGCAGAACAAATGTTAGGAACTATTAAGCAGGAAATAGAAAAGTAGGAGAAAAATAATCTTGCTGCTGTATAAATCCATGGTTTTCCCACCGGGTAGAGTCCTGGTCCTTTCAACTTTTAAAGGATATATCAGAATTGGAAAAGGGGAATAGCGTCTGTACAGTATGGCAGAGGTCGGCTAAAATGTAAGTGGCATAGGAAAGGCAGACGATTGGTTGATATCTCTTCGGATAAGGACAAAGGACCATTAGCGCAGGTAGTGGAAGCCCGGTTCAAAACAGCTGTAAGGAGCCCATTCTTCATGAAATGGGTAGTAGACCCGTGAAACTCCTTGTTGGAGGTTGCAACTCTGTATGCAGCTCTTGGTGGCAGTGCATCAGGTGATTTTTTGTGTAGACAAATATACATGTAGCCATATTTTGGGACAACTATAGTGACTATTCCAATAACTGCAAATCCTTCTATTGGCTTTCATTAGATCAAGTTCTTTATTTTGCAGACTTAATTTCTATTTATGATTGATCATCTATTCCAAATATTTCTTTAAATGACAATAGAATAATTTGTTTTTCCTCCTATTTGATACATTCTGTATTCATAGTAAGATTTCACCCACTCTCTCCACTTGTATTTTCAGGTCTGTGTGAGTTGTATGTAACTGTGGTGATAACTTTAGAGAGGAGTCAGGAGATCAGGGCTCCTGGCTTCTACTTGCAATTTATTCATTGAACTGAGGCAGGTAAACTACCTTAGTCTCTGCACTTACCCACCTACCTATTTGCAGATGGGTATAAGAACAATCCTCAAAGTGAGAGGTGCCTCAAAGAGGTATGATGTGGTTTTTTTTTTTTCCTATTTTCCAAGATGTGCTCACTACTTTCAGTGGGATAGGATTTTATTTAAAGCACATGCCAAAACCATGCGGAAGGCACTGTTCCTGCAATAACCCAAGTTTTGAGCACAGCTGAAGCTGTGAGAACCTGCCACCCTTTGCCTTGAAAGGCAACATGTCTCTCTGAAGAGCCGAGAGCCCCCCGTGCACTGAGGTTAGTCATCCAACATCCCCTGACAGTGAGAGAGGGTTGCGTAGCTCCACTGGGCTCTGTGCTTGGCACGTCTGGTCATCCTGCAGCTGTGAGAGGCCGCTGTGGGCAGCACCTTTCAGAGGCGAGAGGCAGCTCCTGGATGGTCACATGAGCTTCCAGGGCCTGCTGAGCTTTCACCCATTTTCCTCTTCCTGAAACCACACTGAAATAGTTGCCTGTCACATAATACACAAGCTGCAATGACTCTTCCAAATAAAAGCTCAAAACTCTACTATAATAATTCTATATATGAAAGGTGAGTTTGATTCAATAATCCAAAATAGATCCAGCTAAATGAGAAGCCCTCCTATGATTATCACTGCCCCAGGGATACAACTGCCACCTTTCTGTTTTCCTTTCTTTCTCATTGTGTCTTTGTCAGTAAGCTATAAAGCTCTTACTGAGCTGTAAAAAACAGCAAAGGCTGAAATGAAACAGGTATTACAGCTATAAAGCAATTTCAGGAGTGCCCTTGCTTCCAACAGCCAAGCACATTACATATTCCATGGATTTTCTTTTCACTTAGAAAACCAGACAAAAAATCTACCACAAACTCATAAAGTAAGTTATCACTAATTGTTAGGATTTCTTTAAGCTAATGGGTCTAACTGGCTAACTGTGTTTGATGGCTCCCTGACATTGGCTGTCAAAGGACAAACAGAGCTGAGTCAATGAGACTGTCAATATTTGAATGAAAAGAGCCCAAGATAAGTTCAGCTTTGAACAATGCAGTAGCAGGATGCACTGGGGGTAGGTCTTCCAGCTAAATATGTGATAAAAAACACTCTAGTATGAAGTTGTTTCATGTATCTGGAACCAGTTAAATGATCACACCTGAACAATTTGGAGGATCACACTCGTTACACCCCCTAGACTGCCCCCAGTTCATAGAGGGAGGGGCGAGTTTTGTTCTAGGAGAACTTCAACATGCCATACACTTTGCTTTCTCTTCTGGGTTTTTAATAAGTATGAACATTTTCTTGGCTTTCATGGTCTCTTCTCCTATGAGGAAAATTCCTGCACAATCTATGCGGATTATCCAAAGCGCTGTGTGACTCATCAGATATGTGCAATAATGGAAACTACTGACCACACACTTACTGTCACAGATGGTGCGTCTCAAGCTTGGAAAGAGGTAAACAAAAACATAATCAAAAAGTTTCGGTTGTTTTGGAATTCCTTTAGAAAAGAAGTATGCTTGTATGAGTCTTGAACAGAGTCTAAGTCTGAATTATGCTGTTCACAGCTCCAACTCAAGACTTCCCAAATCTGCATATTTCTTTATTTAAACAAAATGCTTTAGGAGTCTCATGATGTAGCAAATAGTATCTAACTTGTGAATAAAACCTTCAGAATTACTTATCTGTGGTGACAGTCTGAAAGGGTTATATCTGACTAGTTTGGAAGCAGTTACTGGGCACAGAGAAATTACATGTACTGTAGTATTTAAGCATTTTGATTTTGATTTTGTTGGGTGTAGTTTTTCATGTGTCTACAAGTTAGTGATGTTCAGTGTTAGTGATCTGCTGAAGGGGACTCTTAGGAGGGTTGTTAAAATTCTGCCAAATCAGATAGGAAGACAGAGTGATGGCCTTCCTTCTGATCTAGAGAATGTCCTGTAGTTCATCTCCAGGCTACTGCTTAATCACATTGCTGAGAAACATAAATATATTACCGAGGAGCAAATGTTTTGCCTGTGAAATGAATCAGATTGAACTGAACTAACCGGACTCTTCAAAAAAATTTACGGCAGAACAACTATAAGCAGTCCTTTATAAGGTCTCTTCCTCTATAGACCGAGCATAGATGGAATGTAGGAACTTTTGTTTTCAAAGAGCCATATTCCTGTTCCAAAAAGGGACTTTAAGTTCAAGAGTTCTAGCTTGGGTATTTCGACCCCATTCTATAGTATGGGGAGAGTTTGATGCTTCAGAATGGGAATCAAAGTGGATATCGTACTGTAGGCAGCCACTAACAGGGACAAATGAGGAAAACAAGGACAAGTCAAGTCTGGAGCCAAGGTGTCTTCATCCAAGATGTCTTCATTCACACAGAACTCTCATTTTTTCCAAACCATTGTAGAAGTCACTCATTAAACAGCTAGTGGAGCAAGGGCTGCAACATAGTCCTCACCCTCTTTGTGCTCCTTTTCTGATGCAATGAATCTAGATATAATTTCTGCACAAAGCTCAAAGTAATGCTGGCCGATTAAAGAGTGGCAACAAATGCTAATACACTTTTGCAGGCTCTTTCCCTCTGTGTACTCACTGACAGCTGGAAAAGTCTAATGGTAATCTCAGGAAGACACGGGAAGTAGACCTTGGTCTCCCTTCTTTTGGATATGCAACTTAACTACTGAGCCCTTATACAAAGTTGGAAAGAACGCTGGGGAGAGAAGATGGCAGCAGCAACACTGAAAAAAATTTCTACCACTGTGTAACACATCTATAGGTTTATTGTAATTGTTTTCAGTGTACATTTACTGTATTGAAATGGTCATAAAATGCTGATGGGGAACTATAATTTCTAGATCCTGAGTGACTCTGGGTATAATCTGCTGAACGTGTTGACTGTGAGGCACGGACATGTCCAAATACAATTGCTGAAGTACTCACTTTGAAAGCCGTGATGCTTCCAACAATCACAGAATCATGGAATAGATGACATTGGAAGGGACCTCTAGTGATCATCTGGTCTAATCCCACTTCTCAAGCAGGGTCAGCTACAGCAGATTGCCCAGGATTGTGTCCAGTCAAGTTCTGAATGTCTCCAGGGATGGAGACTCCACAAGCTTTGGGAAACCTGTTCCAGTGTTCAACCATCCTTACAGTGAAGCTCTTCTTTATGTTCAGAGGGAATTTTCTGTGTTTCAGTTTGTGCCCATTGTCTCTTGTCTTGTCACTGGAACACTACTGAGAAGAGTCTGGCTCTATCTTCTTCACACCACCCCATTAAGTATCTGTACACATTGATATAGCATCCACCTGTGCCTTTTCTTCTCCAGGCTAAACAGTCCCAGCCCTGTCAGTCTCTCCTTATATGAGAGATGTTCCAGCCACCATCTGCTCCAATTAATCATCTTGTGGCCTTTGCTGGACTCGCTCCAGGAGGTCCATATTCTTGTTGTTATACTGGGGAATCAAGAACTCGACAAAGCACTCCAGATGTGGTCTGACCAGTGCTGAGTAGAGGGGAAGGATCACCTCCATTAATCTGCTGGAGATGCTTTTCCTAATGCAGCCCAGGACACTGTTGGCCTTTTTTGCCACAAGGGTGCATTGCTGACCCATGTTCAACTTAAGTGTTCCCTAACCTGATCCTCCTCCACCACAGATAAGTCTTAATTGCTCCAGGCCTCTGGAGCATTGATCCCCTCTGGTCTCAGGGGCTTGGGATTCCTGAGGATCTGTCTTACTAGTAAAACCTGAGGAGAAGAAGATGTTCAATACCTCTACCTTTCTATGTCCTTTCTCATCAGGGCTCCTGCCCCACTTAGCAGTGGGCCCATGTTTACCCTCGCCTTCCTTTGCTGGTTGTGTACTTCTTGTTGCCTTTCATGTGCCTTGCCAGTATCAACTCTAGGTGGGCTTTGGCTCTCCTAAACCTGTGCCTACATGCTCGGAGAGCATCTTTATGTTTCTCCTGGGTCGCCTTCTGCCTCTTGTACGCTTCCTTTTTATGTTTGAGTTTAGTCAGGAGCTCATTTTTCATCCATGCAGGTCTCCAGCCACCTTTGCTTGATTTTCTGCTTGTTGCGATGGACCATTCTTGAGCTTGGAATAGGTGACCCTTGAATATCAGCTAGCTCTCCTGGACCCCTTTTCCCTCCGGGGCCACATCCCTCAGGATTCTCTCAAGCAGGTCCCTGTACAGGCCAAAGTCTGCTCTCCAGAAGTCCAGGGTTGTGATCCTGCTTTTTGCCCTGTTCCCTCCTCGCAGGATCCTGAACTCCGCCATCTTGTGGTCACTGCCACCAAGGCTTCCCCCAACGTTTGTATCTACTACAAGTTCTTCCTTGCTTTTAAGTATGAGGTCCAGAAGAGCCTCTCCTCATCAGCTCACCAATCACCTGTATTAAGAAGTTGTCATTAATGCAGTCCAGAAACCCTCCGGACTGCTTGTGCCCTGCTGTGTTGTCCCCTCAGCAGCCAGCAGGGTGGTTCAAGTCACCTATGAGGACCAGGGCCTGTGAATGTGAGGCTTTTTCCAATTTTCTGAAGAGGGCTTCATCTATTTCTTCTTCCTGATTAGGTGGTCTCTACCAAACACCCACTGTAATGCCACCCACATTGATCTGCCCATCTGCTAATCCCGATCCATAAACTCTCAGCTGGTCCCTCAGCTCTCACCAGGCAGAGCTCTGTGCACTCCAGCTACTTTCTCACATAAAGGACAACTCCCCCTCCTCACCTTCCTGGCCCATCCTTCCCAAAGAGCGTGCATCCATCCATTGCAGTACTCCAGTCGTCTGAGCTATCCCACAACATCTTCATGATCCCAATGAGATCATAGCCCTGTTACTGCATGCAGATTTTTAATTCCTCCTGTTTTTTCCCCATGCTGGCTGCATTAGTGTACAGGCACTTCAGAGAGGCACCCCGGTGTGCTGACTTCCCAGATGGGGCATGAAGGCTTTTCCCATAAAGTGGCCCCGTAGGCACTTCATTATTTGCTTGCATATGCTTGGGGCGATTCCACTTCAGCCCTGTTCTGCTGATTTTGCAATTTTTTGATTTTGTTGTTTTGTTGATTAAGAGGTTCCCTTCTTTTTACCTCACCCCAGACCCTTTGGCTGCCAGCCGAGTACACCACTTCCTTACTTGATTGTTGGTCATTCTCTCCCTCCTCCATCATTCCTTGTTAAAAGCCTAGGTAGCATCTAAACAGAGATTTTTGAGGATTGCACTTTTGCACTAAGGGAACGTAAATTCTGTTTAAGTGCTGTCTTTTTCTCTTTTCAAATGAAGTTCATGTAAAATTATAGGTTTTCACATTCTCAATAAGCTCCCCTTGTGAGATGGTTACTGTCCTTGACAGCACTGGTGAGCTGAACCAAAAATCTTGAAAATTAGAACTACTTACATATTCCTAATCTGATGTTCTGCTGACTTATATCCTTTTGCATCTGGCACCAGAATCCTGTGCTTATCCCAGCTATGCTGTGGATTCCATCTGTATTACTGCCCACAGGTAGGTTTCTTTGACATCCTACCAATATATTTTTCAGAACAAAAAATAACAAATTACCAGCCAAAGTCAGTTTCAAACGGCTCTTTCCTTGTCTGTGTCTCCTTCCTTCCTGCAGATCTGAGAGAGAACTTTTCGCTTAAAAGGAAAAAGATTTTCATAACCTTAGTCCTATGCAGCACACACTCCGTGAAGCTTAGCATGAGCAAAGAGGGTCTTATTTTATTAGAGATGTCTGTTAGAATACTGGCAGCACATCACCAGACAGCATGCATCTTTCCTTGATCTTCACAGCATACTTCAAAAAAGAATGTTTATTATTGTAACATAGATTTGTAAGCCAAATTTATTTTCTACATTTAACTATAAATAGTCCCCTATGGGGAAAATCAGATTAACAAGTTCAATGTGCTGTTTCTAAGCAGTTTGGTTACTGAGGAGAAAAGGTCATGTCGATTTTGGCCAGCAGTATTGTTTCTACATAAAATTATCTTAAATATTCCTCTCAGCTGTTTGAAAAACTCTTTCACCTTTCTCATTGAAGTACCATCTTTTCTATCTGGCAAATCGAAGACCCCACTAAGTTTTCTGACAGCTACAAGAGACAAAACTCTCCTGCTGATGTATTTCAGACACAGTCCCTGAGACAGTTTTTCTAATTTAGTGGAATACTTGCAGTCACGAATATATCAGGGCTGAAAGGTCAACCTACTATTTACATACTAGTGTAATTATCTTGCTTACTAGAAAGAGCCAGCTTTAATGAACTGGCACATCTGCAGATAGAATAAGCACGTTTTGTTAGCAATGGAGAGGTTAAATACCACTACTCAACTTGCATTTCTGTTCGTTCTTTTATGTCATTGTTTGTTTGACTAATGATACTGTTACACAGTAAGCTAGAAAATAAAATCTTTTCTTCCAATTATAGTTCAGTAAATACATCAAGGAAATGGTTTTCAGTTGTATATTTAATGGCAAAGAACCACAAAAATGCACATTCAGCTAAAATTCCAACTGACTTAGGCAAATATTTTCAAGGTGCCAGAAGTGCACAGACCCTTAACATTTATATTTCTTTGTTTAAGAAACAATCAGCTTTACACCAGCACCATACCCTTTCCCACTACTTTTTCCTGTTCCAAAAATACTTATTTTATACGGAGGCTACCTTTTAAATATTTATTTATCTCAGAGCCTCTCCTCTGCCATTTAATAAGTTGCTGTAGTGCAATCTGACCTTCTTTTTCACTTGATGAGAATTAGGTCCATCCCTTTTGTCACCTTAATTGTGGGGTAAATCCAAACCTTCACTTTCTTCATACTGTTCAGCAAGTTTCCGGGGCAAAACATATACTGTCTCCATTAGATCTGCTTGCAAAGCCACTCTCAGCACAAGAAACACCATCTAAACAAAGAAACTTGATTCCCCTCTAGCCAAAAATGTTTCCTACCTAGAATAACCAGACAAAAAGGAGATTAGAAGGAAGAATGCAACAAAAAGTTAAAAATGGTTTAAAAATTTCTTTGTTTCCCTTCTCTTCCATACTATGTTTATGGTGCTGGTGCTGCCCTCAGGAGGCGATGTAAATGTAGAGAGGATCCTAGCTGCAAAGCTTAACTGAGCTGACAGAATATCACTGAGTGGTCATCCCTGATGAAAGTGGGGTAGAAGAAGAGAAAAAAAAAAGTGCTAGCATTATACAGGACAGTGAAAGCAAGAGTAAGTGACTTGAACTGTAAGGAGTAGATTAGAGCAGGAGAATTCACAGCAGAGGAAGAAAAGATCAGACCAAAGGTCCGGGAGTCTAGGTACCTCTGTGTGTATATACATAAACACACATATACACACTTATGCACACATATATACACATAAACACATGCACATTCATACACATATACATATACGTTTGGTATGAATTGTGAGAAAAGAAATGTGAATGTTGAAAGAGACCAACGAGTAGTGGGCAGCAGTCATCGAAATGACAGAAGTTAAGTGCTTGACCAAGCATTTTAGTATAGGCACAGAAAGAAAAGGTCAGCTGTGAAAGCAAATTCACCTAAAAGCACTATTTGAATTCTTTTTTATTTTCCTGCTTGCCTTTAAATGAGCTGTCTGACTTTCCTTTTTGAAATTATGTATCTGTTTCTGATTTATTCCTTTCCTCGAATCAGATTACCTTTGTGTCTGGTGTTTATGCGACGTGTTAATCCTAGGCCAAATATCTGGCATGTATCTACTGAGCCATCCTTTCTCTTTCTACTGTTGATGTATCCGTCACATCTTATTCTTAACACAGTGAACATAGGTAAAATGTTCTCTTGGCTCCTCATGATGCTCTTCCGAAGCTTGTTTTCTTACAGTTAAGGGAACTGCAGGATGTAGAGGAGCTGTACAGCACTAGACAACTAAACTGAGGATGAAAAAAAGAACTACACCTGTGACAAAGGGCATCTGAGAAATAAGGAAGCACGTAAATATACAGTCATCCAAAAACATTCAACTCAAACATGTCCCAACTCCTAAAAACAGGCAAGGCACCACTCACCATGGGGAGGAGACCAGCATTGTATTCTAGCAGTGCTCAGCCTGACTCCTAATCCAAAACCTGGCAGCTGCAACTCAACATGTTTGGAGCTGGTTAATTTTATAAACAACCAGACCAGCAGTTGTGCATGGCAAAGCATCAAAGGAAAGTGTTGCTTTCCTTTTACTCTTGCCATCATGATTAATGGAGAAGATCCTCTGGAGATCAAAGTAGTGTTTGCTACCAAACACCTTGCTCACATAGAAAACGGCAATGGGACAGCTTGGAAAATCACAAGTTTTCTCATATGCTGATGAGATATTTTCATCTCTTTTTTTTTTCTCCAGGACTTACAATTGATGGCTTTAAAAGATGAAACATCAATAATCTATTGAACACTGGAGACATTTTCACAGGCCTGAAATCTACTGATATTTGAAAGGCTTACAATGAATTCAATTTATAGTTAGCTATTTCCTCTCTATATATGGGTAGATATCAAATATTTATTAGACACAGTTATTTAAGAAGATAGCCAACAACCAACAGAGAACTCATTAGAAAAAAACTTCATATTATGACCTGCCTGAAACTAATACCCATCTTTGCTGTACAATTTCTTCATTGTCAAATACTCCAAAGTTTATGTCACAAGTTCTGCATTTTTACTGGAGGAGTTAACATTTCTTGTATGGATAACCACTGTCAGGAAGAACTCTTAATACCCCTTGGAAGCCTTTATATGTGACAAGAAACATCAGTACTTTGTGCTTGATAAACTTCACAGTTTCCCTCTAATTTCAAACCAAATGAACTCAAAACTACATTTAAGAGACTCCATATGTGATTAGCAATCACTGTTGCACATTCAATATTTATGGTACTGTCATTACATATGCCAATTATAGGCATTGATACACTACATTATATGTTCTTCTGAACTGGCAACTGATTTTAAATCTTAACCTGTAATTTTGCATTCTAGGAGGTGATCCATGGAAAAAAATTGTTGTCACTAGCTTAAATGCGCTGAAGATAATGTTTTTGTTGGAGGGAAGTTATATGAAATATATGCATTTTTCCAACAGAAGCCACGCTACAATCCACTTTAAACTGCTGAGAACAGCACCAACGAAGTTTCCATAACACATATAAGCTATGCAGCATATCCCAAAACTTTGTAGATAAATCCATTGACTGTCAGTTGAGATGCTTGTTTGTCTATCAAAAAGTGCCTAGTTTATAGTTAATTCTATAATTTGGTCATTCAAGCATAGGTAGCAATAGGTTTTCGTTTATCATGAAGATGGAATGGAGATATTTTACTTAACATTTCCCTTAGCTATGTTAAAAACTTCATTAATAAAAACACATACAAATGTGTGTATTTGCATAGAGAACTTACTTGATAATAGCATTTAGTCTTATATCACTGCGTTTATGGCATCTAACACTGTCACATAATTGGAGAACTCTTTTGTTTGCCCTGATGGAAATACAAATAAATGATTTGAAGGGGAATAATGAATGCTAAAAGATATCATTTACAGCCCTGTAGTTTAAAAATAATGCTGCCCTAAACTCTTCTCTCCCACATGCCGAAAGGAAGTAACTCTTCTGCTTCTGAAAGTTCCTTTCCTTACATGTTCACAGGGCAGGAAGAGGAGGTCACACTCTTCTCCGTGGTGCCCAGTGGCAGGACAAGAAGCAATGGGCACAAACTGAAATACAGGAAATTCCACCTGAGCATCAGAAAACACTTATTCACTGTGAGAGTGGCTGAATATTGGTGAGGTTCCCAGATAGGTTGGGGCATTTCCATCCTTGGAGATATTCCAAACCTGACTGCACACAGTCCTGGGCAACCTGCACTATCTTGCACTGCTAGAGCAGGAGAATTGGATGAGATGACCGCTGTAGGTCCCTTCCAACCTCAACTGTTCTGTGATTCTGTGATGGCACCTTGGCCAACGTAATTGCAGAGGATGTCTATTATAGTATGGAATAGTCTTGGTGACAGGTACTGCTTTTAGAAAAAATGTCCCCAAAGTCATTAATGGGTGTATGCTACATAGAAAAAAATCTGTCCATTGATTTACTTCTGCTGACATTTGTGTCTCATTAACGATAGATCATTATTATTGGAGCGACATTGAAGCTTCTTAATTGCTTTCCACAAACGGGAAAATAGTAACTATTTGCACTGCTTGCTAATGTGACAACTCTCATTATTGTTGTGCTGTTAAACTGGCAAAGCCATATACAAATGACATCTATGAACTGTATTTAAATAATAGTAAGGTAGTTATTTTCTCAGCACACAAAAAAGAAGCAAACATTTTATTAGGCATGCTGGTAGGAGTTGTCCTACTGTCCGCCAGCAGGAAAAAGCTTTTGATTTGACTAATGCAAGCAAATACTCTGTTCCAGCTTCTTCCTTAGCTGCTGAAGTGCTTGAGAGCCGGTGGAGAACTTTTGTATGATGCTGCTAGTGCTGTGTGAACAAGAAAAGTCTTCAAAGCAGTAAAGTGCAGATCACTGGAGCACAGAATCAGGTAGATGGGAAGGGACTTCCACAGGCCTCTCATTCAACTGCCCAGCTCAGAGCAGGGTCAACTAGAGCAGGTTACTCAGAGCTGCATCAAATCTACCAAACTTTCCTTATGCTTTCAGAGGCTCATTTGCTGGGTGTAGGCAGCAAGCCCTGAGAATTTTTATAACTCACTTTCCCAAACTTCATCTGAAATGCTTATTCTCTTTCAGAAATAGTAAAATATGTGTGCATGAGTGCATGCAGATGCACCCATGCACTTTTGAATGCATATACATATAACCATAGATTTCTGTGCTTCCCACTGAGATCCATTAAAATATACAAGCAAACAAATACTAAATGCTCCACCTTATAAAGAATTATATCCATTTGGAAAAGAGCTGTTAGGAACATAAAAGTAAGTTAGTATAAGGTCTGTTAATCGTGACAATATCGTCCTGATTCCAGCATCGTGAATGTGATGCCCACATATTGCAAAATTCAACTTCAGTGTTGGTCATTAGGTAGTCAGTTACTCTGCTGGGTGTTTTTTGGAGCAAGTAAGGTTTACCATTGTTTGTAATAGGGACATGTAAGACAACTGATGAATGGTTCGGATCAAATATTGAAGTATTAATAGTACTATTTCTAAAACAATAGCTACCACAGGACGGAGGTACATGCTACATATTGAAATGATCGCTAGACCTTTCTTCTGAGAATATGGCAAATATAGAGATGTCCCTTGCCCTCTTCTCCTTGCAAAAGTAATGGGACCATCTGCACACCAAGAGTCTGTACATTTGGAGCTCACCACAGGATTGGAGATTTATGCACTGAGACCCAGGTCTATCAGATAAAGTCTTGAGCTCATTAAAGTCAGTGGCAAAAATCCTGCTGATTCAGTCAAGCCTGGCTTTCATTTCTAGAGCTTCCTATGAGCACTTGTCTTGTACAAGTTAATGCAAATGTCAGCTAAATAAGAAAATCAATATTTCCTCATTAGCATAAGCTCATTTAATCTTTGTCCTGCATTTGAATCCAATGACATGCTAGTTTTCTGACCTGTAATAAGTCATTAAATTATTCTAAAGACCTAGGAAAACAGACGGAGAAACTTCAGGGCAGGCCATCTGAGTAGTATACAGCTATGATCCTACTCCCAGAAAACAATGTGCAGTTATGCACATACATAAAGTTCCACAAAAATTAGACTTTCCATATTAGATAGTCTGGCTTCCATGGGGGATAGTCTTTATGTGTGATTTGTGGGGCTGAAAGATCTATAAGCTGCAAACCATATTCCTTTTAAATTAATATTGATAAAGATACTACACTTGTACAAAGTAGTGGCTTTTTAAGGAGCTGCGGAACTATAAGCCAGGCTCAGAAAAACCCACTGACTTCCAGAAACTTCATCAACTGCTACCACTAGGAATGTGATCCTCCAGCAAGCCAGCGGAAAGGATTTGTCGTGCTGCTTTCAGGGACAAAGTACTGTGATAAAATCTGCTCACAGGTGACCTTTCATTATATAAAACAGCAGATGGCAGCCTATAGCTGATATTTTTTTGCTGTGCTCTTCGGTACTGTAATTAATAAACAGAACCTCTCAGAGAGAGATTTTTGTAGGAAGAGCTATGATGTGTTTAGAGGCACACAAATATGAAGACTGAGTATTTGTATTGTTCCCTGCTGCTTTGCCCCCATGACACAACTGCGCTCATTTGTGTTTGGGGGGGGGGGGAGGCTCCATTTTTTCCCTTTCCAGCTGATAAAATTTATTTATGCTGTGATGTAGTCAGCTCCCCAAAGAAGTTGAGCAAAAGCAGCTGTTCTGGGGACAGCAGGCAAGAAAGTTTCAAGTCTTCAAGTGTTATTAACAAGAATCTTTCTGGGGAAGTCAAAAAGGCCTTTATAACATTTTTTAAACTTTCATTGAGCTCTTACAAGTCTGCTTTAAAAGAAGTGACTGTGAACTTACAAAAAAGGCACAGACCCTCTGGACTGGCTGCTGTAGTGCTAGTACAAGGTGCTTTGAATGACTTTTTAGGAAGTGGTGCATGCCCATTATGATTTCAAGGAGACCTTTGTTCTGTCCTTTTAGCATAAACACAGCTGCATTAGGATACTTCTATTCCAAATGACAGAGGCTCCGAAGAAGCGATATATTGGCCTCAGAGCACTTTGCACGCCGTTATCTTTTTAGAATGAGTGAGAGGGTAAGCAGAGGACTTCACAGGCTCATGCGTATCCATACACCTGAAGAGGTGGCCGACTGAATCTAAACATGATTGCCAAAATTGAGCATATATGACCCTGGGTCTTGGATTTGTTTTTTTCAAAGCCCCAAACTGCTTCTATTTCCAATGTATGGTGCCTTCTCCACCCCGTCCTGGTGCTCTTTGCCTTTTCTAGCCTCTAAGTAGCAAAGAGGGAGTGGAGGGGCCTCCCATAAATAGCGTCATGGTGCTGCCTCTCCCCTTGGAGGCTTGTGCCACTCGTATCTTGTACGACTTAGCTATGTCTCCTTGTCCTGCAGTCATCAGCGCTTGGAAATAATGATTAGCTTGTATCTGCAAGCATTTCTGAGTACACTGTACTGTGTAAAGGATGATCAGCAGGAAACCAGGAGTGGAAAAGAATATCCAATCAATTTTCTAGAGTTGTCTGAGTGTATTGGTAACTTGAGCTTTTTTTTTTTTTTTTTGATGCAGCTTTTAATCCTGTGTTGCTTTTGTGATTGATCAGCAAAACAAAGCGCACTATCCAGAGGGAAGATTTATGTGGATGCTGAATTATGGCTTTACCAATATAGTTATCCCTCTGATATAAATACTTTACAACAAAAAAAAAGTAAAAAAGTGGCCCTGTTGAAGTCAGGGGGAACTTTGTCCCTGATTTCGATATAGACAGGATTTTGCTTGTGTGTTTTAAGTCTGATTTTTAAAGAACCAGTACTGGAGATGAGAAATGTATTTTGGGCAAAAACTTCTACACAAGCATTTGCTCATTTCCCATGAAAATAACCATAGTTATTTACCTGTTACCATGTGAGAATCTCATGGGATGACAGCTGGTTTGCAAAGAATTCTATTTTGATCAATAGTGAGAAAAGCTGAATGCTTTAAAATGTGATCTTTCGGCACAATTTTATTTTACATACATGAAGAGAAGTTTTATGTTTGTTCATTAGGTGAGCTATGAGCCTGCTTCTTTCTGTAATTCACTGGAGAAAAATCTGATCACTGAGAGTTTTTTTTACGGCATTAAAAAAAGCCATTAAGAAGATTGCCGGAAGGGTATTATATCAATATTTCAAGAAATCTTTTACAATAATATAGAGAAACTTTTAGAAAATGGAAAATGACAAAGTTTCTAAATCCTACGACATAAGAGAAGACAAAGCTAGTCTCATCTCAGTTGCTATTCTACCACAGAAAAATGTGGGGCAAATCACTTTGGATGCTACACACAGAACTGCTCTTAATAGAAGCTGTGATCTGCCCTTTCCAGCCCTAGGCTTTGCCTCCTTTGATCAGGAAGCACAAAAACATCATCTCAGAGCCTCTATTTTGTCCTCTTCTTCAGTCTTCATCTTCTAACTTTTCCTCCCCCTCTTTCTCCAACAGACAAGCACAAGAAAGGCAAGAGAAGACCAAGAAATCCAGCCTTCCTGATCTCTCTAACTATGTAGACTTTTCAGGCTCATTCAGTATAATCAAAAGGAGTGACGATAAGGTGCAAGACTTTGTTCATGGAAGTCTTCTGCTGAGCAGACCTTATGGGAGGGACTTCCTCTGGAACAGAGCAAAGGTAATACCCCTCTGTGTTGGTACTGCATTTAGTGCACTCCTGTTCTTTAAATATTAAGTGATTTATGAAGTTGTAGTTATCCAATCTGAACAGTAATGGAAAATTAAGAATTTCTGTGTTGCCTGGCATGCCTGAGAGAAAGATGCCTGTCACAATACCCACTGCTAAAGTCTAGGAGCCAGCTCCTCCGGGGTGGTACGTGCTATGGGAACCGCTCCAGCTACTTCCAAGGAGCATCACTGTGGTGCCTTGCAGAGTAGCAGCTGCTGCATGAAAGACAACCCAGTTAATCTGCTCTGAGGAACCCTCCCTTTGGTATGGATGTTCTGTAAGTACACTGAAGGCCTTCTCTATAGGGAAAGATTTACACAACCCTGCTGAAAATACCCAATAGACTTCTCTTTTCAACTTTATGGGAGAAAAGATACATATAATAAACAAAAGGAACAAGCCAGAAATTCTACTTTCATATCATTGCTGTTTCCCATGGGGGGAGTACCGCTTACGACATGTCCTATTTCAGCTGCTTGCCAGTATCTCCTGTTCTGTAAAACTCTCTCTCAGAGAGAAAGGAATTAGGCTAGTTTTTGCAGATTGCTTTTGTTCTCTCTCTGCCTGGATGGCAGAGCCGCGACACAAGTTGTCTTCTTTCAGTGGTAGCAAGGAAGATGAGATTATAACTATCCGTACTGGTAGAGCGTAATTTTCCCTTAATTTCTTTTATAACACTGTAATGATAGAATCAGAAACCAGGTTTGTTAGCGTGTTGTTGTTAGCCTCTGTTAGTGGAAGGTAGCTGAAATATGACTACAAAATAGAAGCAAACATTCCAAAATTCTCCTGCACGTACAGATTCTCCAGACCACACTGATCTTCATAGAACTGTTGTGAGGTAGATGTCAGATCGCTAGGGCTTACGTAAATACCAAAATTATTAGGTTATGTCTCCTCTTTTCTTCATTCTCTCCCTCCCTAATTCTGATATTAATATTTCATGTTTCTGGAACAAACTTTAGCCGGTAACACAGTATGTCCCCTAATTGACAACATATACAGTAATGAAGAACCGAATTCCTAGAAAATATGTTTACAATTAGTAGCATGGCAATGTTTGAAAGAGAATGTGAAATTTGCACTGACATGGCTCTTCTTTATCGATGTAGGAGACTCCCTGTGTGAGGAATACTAGGAGGAAAAAAGAGAAGAGAAGGAAGACTGGCAGATGAGAAGAATGGGCTGAGAATATCAGGCATGTGAATAGAGAGAGTCAAAAGAGCCAGCTTTGGGTATTCATAATGTTACTGAAGGTTCAGACTTTCCACTTTGCTCCTGTGGGTGCTAATACTCAGTTTGCATGTATGTGTGTGTGAAAGAGAAAAGACTAGTACAAGCACCCTTGGCTCATTATATAGACCTTTATATAGGTCACCTCTGGTTATAGCCATTTAGACAATGGTAGTAGAGGCTGTAAAGACAGGTTTTTTTCAATGTAGTCAAGCAAAGTGGAGACTTGTTCACAGAGCTATTGTCAAAGCTGTTTCATAGAGAAGGCAAAGGATTCCTTCTTATCTACCTTGGGGAAAAACTTGATGATATTTTACCTTAAAACTCAGAAAGCAAAAGTGCTAGAAAAACAGCTATTATGGCAATTGCAGGTTCTTCATCAGTGCTGCAGCTGCAGTTGTGATTCTTCTTTTTGCCCTCTTTGTTAAATGTCACCCTTTAGGAAGTACTATTTGCTTGCTTAAGCCACTTCATGTAACACTCAGTGCACAGCGAATGTACAGCAGCAAGCTCTTAAAACTTCGTATCTTTTTCTTAGTGTGCATTGAATGAGGACTGATTTTTTATCTGAATAACATCCAGGCATAGTCAGTCTTTTAGATTTGCACAACCAGTATTGTTAGAGTATGTTCTAGGGGTAGTAGTATGTCACTGAGATTGGTCTTTTAATGTAATATATGAGGCTGTGTTTTCTGTTTCCAATGTCTGTATTCATTTGTTTCAGGTTTCATGATTTAGCGACAGTGCCTCATTCATTACCTGTGTTTCTATAGTAACCAAATATCCCATAACGGTTCCATTTCCAAGCCAAAAATGTTTCAATTTAAGATAATCTATTCAATTTTATGTCATTATACTGCAGCACTAGCAGGGATGACGTTACAGCTTTTTCAGCTTTTTTTAGGCTTGTTTTGTTATTGAGAAAATAAAAAAAAGACATGAAAAAGACTGTTGTGAATAAGCAGCTCTGGGATGTCCATGCATTTAAGAATGCTTTTATAGCTGTCTGGCATCTAAATTCAATATATTTTGTGAACTTGTGGCCCTCACAGCTGTATCCTACAATTGATTTATACTTTGAAGAAACATTGAAGTCTGTCTTTGATTCTTGTGTCCTTGTTTTTCCCTGCTTGGATTTTGTATATCTTAACTTTTCTGTACGAAAAGAAAGCTTTCAAGCTTTTGCTACTATATGCACACTCATACTTCAGAAATAATGCTTTTTATACTCATTGATTAAATACTGTAAGACTGATGTGAGCACTTTGATCAAAATGATCTCGCAGAGGGGCTAACCCCCACTTCTAGTGGCCCATTTCAAGAACTTAGCACTAGGTAGTTGTAACCTTAACGCTGTAACTAACACACGTCTAAGGCCAAGTCAGAGGGGCTCTTGCAAATAGGTGAAATTAAGTGGCTGCGTAAGAGTTTGAAGAGTCAGGGACCAAACTTACATTATGTCTGCTGTTTTTATGAAATCAGTGAGTGGAGCAATGGACAAATATAAGTCTTTCTCAGCACCATTCCCTCCCGCACAAAAAAAAGTAGCTAATATTTCCACACAATGACTGTATTAGTAAGTGGTACTGCTCCTCTTCCCTGTAAGTCTGTTCAGCATTTCTCCTGATCTCCCCTGGGATTCTCTGAGACAGAAAAACTTCTGCCCTGATATGAACAAACTGATGCAGGAGTCATTTCAGTGTTGTCTCACTACAAATTCCTGTTTTTACGGTACTATGAAAACCTTCTGGTTTGGTGAAATTAAGCAAAGCGAGAAACTTGTTTACGATTCTTGTGACTGCTACCAGTAAATGTGTTTTGTTACATGGGCTTGACAAGATAAATACCAGAACCAAAAGTGAAGCTGAAGAATTGAGAGAATGGAGTGATTTTCAGTGCCTGTATTGAATTAAGAGCAAATATAGATTTTTGTAGGAACAACAGATGAAATAAACTGTGTGAATACGTAAAACATGTTCAGTGCAGTAACTGTACGATAGTGACATATATCTACCTGGCAGATGGGTTGTAGGTGGGTGTGCAATGAAGGCAGACTGACAGTGTCACACTTGCACAGCGTGGCTGATGGACAGGTGATATCTCTTGCTGCCAAGACGGGGACAGATAGAGTTCTGGAATTGCTCAATCTCCCTAATGCTATGGGATGCGCTATGCCTAACTCGTGTCTTTGGCCTTGCAGCTGAGTGAAGACAAGGAGAGGCAAGGAATACTGGCTTTTTGTGGCTGGGTTTTTCCAAAGAGGAGGAGGGCAAGGATCTTTCTGAACACGCTCCTTTCATGAAGAAGGAGGTAAGTAATTTCTTTTCCTGTTTTAGATCACCTGCCTGGAAACACTGTCTGTTGCTCCTAACTTTCCCACAGTTTCAAATTGCTTTTTCTCTCACCTCCTCCCTTGCTTTTTTGCCCCCTGGGATGACTGAGCTGGGTGAAGTACATTATTTCTAACTTCACTGTCCAGCCGTCACTCCAAGAAGGTCGTACAGCAGCTCCTTTCTAGCAATGGTGGCGTTATTAGCGGTAGTAGGATCTTAGCAGTGGTGACACCACCTCAAAGCAAGCATCCCCAACAACCAGTCATTGCTTGGACAGGCTTCAGATAGCAAGGCACTCCTTGTTCCTGTCCTTAATTATTTGACACATCGAAAGGAACTGAACTATAACACTCGTTGCCTCAGAACTGCCACGTTCATTGCATTATCCTACAAGAGTGTTAATACAGAGAGAACTGATAAGGACCCCAAAGGATATACGAATAATATTGAGCTTTATATCCCATTACTACTTTATACCTTTCAGACAGTGGTACCTGCTTATTTGCTATACTATAACCGATAATGAAACAACAGCCTTATAAGACAGGGATGTTATACACTGCATGCGGTAGCTGGTACATAATATAATCAAGAGTATTCATATAGCTCATCAACACTGTGCTGTTTCCTACCTTTCATGTAAGTGCATCTCCAGAAGAGAATATTGATATACTTGCTTTCAGTGTTTCTCGTGACTGGGTATGATGTTTGGCTTGTACCGGAAACATCACTGGTAGTGCAGTAATACAAATGAAAATTACAGAAAATTTATCTGTGCACAAGGCCCTTGAATACTGCCCAAATCCAAGTGCAACAATGCACTACAATACACAGAACAAGATAATATAATAATATGAAAGTTATATTATTCATGGTCCTTGAAAATGATATCTCTGGCAACTTATTGAGAGGGGAATACTGTTAGTACAGCAGAAGCTTATTCTTTTCTTAGAAGACTGTGCTTCCTTTTGGCCATAATCCCCTTGTTTGCCAGAATCTCTGGGGAAAAGGGCAAAGCACTCCATATCTCTCCCGTCAGGCTGAGCATCCAGCTTCTGTCTGTGCCCCCAACCCTCGTTAAGCCACAGAATTTAACTTTGTCAACAATTGCTGCTTTCTTTATAGGCAAGAGTGACATGACAAAAAAAAAAAATTTCAAATCTAGAGATTTGTACACAGCCAAAGAACACGTAAGCAACTCAGGCTGTGCCCACACAAAGACTTGCACAAGTAAAAAGGGAGTGTAAAGAGATTTACCCCATCTCTGCTGTAGTCAGCAGCATACAGTCTACTTTTTTATTTGCAACAGCAACGCCATTTCCCTCATGATTTTACCGCTTCCCCATGTGATATTGAGAAGTATTGTGCAAACAGAAAGTGCAGCAAGTGAGCAATTTCAATTCTTTGAGTACAACGCTCATCACATCTGTAAGAATGTAGAGATTACCTTTAGGATCATGACACAGAATATAGCTCCTTTCTTCAACCACATCAGTATTTTGTTGCTTTAGTACAGAAATTAATAGGAGGAGCTGAACCTACTAAAAGCAGGCAAACAAAGGCTATAGCTACTTCTTACTGTTCAGTAGAGGAGTTGTGCTGTTGTTTCTCTTTCTGTGGCCCAGGCTAGACAAAGGAAGAAACTGGTACAATTCCTAATCTGCAAGTGAAGATCTGTAATAAAAGCAGCTATTCAGAGACTTATTGAAAGACTATGTACTTAATCACACTGTAGAAGTCAAAAATAGGCATAAGCACACTGCTGCCCGATGCACACACTTTCTATCCGCATTGTGAGCTACTATCACAGCTTCAACTCAAAGCACCCAAAAAGCTTAGAAAGAGGCAAGCTTAAGATATCTGACGGTGGATTTACTGGTAGCTTGAACAGTCCTATTATGCCTAGTCATTTTACACTGTATGAGCAAGGACATGGGCCTTTCCTTCAGAAATATCCCAGAACGTAATCTAAGTCTGGAACTGAATGTATTTTTGTAAGTAAATATTTTGGAAGTCTGTTGAGCTGGGATCTGAGGCCAGAGCTCCCATTTTCCAGTTTAGAGGGGGAAGAGGCAACTAGAAACAGTATTAATTTTTCTTTAACTGATCCCAACTGGAAAATAATTCAGGGTTTACAGAAAGTCACACCACTTGACTCATAAAACTATGGAGTATCTGCAACAGTGGCTATACTTTCACATTTTGCTCCTGCAGCTTAATAAAGTTTCTGGCATATATGCACTAGTCTCTTATTACTGCAGGGGATAATGAGGAAATAGAATTAGACATAAAAAATATATTGAAAGATCTTAAGAGTAGTCACTGCATTTCCGAGAAGTGCCTGACCAGTTATCATAGCGGGTGTCGATCTGACTGGGTTACCGTGATTGCAAGAGGATGGTTTAGGATGTCTGTTTTAGGTAAAGATGGTTTCATCACAAGAAGCTGGACAAGTGGACGAGGTGGAAGACTCAGAAAGGTACCTGTAGTGAAGTACATAGAAAGACATGGCTGTGAAAAAGAACACAGAAGCAAGGAGAATACTTTTTTTCACACTTTCGGTGAAGATTCTTGTTTGTGCTAAAAGAATGCAGATTTTCTTGTAAATGTTCACTAAAGGCATGCCATACTTTTGTGGTAAGTGTTAAAAAATTCTGAATGACCGGATTTTCTACGTTTAAACTGCAAGGCTTTCATATGACAGCATCAACAGATGTATTTGTAGTAGGTTTTTCTAAAAACTAGAGATTCAGTGCTGATCTTACTTGACTAAGATTGTTCATCTCACCTCCCACCTTTGATTCATCTACAGCATCAATTTCCATTACGCATTTGGTAAAATCTCAAATGGGCATATTTGTCCTTGCTGCCAGGCTGCATGACTGCAATTGATCTCATGACTGAGATCAATTCCATTAAAAATATCCGCAAAACCAGTCCACTGCTTTCCTTTACTTAAACCCCCGACTTATATCTTATATTCATTGTGATTCCTACAGAGATTTGACAATAATTAGCTGGTGATATTCTGAGCCCTTGAGATTCATGTCCTTTACTTGTAGATGTCTCTAAAGTGGGTGCCTGAATCTGAAATACCTGAGATCCCTTTGTAGTATATGGAGAGAAATGGGCACTTTGCGGGGCATTACTTACTTCACAGTAAAGTGGATTTATATTTTTAGAGTGGCCATTTTACTGTGCGTCATTCTATTTTATATAATTTATGCTTCGTCTCTAGCTGTGTCTGCAATCTCTTGCTGAGATTGTATATTCTTAAGGATAGAGACCGTCTTTTGTTCTGTGCTGCTATAGGCACCAGCACAATGGGATCAAGATTGAAGCTATTACATATTGCGGTTATGTGCATAAGAAATAACAACAAAAGCACATAGTATTGAATAAAACTCAGGCAGACTATATATCTCTTTTTCAATCCCACATAATAATTTGAGCATCTTTGGGTTTCCCGATGCAAGATGTACACGCGGTTTGAAAAGATTCAGAATTCAAAAAGGTGATGCTCTGAGTCCTTTACTCTTGTGACACAGTGACGAGAAGAGCAAATCTGTAAGCAGGAAGAGGAGTCTCACTTATCACCTCCTCTACTATAGTTGAGGAAAATAGCTGTAAGGTAGAACAACCTGAAATTCAGAAGTAAAATAGTGACATAAAGGCTTTCCCCCCTTCCCACCCTCCCCACCCCTGATAGATCATAACACATCTAGTCATATGTCACTCTGGCTAAACAATGAAAAAAGGTTCTTCTGCTCCAGGAAATTTGAATTTTAGGCTGTCCAGCATAAGTTTTACGAGAATGCTTTAGCTGTATTAAAATGCATTTCAGCAATCCCCATCTAATATCCCGTTCAGTCACTCATTTTATTTTTATAGCATCCTCCATACAAGTGCCACAGAGAGTTTGACAGCAAAGCACACTTAATTAAAAACACAGCTAAGTAAATAGGGTTGAGTTTTATAAACCACAAGACACCGATCATTTTAATCACACACTGAAATATAGTCCACACAAAAGAGTCATAGGTTGCTCTCCAGAAAAACTGCAGAAACTTTCCCATTTTTTTTACCTAGTTTCAATCAAGTTACTAAAAAAAAAAAACAAACTTCATATACAATGCATAGAGTGCTGAGCATCTGATGCTTAATGTTAAATAACTAAATACTGAAAAATAATTTCATGTATCTTCTAAAATAGGCTGTAAAAGTGTGTGTGTATGGGGGAGTTACAGCCAAAACTCAATTCCTCTTTCAGAAAAAAGAACAAAATTAATGCTTTTCCCCAAAAAATGTGCTTTTGAGTTTGGAATCTTCATCAGCACATAGTGCCGTTGAAATTTTCTAGTCATATGAATTATATTTGTATTTTAATCATTCTGCTGCATCTCTAGATATTACAGTTATGTATTCTGTGAGATGTACAAGGAATGAGCCAGATAATTATGGGTAAGCTGAACCAGCTGCAAATACAGATTATGTACATTCATTATGCTATAATAAGAAGACTCTGTGTGTATGCAAAGCTGTGCATACTGTGGTTGTGCCCATTATTTTAGCTCTCACTTCTGCACTGGAATATGTTTGCCAAGATTTTCACGCCTATGCAGAGTGCTGCTGCCACTTTTGGGACTCCACGCGACCAGAGAGCTTAGAGCTGGTGAATTTTAGGACAGGACTTTGTATCTCCATCTGTAAATCTATCTGGAGCCATGAATATCTCACAGTATGATCATGAGTGCCTAGCCACTGTGGCCCTGATCCTAAGAAGAGCCAGTTTGCTAGGAGTAAATAACAAATGTAGTTTAAATGATTGTGATACCTGTTAAGCGAACCTGTTTCTTGCCAAGAATGTCATATTTTCACCATAAATGACAACTCCTGTTAACAGAACATGGACCCATTGCATATGAAAGAAAAAAATATTAAAATTACTTATTAAATTGCTAATTTTCAGGTGAATGGAAAGCTTAGTGCATTTGCACTTGACAGCTATTGTTGTTGTCATGAAATGAATTTGACATTTAAATGTCAAAATTGTTTATATGGATATGCTATTCTAACAAAATTTGCATTGTCTCTGACCATTCTGGTATTTCCATTCCCATTGTTTTGTGTTCCAATATTCTAATTTCACTGTGGATTTATGGCTGGGGGGGTGCATTATGTCCATCATCAGCCCCACATACTTTGTAGGGTATTGAGAAAATGGCCATCTATCACCTCTGCAATCTAGTCAGTTCACCCTCTCTCTCTGCATACACTTTTAACTCAATCTCTCCCTTCTTTCTCCCCCCATTACCCCCCCTCCAACACATTTTTTCAGTTCACTGGACATTTCATAAGCTTATTTCATAAGCTTATGTGAAGTTAAGGCAAAATGTTCATCCCACATAACTTAGGCACCTTGAGGTCAGACGAGGATGTGTTCACCTCCATGACCACAAGATATACTGAAGCTTTTACCCCTGGTGCCCGCTGGAAGGACAGCTGGATATGATCCAAGATGCCCATCCAAAAAGCGTATTTGGGCTAGATTGTTTTCAGAAAGGACCCAAAAGCCACTTGCTCCATCACAAATTAACTATGTTTCTTTGCATGTACCATTTGTTACACATTCAAAGCAAGTAACTTTGGCCTAAAGGGAGAGATACATCTCCTCCGATGTATTCTCTCATTAGTACTATGTATGTAGCTTTTAATTGCGTTTCAATCCTCTTCATTTAAATAAAATATGGCCTTTGTAACCAAGAAGATAATTAGTAGCTGGTGGAAGCTCATTTGTAATTATGCTGAGATGAAACTAGTAATTATTACATTACTTCATATACACAATGTTTTTCTTCCCTCGTCCCCACTGATTGCCTCAGAGATGCCCATGAATTCTGCAGCAATCTTTCAGTCAGTGAACACAGGTGTGGAAGACAGAGAAGATCCCAACAGCTCTTTGTTACCTTTTTGTCACGGCACAAAAAGGAAAAAAAAAGAAAAAGTGCTGCAGCTTGTGAGGAAGTTACCCTTCTCTAGACAATACTATTTAATCTGAGATGATTCATTGCTGGACTTCATAGAAAAATATTTTGCTTTTACACTCCCCCAGCTACCTTGAATGCTATGTATTTGTTTTTAATTTTTTAATTTTTAGTCATGGAATGATTCCTGAGGTTTCCTCTATAAAATCTTTGATCTTATTCCTTATTAACAATTTCTCATCTTTTAACAATCAATTAACAATTTCTCATCACAACACTGCGATGTGCTACTAGTCATACTTGTACGGCCTTTGGAGGAATTGAATTTTCTCTAAAAGGTAAAGGAAAAGCATTGTCATCAAGATGCACTTCAAAGCAGCCTTTGTCTCTTTTTATTCCTGTCTCTTAGTGAACTCCCCAAGGTCTGTGAGGTCTCATGGGGAGCCAGGGGACATTTCTGGGAGTCATGCTTTGACATATTAATGTGACTAAACAGCATCATGTCTCATAGCTTCAGGAGGCCTGTTTGCTCTCTAGTTGGACCTCCTGAAAGACACTCATTGTTCAACACAAAAATGTATCATCCTAGAGTACCTCTATGACAAACATGAGTTAAACATGAGTTAAAAAGTCCCCATCTCTGTAGGCTAATTTTTCTTTTACTTACTTTTCTTTTTCTTTTATTTTGAGTCCATCAGTCCTTAGTTTTCAAACATGGTGTCTTTTAGAATATTTTTTCGCTAGTTTACAGAATTTTGCTGCTATAAATTAATTTCCATGTAAGCAGCTGTGGATATTGACAATTTTGCATGATAATATTTCCTATGCCTTTTATTAAGTGTATTTTCTACACCTTGGCCAGGTTTTGCAGCTGTCTGCGAAATCTTTTCTCATCTTTCACCATCTTTTTTTTTTTTTTAAAGCGTGGACATCAGAGCTACAGAAGATAGTGCATGTGGGATGCAGAGAAGTAACACCACCTTCTTCCTCCTGTTTGATACCATTCCTCCTGTTTGATGCCATTTGCCTTACAAACTATCATACTGCACTGACTAATTACCATGATGTCTAATATGTCTTCTGTGTCTTATCGTTGAAAAATAAAGCTGTCATCAGGAAACTGGGGCACCTTTCTTCCTTGAATAATTCTGACCATCTGATGGGATGCATTTCAAGATTAAGATAGCTCAGCTTAAGCTGGTAAATTCCGTGCCTGATGGTGTCTATAGAGGTGACTTCATGGTAGAGAGTGATTTGGATGACCTTCATGAGGGCTGTGATTCATTCACCCAACAGAAGAATTAATGCCGATTCCTACATCCTAGGTTATCCCGTCTGGCTTCCAGCTGATGCTCTAGGAGGGCGCAAGTCCCCTATAGGTCCACTGGATGCCATGCACACCTCAAAACATGTTAATGTATAGGCCAATGTATAGGCAACAATCTTCTAGATGTCTTTTTTATGAGGAGCTCAATTGCTTTCTAGGTGCCATTGGCTGTAATAGGATTTTAGACATCTGTAAATACATGGAGACATTTTAGGTCCCTTAATCTGAAATTGAATTGGGCTCAAAGGCTCAGTTCTGGCCTCAGTTCAGACGTTTACCATTTCTTTAATCTCAGATCAACCTCTCCCTGCTTTTTTTCAAATTGCTGGCTTTTTTTCAAATCGACTGTGAGTGGAGAGAGTCCAACAATTATGATACTCCTAGGCAAAAGATCTCTTGTTCTCCAGGTTTGAGAACATTCAGCTTTTACAGCCGCAAAGATTAAATGTTACAAAGTTGACAAAAGAATAGAAGATATTCTATTCAGACTGGAAAAAGTAAGTGCCTCTTTCAGATTTCTTTCCAGATAAGGACTGTGTTTATCTGTTGAACGCATCTGCCTTCAAATTATCCTTGGCAATTGTGTCAGTGCTGTCTAGTATCAGAGCCATAGCTAGGATTTCACTTTCACGCTGTGTGCTGTATAAGTAATGTGTCTTGGGTATTTTAGCATTCCAGGCACGTGACTCTGAGCTTCAGTAATACCACTATTATCATTTTTTTTCATAGAAACGAACAATTCCAATTCCTTGTGCTTATATTCTATGCTGTTAGCACTGGTATATAATATAGCAATTAAATTCTTGTCTCTCTCTACCAAATGTTGTCATAATCTTTGGCCTTCACAGTCTTATTAAGTAGGGCAAAATGACATTCTGCTTCTTGCTCACAATTCCTTACTAAATAACAGCAGTGAGATTGTTATGATTAATACTGGAAAATATGACAGCCTTTCATTTTGGCTTAGACTGTGCAATATTTGTATTTAGAATTTAGTCTTGGCTGAAGATTGAATATGCTGCAGAATCACCCTGCATTTGGGAGCCGGGGTGTAAACTACACTTCTGTTTACTAGGTTTGGGTATAATGTTCTGTAATGTTTTGCAGGCAATTTAATATATTACTCACTTTCCTTTTTTCTTTTCTTTAGTGGATACCCTGATATTTATTTGTGAACGTCTAAAATCATGATGTTTGAGTGCAGAGGAGATAAAAGCCAGCATCAACCAGACTTTCACGTAATCTTTTCTATGCTATATCATAACTTTATGCCTTATTAGTATGTTAATAAGTATTGTAAAATTGTTTTATCTGATGCTTCTGACACTTCACATAAAAGATGATAGGCTGTAGAGTTCAGCTGGCTGTGCCAGGTGCATGTGCACTTCATTTCAGGACATGTCACTAGGAAATATTTATGATGGGTAATGAAATGATTGTGAGAAAAAATCATTGCTGTAATGGGAAGTGCTGTGTCGTTTAACTTCTTTCAGCTGCTTTTATCCAAGTTACCATGTTAATAGTGCTTGTCATAGATGCTTTACATTAGCATACTCACGGTGGGATCCATCTGCCAAAATGTAAGAGTCTAAAAATTAGACATGCAGTTCTCAGTCATCCTAGCTTCCCTGTGTTGTCATTTGAGAGAAATAGATACCTCCAGAGGAATAATCATTTTAAACTCCTGTTTTATGATGAGCTGAATCACCTTCAGAACGTAGCTACCCTTCATTGACTACAAAGAGAATCTAGAGTCACTAGTTTATATTCAGATATGTAACTTTCAGTTATTTAAATTGTTAAATTAGGGCAAATGAAGTTTTTGCTGACCGTAACCAGTGCTTATTTGATTTCCTTAAAATCTGTGCAAAAAGAATCTATTTTTTTCTATGTAACATACTCATAATTACATTTTTATCATTCAGCCAAGAATAAGTGACAAAATATGATGACACAGATCCAAAGTATGGGAATTATACAATAGAGTTGCACACAGGGAAATGATCTGATCCAAGGATTTCTGCTTTGAACAATATCGGAAGACAGTGGAAAGATTTTTACAGGCGTGGAAACAGCTAATGCTCTTGTCTAGGGCAACGGCCTAGCCAAGAACCACAGCCCAGAGTCACCACGTGGCTTAATACTTCTCCTGGGCGGCATGGTGAATTTGCAGCACTAAATAGCATTTCCCGTCCCTGTAGCTGTTCCCACACTTCTGCAACACTGCTGATGACACATGCACACTGTTTTCGAGAATGTGAAGCCCAGGAGCACATGCTGCAGTGCCCAAACACAAGGCATAACAAGCAATAGCAGCCATTTCCTTAAGTGAAGATCTGAGAAGCAAAATGCAGGTGTAATAAGTGCGTGCTTTTGCTGATGAAAAATAGACTGTCTTAACCTTTGTCCCCTGTGGTTTTATGTATTTACTGAGACAACAGATCTTGGTTTAGCCCTTTGTCTTGCCAAAGCAACCGCAGCTGATACAATATTATTTTGCTTCCATGAAAATAGCCTAAAATTTATTCCTTCCTAGTAAGCTGAAGTGATTGTACTTTAGATGACCTAGGAATGCTGAAAATTTTATTCCCACGTATTTTTTTAGCTGCAGATCACGTACGGACTAAAAATGTTTAGTTTTACTTTGGAAACCAGGCTGTGTCTGAACAGTAGTGGGTAGGAAACCAGAGCAGGTACGGACACAGGGAGGCACATCTCAAGGCAGGGACTGCTGTTCTGAATTCTCTAGGCCAGTCTGGGGCCTGCTAAGCTGCGAAGTCTAAAGGCACAAAGTTAAAACCTGCAAAGCTGCAAAATGAAAAAGTTGCATTCTCCCTTTTAAGTAGTTTGGAGGAATATCAGTTTGTTTTCAGATGTTTCAAGTGTGTTGTCATAGTTATGTAGTGAATCATGCTACCTAAAAATACATTCCCTGTATTAATAAAAGATAGTGTCAATCTTATGTAATGTGACACAATGCAGTTGTATCAGCGCATCTTTGCAGTCTTTAGCTCTTCTCAGTCATAGGTAAGCTGCTTGCAGAAATATATTTCTCTTTTGGCTTTGGATTTTTTTTTTAATTAAAAAGTATTGGGATGTGGGGCTATTACTGCCGAATGAAGAGCTCTGTGCTATGTCTTTGGCAACTTTCTGTCTTTTTGGTGGCAAAGCTGGGAGCAAACGTTCACTTGGCTCAGTTCCAGATGCCAAGTTCCAGATGTAAGTTCCAGAGCTTACAGTCTCTGTTTTTATCATCATCATGCTCCCCTGGAAGATAGAATGACTTTAATTACCAATTTAGTTGTAAAGATTCTTGATATTGGCAATTTTAAAAATTTGCTCCAGGTTACACAGGAAGTGTAAGCAGAAAATACAAATTGAGCCATATTTCCCATAGCCCAAGCTAGTCCCTTCAAACCGAGCTAGCCTAAGTGGGGTTTTTTTGGCCCTATCTAGATAGGCCTTAGAGATAATAGTTATCAAATACTGTGGTTGTGTCTTTAAATTAACCCTACCCTGCTTTACAGCTGTAAGAACTTGCAGCAAAAGTCATGGTAGCATGAGATGGTATAGTTGCCCTGAACACCCGAGTGGAAATGCACTGTAAGAGTTAGGACCTATCATTT
This sequence comes from Struthio camelus, assembly GCF_040807025.1. Classification (NCBI taxonomy): domain Eukaryota; kingdom Metazoa; phylum Chordata; class Aves; order Struthioniformes; family Struthionidae; genus Struthio; species Struthio camelus. Next base: position 177,226,083 of record NC_090942.1, on the reverse strand, counting down.
CTGGTATGTATTATTAGGGATAGATGTTATGGCCAGTGACAAAAAAAGCAGCTGTTTAAATGGATGTCCCTCACTTCGGTGGTTTGCTGGCACCCTTTCTTGGGAAGACTTGTTTGCTGCTTCACTAATACGTTTTTATTCTTCTTCTAGAAGCACAGGAACGGCCTGCTCATGCTGGCATATCCTTTTCCAGGGCTTCTCCTTTCCCTGACTCGTCTTTCTGGCTTTCTCTCTGGATACCACTTGTATCCATCCCTCAAGTAGGTTATCTCCCTGATACAACCTCCTCGAGGCTTCACAGTGGCTATACAGAGAAGATAGCAATATTTCCTAGACGCCACAATACTTCTGATCTATTCTTTGTCTTTTTTTGTGAATAATTTGCTTCACGGTAAAAATGACCCACTGGGGTCAAATTTAGGTTAAAAAAATACCTAGCTGTAGGAAAGAGGGAAAAGCGTTAATATTAGAGATGTGGTCTGTCCTTATGGATTGAGTTTCAGAGACTCCAGTAAGCTACGGCATACTGGTTGCTGAAAAACTTCAAGTAAAATCATTAATTTTTGTAAAGTAGGAAGTAAAAGTGCTTGTAAAGTCATTTTTAAGGACCAGCTAATTTCAAACAAATTTGATTCTCCTCTCCTTTTGTTCGGGTTCACAACGCAATGGTTCATTTTTCAGAAGAGCCCTTTCCTGTTTGTGAAATAGTGAAAACAATGCTGCTGGATGCCCGAAGTGAGGCCAGGCTCATTTGTCTGGGCAGGCTCAGACCTGGTGCTAACCGCACTATTGCTGCTCTGGCAGATTCTGCTTTCTATTTGACCTCTGCTCTTGTAGGTTCCTTTAATCAAGATCGTTTGTAGTTCCTTTTTTCCCAGTAGATTCTGTCAAAGCCTCTGCTGTTATTTAGGGTGGGGCTACCCAAGTTTTACTGTTGATCCGTCCTTGGTGATTGCTTTTCACTGCGGTGCAACTTTTACTTTCCAACACAAGCTTCTTGCACCTTTCAAGGCTGCTGTCTGCCACCAGTGTCTCCCTTTTCAGCACTGCACTTGCAGTCAGGATGCCAGCAAGGACACACACTGCCTCATATATAATGATGCAGAGAACTGTCAAATATGCATGAACCAGAGCTACATGACATGCACAAGAGACGAAAGAAAGTACGCCTGGCTGCATGAAGCAGTCGGGGGCCAGCAGGGTTTGGTGCAGAGGGAGCGCTCTGGAATGCCAAATGGGAAACCTGCTGTCATTTTCGGAGTCAGACTTGAGTGACAGCTGTGAGCACAGACTGACTGAAATCTTGTGAGTCTTGATGTGTCTTGTTCCTTGCCTGAATCTAAGGAGCACAGAAACTAAGCTCTTAGGTAGGAGAAACCAATATCATTTATCCTAAAAGTTTCGTTACATGTCGAATCAGGCAGAGGCCATCAGAATATGGGATAGACTTCACTGCAGGTGGAGAAATGCTAGTTCCACATCCCCCCAACATGCAGACTTTGTGCAAGATACAACTCTGCAGTGATCTGCAGCTTCCCCCAAACACTCATTTGTTTGGCGAGTGCACCTGGGCATGCTTATTACCGGTACTATGATATTCCTCCTCACTGCCTGCCATGAGATGTATTAAAGCAATCAGAGCAGATTTCTAGAAATTTTTGGAGCATAATAACTTTTTTTTTGGCTTTTTTTTTCAGAGAAAAAGGAACACATTACCTTATTTAACTAGGCAAGAGTTAGCTTCACTTCTCAAACCACCCTCCTAAATGCTGTGGTAACTGCTATCTGTCTAGACAGGTAGGATGGCTATTGGAGTTTTTCTAATCCAGATAAGCCCATTGTGTCTTTTTAAACTGCAATGACTTTAACTAGATGAAAAGGAGAAGAAAATAAAGTATGCAAAAAGGGAAAAAAGGTGTCATTTTTAGAAATGCTGGCTCCTCTGCTTTTGATTTCAAACAGAGATACTGTTGTTGCCTGCTGGTGGATCTCGCTGAACTCTGCCTGCAGTTATAGTTCCTGATAATGTAAAATAAGTAAATTCAATAACTTAGAGTTACATTACCCAGAAGAACACTAGCACTTACTTTGTTTTTTGTCATCCAAGATAAAAACATAACAACTTATGAAAATTGGCAAAGGAATTAAATCGTCTCATGTTTTATTTCAAAAAAGAAAGTCAAAAAATGTGTTGTTAATGATATCGAGGAGACAGCAAATATGTGTTGCAGTTACATGTTATGGTTACCTTCATAGTTATCTTTGTTTAGGGACAGAGGAAACCAAGAATGCAGACTACCACTCATGCACCAAGCTCTGGTTATCTGCACTCACTCATTGTTTATTAATACTTTTTCTTACGCTGCCCAGATTCGGATGTGCATTATATTTGTTATATCCAGTGGGGCACATACACAGATGCGGACTTCTCAGGCTCCTCAGTGCCATGCAGAGCTAAGACTCTCCAGGAGCTCTCAGGGGATGCACTGGCAACATCTTACCTTCTCTTACAGCGCCCAGGGCAGGAGTGAACCTGCTAGTGATTTAAACTTTTACCGTTGGTATGAAAGAAAAAGAAGCGAATGTCCATTGGGGGAATGCCTTACGACTGCAACCTAATGCTTTTTTATACTAGGAATTACCGTTCAGAATAACTTCCAGGATTTGAAAAACTGTGCAAGGGCCCTGAATGAGAGGACATGAAGGAATATTCAAACAGCCCTCAAGAACCCTCTGCATCTTACACTTGCTGCTGGGTCTGCAAGCATACCTCACTTCTTATGGACAAAAGCAAGTGGATGATGTGAGTTGAGGTTAGAATTTTTTGCAGTTATAGGCTGACCAGCAGGAGCTCCAGATCTTGTAGAAGATGTTTTACTGCTTTGCAGAAGAATTTTGCTCTCACAAGGTGACACGCATTGTGCGTCAAGACACCCAATTACTAAGATCCATTCAGTTACTAAGGTCCATTCAATTACAGGAGCCATTGCTGCAGCTTCTGGAATCGAATGGGTTCTTCGGGGTTGAACAAATTGTACAGCTTTTTCACAGGCCTTTGAAAGCTTGTTGTGCTTGTATTTTAAACTTCTGCAGGAATGTGAAAGAAGCTCCTAATCTGCATGGACTATTTTGCCCAGATGAGTGTTAGGATTGTGATTAATAAGGGTTGATATTTTTGTTACAAAGTTCAGTATCAATTTAAAAGTAAATCTCTGTGCTTGCTAATTTGTGGTTATGTGGTAACATTTTATTGCTTTGGGTAGGTTGCTTATTCTTTCTATGTATTTCAACATATCCTTTTGACATTGCTATAGCCTCTCGTCTCCTTACAAACAACTGGGGAGCTACAAATGATTCAACTCTGAATAAACTCAGATATACATACGAGCGGAGACTACAGAGCAATGCAGTCAGACTCGCTGGTGGCAAGGAAAGCCATTAATAAGCAAAACAAAACTTGAGACCAAAGTACAAAAATTTAAGCTGAGATGCACTGCATGCCACAGAATTTCCCTCCCGTGGCACCTCTTTGCAAGAACCTCTAAAACAGCTTCTTTGCAGAGTCGGACTCCCTTGCCTTTCCTTCCTCTTTCTGAGATGACATCTGTCAATGTATATATACTTTTTGCTGTCTGCAGCAATTTCTGTACGCTCAGGCATACCCCTGAGTGGGAGTTTGGTCTTTCAGATCTCAAAAGCCCTTCCAAGAAGAAGAGAGTTGCTTTTGCATTTTCCTCTGCATGCCTCCTCAATATACAGCCATAGTCTGCACCTCTCATCTTTTTTGGTATTGATTTGCAAGCTCAGTGTTCCTGAAACTGTAGCTGAAAATGTAGCAAGAGAACGATTAATTTTTTACAGCATATTTTAACTGTTCTCCAATTTAAAACAAATGGTTTCTGATATTCACTGAATGGCACCTGGCAGTGGCACAGTGCTGGGAGATTTTCTGAAGTCCCTCCCTTCTTAGCCCGATCACCATTATTTTTTTCACTGCCTGGACAAGACTTTTGAGACATCCACAAATGGGAAAAGAGTTGGCTTCTCCGGCCTGCAGGTGAGAAGAGAATTCCATCAAAGTTCACAACGAAAACTTTTAGAAGCCAGATGATTACGCAGCCAACAAATAAATATTTACAGAGTCAACCTGCAAACTTTATCATGCCAACAAACCACAATTAAATTATCGTTGCCTGAAAAATTAGCAAGCATCAGCTCCCGGTAGTGTGGAAAGATCAAGATCATCATTTATAAGCTCCTGGTGTTATTCTAATCCGACTAAGAGCCACAGATTTACCTCCTTGTCCTTGGCAAAGTTCCAGCTTTGTTTTAAGCTGTGTTTTTCACAGAGAGAATATATTAAGAGTAAGCATGCATCTTACAACGGTGTGACAGGGAAAAAAAATCTTTACAAATCTGAATATGTGAGTCATGTGAGTGTGTAATTGTGGTAAGAATTGAAAGACAAGGTGGAGAAACAGTTATTTTCTGACTTCAGTTTTTGAGTTTTTTTTTTTCTGTACCTGATGGCCTCTTAAGACATTCATGGCATTTTCTGAGGCGCCGTAGGGAGATCAAAATACCTTTTGCTATTTTATGAACCATTTATATGGCTGACATCATGTAAAGAAGCCAAAATGCTCTCTCACTTTTTATTCTGTGGTCTATCTACCAGGAAATATCTCTCCTTTAAGGCATAATAATTTCTCCCAAACCCGTAATAAGGATTGTAGACAGCATTTACTGCCTACTTACTTCCAGATCAGTTTTAATAGGGATGTTTCTGTATGTAACACTGAAGAGGTCCTCAAATAATTTTTTTGAGATGTCTAGTAGGACAATTTGCCTGAAGTCACTATAAATTTTAGTGATGCAATCACTGTTGCTGCCTGAGATAACTCCATGAGACTTCTCTATTCCTCCTTGCAGTGTAGGTCCAATCAGGACGTAGAAGATGTTTCAGTGAGCTGGGAAGAGTAAGAAAGTGTCACTAGATCATTGCTAATGTGTATCCTATGTTTTTGGTAGTGCTGTCTGAGATATTTACTGTGGTCCTTGCCTTGTGGTCCTCTGTTCTTTGACATCATGAAAACAAATATTTTAGAGAAGGTTTCTCAGGCCCTGTCAAAGGAGCAAAGTTCCATTGCGATCCAAAGCAGCAGTCTGGCAATCAAAGATGTGGGCTGAAATCCCGATTGCTCATCTGTTAAAGTCAAATAAAAAATGATGATTAGTTTCAGTGAACTCATCACTTTATCACTGCTTTCCCAGCTCCCAGGTATGGATGTCAGCCCTGATCACAGCTCCTCACCGTTTCAGGGTAACCCCTTTTTCTCTCCTTCTTTTCTCTTCCTTGTGCTCCCGTTTCCACAGAAGGGAAACCTGGTCATGTGGGCCGCTTGGGAGCTTTGGAGTGCTCCAGCATTTTCCCTAGTGCAGTGGATGAGGGGATGCAGATCGTTAGTGCTTTCCCTGGCCACTAGTCTTAGACTGCCTACAATCAGGATCTATCAGCTCCCGGTACCCTGATGTGAGCAGAAAGGGTCATGGTACGTAAGTTGGCCACACATAGGAGGTGATCGTCACTGCAAAATAACATGGTTGTCCAGATAAGTCAGAGGGCAAGATCCTTGCTGTGCTTCATTAATCATGCTACATTGAGTAGCGCTGCATGACAGCAGACCTTATTGAACTCAGATCTAACCTCAAACCCCTTTTATTGTGGATCAAGTCCTAAAACACACAGCTATAAAAGTGTTGCTTAAAAGATAAAGATTATCTTAAAGTAAGCATTTATCTAATTCTGAAGACAAGAAAGGAAAGGGAAATGATAGTTACTGTTGATTATTTTAAAGTGAATAGTTGCTGTTCATTGTCCATCTTGGTGACTGGTGCTTGAGCGGCAGCCAGAACAAACTGTAAATTTCTGTATAAGACAGAAAGAGGAGAGGTCACAAAGAGAAATAATAATCATAGAGGAGGTTTTTTTTTCTACCTTGTTTTTATGCGTGTTTTTTTCTAACTAGTGAGATGATACTATATTTAATGGACTATTTAAAATTCCTCCTGCCTATTTACTGAGTTTTGGACATATAACCAACCTGTCCATTAGCGTGAAAATCTCTGTGGGAGACTCTTCTTGTCTTTGGTATGTAGGACAACAGGACAATATCAAAAACAGGAATGCAAGAACATCTTCTGTTTGGCCATCAATCAAACAAATTTGAATGAGGTGAGGGGTTCTTTATTTTTTTCGGTGTGGGAATGTAACTTAGTTAACACTAGCATCTTTCTTTTTGTCGTTTTTGTTGATGTTCTTCATAGCCAGCCTCTAATCCTCCTTTGATCTTCCCCCTATTTATTACAAGTCATCCACAGAGCTCTGTGATTTGGAGCCAAAGTTTCTAGGGCTTATTCTCCTTGGAGGGCTCTCTCCAAGACTGTGGGTAGAAGACTTTTGTAGGAAATGAGACAAAATGTAACCCTGATGCAGACAGTTATGAACACTGAGAGAAAGAGCAGAAAATGTGTTTTCCCACCTTTTAGCAGGGTGAAAAAGTTATTTTGTTTTCCTGCCTAAACCATTTTTCTTAAACCAAGGTGGCGAATGAAGGACCTGAGGTATCTATATTAATGACATATATGCATTTTGTGAGGAAATCTGGGGTCAAAAGAGACCTTTTGGTCATCTGAAAAAGATCAGTGAAAACATGAAGATAAAGAAGCTTTTAAAGTAACTTTACTGCCTGTGAACCTCCTGTAATGGGAACAACAGGCAGGTTTTTATTTTTGCACCATTACCTTTTAAGGAAAATTTTGCTGGGTTTGCAGACACCTCTCCTAAAATCTTTAACCAGAGCAGGCAACATGTGACAGATTGACAGACTCCCTGTTGGAGGCTCCTGTTGGAGGCTTATGCAGTTTCAGGAGTGTGTCTGTGCAGTAGCAACTGTGTAACTGTGCTTTCAGGATGACAGCATCTGTCTTACCTGACATTCTCTCTGTAAACTTTGCTGCCAAGCAACACTTCAAGTAATAACGTGAAGATAATATACTCTCAGAGCAAAAAGATCATCTCTGAAGGCGCTTAAGGAGACAGCAGCTTGGCCAAGAACAGCAATTAGACTGCTGTAGCATTTTCACTACAGGACTTGAGGCTGAACCTGGAGGATCTGACAGTTGTGCTTATTTAGTGTACTTATTTAGTTGTACTTATTTAGTTGTACTTATTTAATGTACTGCCATTTTGTTGTTATGACTGAGGTATATACACTGCTGAGATAGCTGGAAAGGTCCAATTTGCATATGGGAAAGACACAATTTGCATGTTTATGAGGAATTTTTTAATTGCAATGACATGGATAATGGCTTATCTCTTTATGTTATCAAAAATAAAAAAGGAGTGTGTCACAACAGTATCTTGAGAAACAAGAACATTAGACAGCGAGGGGACATAAACCTCAACAGAAAGTAGCATAGAAGTGAAGCACTCAGCACCATGTGCACAAACTATTGATCAGTTTCTAATGCTCTGGTTCATCTGAATTTAAAAAAAAAATAGGAGAAATACTGCTTATTCCAACAAAACTGAAAGAGCTAAGAAGGTTACTAACATGTACAGTGACAACACTTATTTGAGCCCATAATTAACATAAGATATGTGTAGAATATATAGTGCCCTGTTAAGTTCCACGCTCCCCATCTCAGTAGCTTCTCTGGGATAGCTAATTAACACAAAGGTCATTGTTCTCATTTTCGAGTAACAACAGAACAGTAAAGTGGTACATCTCTGATTATGTTGGTAGATGAGGGATACTGCAGTTGAGATAGAATTTCAATTTCGTACAGGCTATGACCAAAGGCCATAAATTTAACAAGAGGATAATCTACTGTGTAATATTTTCTTTAAGTAGATTTTTTGAAAGGAGAAGAGAGGAAAGCGTACAAACAAGGAGAGATGGAAATGGGGATGGACTTCAGACTTTCATCAAAGTTGCGTCTGCAAAATTCTGTGTGAGAAAGAAGTTAACGGTATGAGTAAAAAAGGCAAATGCTGGAACAACAAGACACCCCTAGATGCAAATTGGCAGTAAAGGTTGGATGCTGGGTCCACCTGTGTGGGAGTGGGTTCTATATGACCACACTGTTGTACCCACCTAACAAAATCACGAATGTACCACATTGGTTAATGCTAGTAGGGGAGCAATTGTTCCCTTACCTTTTTTCTCCCTTTAATTCTATAACTGAGTGAAGATAAGCACTCAGTAATGTGGATGCTTATCTGAGAGCACTTGTGAGTCTTTTTATAAGGTTTATGATTCTATCTGTTTTCATTTGTACCAGAAATACGTGAGATCAGAACAAAATTTTTCACAACTACTGATAGCTTTTTTTCAAGATCTGGCAGGAATAAAGCAGCACTGACCTTAAAGAAAATGAAAAATGGTTTCTGATTTCACTTGACTTTTGGCTTGAATATGACTGAAAGGCTGAAATGATTCTTATTTTGCCTTAATCATTTCCCCATGCCCTCTAACTAATGGATTTCTAAGGCTGCATGGACTCATTCTATTCACTTCACTTGATTTCCCATGTAACATCATATAACACAGACTTTCATTACCAGGAATTCCTTAATCAAACATAATTCTTGGTTGGGCTGAAACGTATCTCCCACACTGACATTGCCTACAGACCAGCAACATGCAAGAATTCAGCTGAGGAAACATGATCTACCATGTCAGATTCTGTTACATAAAAATGGCTAAATACAATTTCAGTTCACCAGAAAAAGCATAGAGAAAGATAAAGAAAATTATGCAATCTTATTCTTTTTGAATTATCTGTTGCTGGGAAGGGATGAGTACTAGAAACAAGTCAAGAAAGATAATTTTGAGACATGGGTGCTGGATAGACTGACTAGGAGAGGTGCTGTGCCAGATCATTATTCATAAATAAGAAAGTGGTTGCTGGGGATGTAACAGCCGGTGGTAGCTTTGGCTGCGGTGCCTGTGGGTTGGTAAAGCTGAAGAACCTGAGGGAAGGGAGGAAAGCAAGTATCAGAATAATGACCATGGACTTCAAGAGAGAGAATTTTGGCTTGTTCAAGGAATTGATAGTCCTGAGGCATAAAGAGGCCCAGGAGAGATGGTTGATCTTCAGAGCCAACCTCCTCAAAGCACAAGAGCAGTCCCTGCTGCTGTGCAGGCAGCTGAGCAGGAGGCCAGCTTGACTGAACAGGGACCTCCTGACTAAGCTTATGCATAAAAAAGAAGTGAGCAGAAGGTGGCAGCAAAGACGAGCTACCCAGGAGGAATATGAAAACACTGATCAGGCACGCAGGGATTGCATTAGGAAATCTCAACGGCAGCTGAAACTAGTGAGGGATGTGAAGCACAACGAAGAAGGATCTACAGGATCTAAGGAAAGCGTGGAAAATGAGGTCTGCTGCTGAATGGATGTGCAGTCTGATGATGAAGAACATGAAAAAGGCTTAGGTACTCAATACCTTCCTTGTCTCAGCCTTTTCTCGCAAGCCTTTACTCAGTCTTCAATGTCAATCCTAGATTTTCATGTCTAGTGATGCAGCAAAGGGGAGAGAAATGCTGCCCACAGCAAAAGAAAATTGAGCTAGAGCAAACTGAATATAGACAGGTCAGTAGAGCTGGACAGGATGAATTTCAAGTGTTAAGGGAGGCAGTCAATATTACTGTGAGGACCATCTCTAACATTTTTGAGAGGGTATGGCAACCGGGAGATCTCTGAAGACTGCCCATCTACAAAAAGAGTGTAAGAAGGAGAATCCAGGTAGACGCAGGAAGGTCTGCCTCACCTCAGTCCTGGGATAATTAAGGAGAAAGTCTTCACGGAAGCCATTTCCACTCAAACGGAGGATAAAAAAAGTGATTGGGAACAGCCAACATGAATTTTCCTACGGCAAATAATGCCTGACCAGCCTGGCTGCTTTCTATGATGAAATGACTGGCTGTGTTGACAAGGATAGAGCAGAACGTGTCATTTGTCTTGGTTTTGCAAGAATTTTTACGTGGTCTCCCATAGCATTCTTGCAGCCAAATTGCAGACTTTGGGATGGAGGGGTGAAAAACTAATGTGGGGTCAAGCTGTGTGAAAAACTAGTTAGACCATTGGCATCAAAGCAGTATGGGTCAATGGCTCAAAGTCTAACTGGTGGTCAGTGACACATAGTATGAGCCCCTTCATACTAGGGTGTTGCGGGGCCCAATACTGTTTAATGTCTTCATCAGCATTCTGGACTATGGGAGGGAATGTGCCCTCAAGAAGTTCATGGATGACACTAAATTGGGGTGAAAGGCTGGAGAGAGCATTTGCCATTTGGAAGAAGCTTAACAAGCTGGAGGAACGGGCTGACAAGAAGCTCATGAAGTTCAACAAAGGTGGCTGCAAAATCCTGTACCCGTCACAGAATAACCCCATGCCTCAGTGCAGGCTGGGAACTGACTGGCTAGATAACAACTTTACTGAGAAGGACCTCTCAGTCCTGGTGGACAATGAATTGAATATGAGTCAGAACCACGTCTTTGCGTCAATGAATGACAACCATGCTGGCCTCTGTTGGCAAGAGCATAAATAGGAGTTGAAGGGAAGCAATTATTTCCCTGTGCTTGCTACTTGTGAGGCCACATCTGGAGTGTTGTATCCACTTTGCTCCCCACCCCCCTCCCCAAGTACAGAAGAGAAATTAATAAATTGAAGATAGTCCAGTGGAGTGTCACCAAAGTAGTTAAGGAGTTAAATCATATAGTGTGTGGGAAGACACTAAGATTTCTCAGGGGATATAGTCTAAATGGGGGCCTGTCAGCAGTCTTTTATTACCTAAAGGGGAGTTACAGAGAAGATGGAGCCAGACGCTTCATAGAGATGTCCAGCAAGAGGACAAGCAGCAACTCTCAAAACAAGGGAAATAATTGTTCTCGGTGAAGGTGGCCAAATACGGCAACAGGGCCAAAGAGGCTGTAGGTTCTCTGTCCTTGGGGATTTTCAAAATTCAGTGGACGAAGCCCTGAGCAACCAACCTGATCTAACTTTGAAGTTAGTTCTACTTTGAGGAAAGTGCTGAAGTAGATGACCTTCAGAAGTGTCTTCTAACCTACTTGATTCTGTGATTCTATGAAAAAGGAAATAGTGAAGTAAAAGTAATATGGATTATTTGGTAAAACAGAATGAAGTAAGTTTATTTGTGAAAAATGTCACTGCACATCATAAAGGGATTGATTTCTGCTTCATTATGTTTAATAAGATTTTTAACTGAAGATATGAGCTGAATTTTTGGAGGGATAAGCAATCTGATGACCTTAAGGCAGTGACTTTAATATGAAACCTTATGAAATTTGCTGAGGTATAGAAGAGAAAGAAGAATATGCGGAATTTATTCTGCTGTTTTGGAGTGCTCGGAGAAGAGAAGTTGTATGGCTTAAGCTAAAGTACAAATAGAATCAGATTATTAATTATTTTGGAGTGAAAGAGAACTTGCAGTTAGTGCCTGGAAACTGCCAACCTTAGGAGATGGTGTCAGTGTGGTTATATGGTCAACTACTACAGTAAAGTAAAGCTTCTATGTTCACTTAATCATGGGGTTTTTTTTTCCTCTTATTTTTGGCTGATTCAGCATGTTAACTTTCTATTTGAGTCTTTGCATCAAAGAAAACCTTGATTTCTTTGGGTTTGCTATTAATACAGAATGATTGTAGCAATCAATGAAAATGCCATTTTTATCCTATTTCTGCCAAAAAATGCAGATGATTTTGAAGGGATCTCTTCTACCGACTGGATATCTTTCCTTGTGGTGTTATCTTGTTATTTTTTAAGGTAAGTAAGCTTTTAGAATCTATTGTTAGGCCTCAGTTTGAGCAGAAATATTTTTTTAAAGTGACTTTGAACATACAGTCTAAGATTAAAGAGGCTCATCTTACACCAAGGTTGTCAGCTAAAAATCTGGTAATTCTGTTTTATGGTGTAAGGACACTCCATTAAATCCAAATCGGGATGAAAGCTCATTTAAATCTATTTTTGTAACTCTCTGCCTAAATGATTATGCCCCAAACACAATATAAGCATATCTATCTTTTAAATTGTTCAGATTTCCAAATACACAGATAAAGTGAGCAATGACTGACCCGCAGCAGTCTAATTGCACCTCTCTGGGGGAATTATGCATCAGTAAAAGAAATCAGTTCCTTCCAAATCATTCTGAAGTGCAATAGAAACACCACAGTAATGGCTCATATGTGAAATATATTAGACACATCCAAGAAGCTCCATTTTCAAATGTTTCACAGAAGGAAAGAAAGTAAATAGAAATTATCTTTGATGACATAATCAATGGGTGAAGGAAAATATAATAATTGTGGCTCTCTCTCCCTCTTTCTACTTGATATTTATGTAGCCCTCAATTACAGTCTCATTTTTTAATTTCTATTTCTCATTGTGAGAAATTCCTCAAAATGCTACTTTGACAGGCAAATTTTAAATACTAAAAAAAGCAAATGGAGAAAATAAAGAATCATTATCAGGCACTGTCCAAAAGGCTTATTCATTATTTGTTTGCAAGGACATTTTATTTCAAAATTTCATTTGACCTTTTTTTTTTTTTTAATTTCAAAATTAGCTAAAAGAAAAGAACTGCTGCTAATAGCCTGGAAACCCCTCTGCATAATTCTTTCTTTTCTTTTGAAGATAATATGCCTTTTAAATTCCTGTTTTTATATAGCCTGCAGGTCTTAAAATTGCGTAATCCACTCAAAGATTTAAGTATACACATGATACTCGGTAGATATTTCTGTATGCATGTGTATAAAGTGCATGTGTATGGAAATACGTAGGGAGCTCAGTAATCCCACACTACAAAGCCAGATGAAGTTTAGTAGAACATATTCCAACTTTGAAATTGTAATGGACATAAGGGCCTACAATATTCGGTGCTGCATCAACAGACCACCCACCTATTCCTACTCCCAGCCTCTGTCATCCCACCATGTAACTTCCCACATCAGTGTACTAATTTACTTCAGAGACAACGTCATGTCGTCCGCTCTCCATCTAACACCTTCTGTGCCCCCCAGCCCTGGGGCTGAGGAGGGACCGAGAAGGTACGCAGCTCTGCAGGCATTCCTGTACCACGTGGGCGGGAGTACACCCGCTCCATGGAGAGGGCTGCAGACCCGGTAGTCCCTCCTCACAAACCCAGGCCTTTGCCAGAGCATGCAGATTAGCGTAGCATATATCATAAGCTAGACAGAGCCTGAGGTGAAGCTGTATCTTTGGATGGGATCTTTGTATACAGTAGAGTACTGTGTTTAGTTATACAGTGGAAGTACAAGGTAGTTCATTGTGTACTGTGTATTTGTTAGTATGAGGTCTGGCTCCTAAAGGGCGTTTAACTAGTGAATTCTACAGTTTGGTTGAATCCATTAATCTGAATTGCACACACACAACCTCAGTTTGATATTTACAATCCATTTTTTGTTAGGGAATCGGCTAGTATTTTTGCTTCAGGATAAGAATAGCGCTGAGCAAAAATTCAGCTTGGGTCCTTGCCAGTTTAAAAAATGTTAATTATTTTTGTCCAATGATAGAAAAAAATAACCCATAAAAAGATATGTCAATGAAATTCTCCATATGTTTCATTTATAATTTGCCAAAACTACCCATTTCAATTTTTAAAGAGAAAGCTCCATTGTTTTTATATCGTTCTCTTATTATTACTTCCCAGCATCTCACATACACTATATGCATATAACTGAGGGGGTTGCCGTCCTGCTACATGGCTTTTCCATCTGGATGTAGACCTCAGAGGTGTTTTAGGCATGTGCTGTTAATTCTGTTGAGATCCATCTTTCACTTATTCCCCATGAAGTAGGTGCATTGTCACTTGGTTTCTAACTCACATGTCATTAAGACTGCAACCTGAGTCTCAAATCTAATATAAATACAGTGAATACTAGATAATCCTCGGTAGCACTATAAGGCAAACTTAAACAAAAAATAAAACAGTATAGAAGGAACTAAATTTTTCTTTTTTAATTTCCAAGACTATTAATTCCCACCATATGCTCTATAATCCACTTACCTGTCTCTGTGATCTTTCTTTTTTGGAAGAAAAATGTGAGAGGAGCAGGTTCTGCAATGGATCTGGAACATGCTGTTTCAAATCTCTTCCATCTCGGTTGGAAGGCGGAGTCTCATATTTTTGAAGAGAATTATTTAATGCAATTGCCTACAATATCAGGAAATTCAGAAAGTTCCTTCTTGTCACATAGTCAATATTCCTAAGTCTCTTCTTAAAATATGGCAGCTTTCACTAGAAAACTACGAGGCTAGAATCTGTTTGTCCTGTGTTAAATATCTGGCAAGGGGTTATTCCCATCCAGACAATCCTCTGGACAGAGATCCGACCATCTACTCTAGGGGCTAAAATTTAGGATTATAGGATCTCCTTTTGGAATCCTTTCACGTTAGCCACCTCTCCGTTAACTTTATAGGAAATTTAGGCTCTTATTTTGGAAGAAGATTTTGATAGAAATAATGTATAGGCAGGCTAATATTATACGTTAGGCAGATTGAACTTCATTCTAGATGTATCTATATGTAAGACATGGTTTGATATTGCTGTTTTCATTCCTGAATTTCATACTTTTCTCATTCTCCTTTTTGGCTTTATCACATATAAATATTATTTTCTCAGCAAATCAAACACATTCTAGAGTCCTTGCAAATGATGTTTCTTCCTTTAGTGTCCTCATAGGTACTACTATTTCAGTGAAAAACCAGCCTTACAGTTGCTGGTAACACACTCAAACGTTTCCCGCAGAAGTTCAGAGGCTGGGTAGACTCATAATTAGTGCTAAAGTATACAGCTGTTAAGCAGAAAATTTAGTTACTCTGTAGCCGCAGAAACAAATCCTCCTGGAGCAGTGTTTCAGTTCCTCCCCTGAACTTGTGCCTAGGCTTGCTATTATATGTGTGGAGAGATATGCAACACAGCATAGGATTTGAGCAGATGATACGTAAACCAGTCAATAGAAAAAAGCAAGTACAGGGGAATATCATTGCCTTCTCAAGGGCCGTAATCTTGGCCTCTGTCTTTCTTGAGTCCGTAGACAGAGACTGTCTCCTTAGGGTATGTGCCCACAGTGAACCGAGTGGAAAATTTAGCAGCATACATTGCTTGCTTTCACAAGAAAGATGTGCAGGGGTGAAGGAAGACTTCTGATGCAAGGACCTGGAGGTTAGAATTCCCTTTTACAGTGACTGAAGCAGCTTTACTCCCACCACTGCAGGCAGAGAGCTGTGACAAGCTGCAGACTACCCCAGGAGCCTGCCATCGCCATGTAAAAGTTGCGCCACTGAAAGGGACCCAGGAGCCCAGGCGCCACATTGCTTGAGCGGCACCATGGCTATTTTGCTTGCAGTACTCACACAGAGGAGGATAGTCCCGGCTTGTGGTTGCTGCTGCAAGTTCATATCTATTTATATCTATTTACATGCATCCTATTTACAAGAATGTAGATGTGAGTTAGGCAAAAAAGTGCTCAGGCTAGGGCAAACAGCAGGGAGTATACTCAAAGACAGTACTAGAAGTGTCAATGGACATTTGAAGCAAAAAAATCATGTTGCCTTTTGAAGGAAGTGAAAACTGAGCACTGCTTCTTTGAATCTCAGGTTTGTACTGTTTTGATACCTAAGCCTTTTGTTTGCTTGTTGGTTTAATCTGTACACTTTTTGACCTAGAAGAATTTAAGCACCTCCTTTCTGTTTCGTTTGAATAGAATTTGAGCGCTTAACTCCTTTCAACCTCTCTTATCATTTTATCGAAAGAATCAGAAGTCTTCGTGCAGTGATTGTACCACAACCCAAATCCAGACTGTGATCCAGCTGTGGGCTGGGAAGCATCTAATTTAGGTGAAGGCAATTCAGAGAAGAGCTTCTTTTCCCTTACTGTCTCCCTACCCGATCTTTTCAATGCTTGTTGAGTCTAATGAAGAAATAATAGCAACCACCAACTTAGCAACGCATGCTGCGTAAGTTCCTTTTTCCCTGACTGCCAGGGAAAACCATTCCTTGGTGTTTCGCTAGCAATTGAAATCCTGAATGATTTGACAGACTTATCTCTAACGCCACATAACCAGTTGCTGCTCTGTAACTCTCAGGAATGATCTGCCAGCACAACAACAGCTCGTGCTTTCATCGCTCAGGATCGACAGTGTCCTTTAGTTTATGGCCGCTTGACATTGACAACTATATAAATATTGTACTTTTATATGCTAAGCTCCCCAGTAAGTCCTGAAATGTGAGGAAAATGTAGAGAACTGGAAAAATGTGATGAGGTTGAATGCATAAAATTTCAGAGAACTTTTAAGTGCTAAAGCTGAATTAGTAATTTGATTGTCAAAAACTTAAAAAATTATCAAGAACTAAAACTCCTCTAATGTATCTTCTTAATTCTCTTGATCATGGTATGATTATTCCCAATAAGAACCAAATTCTGAATTTGTAATGTGATACCTAATACAAAATGTAATATTTCTACCATTGCTGAATCAGTAGAGAAGAGAATAACCAGTCTATCCCAGTTACTGAAAATTAAAAATGTAGATCAGCTGAGAGACTCAGTCATTTGGGAAAATTCACTCAACACAGAGAGCCAGCACAGTGTCTTTGTATGCATTATGCCACACACAAGCCTGGAAAACTTCCAATAACGTCAATGAGAGCAGGTCAAGTGCAAAATTTTGAATTAAAATCACCTTCTTTTATCCCTTCCTGAAAGCCCCAAACTTCTTGAAGGCTGATGTTATTTCCAACACAGGCAGCAGACTCTAATATCCTTAGTTTAAAAGAGTAAGCGATAGAAGAGATTCTTATTCAGTCTCCATGCTTTGATACTTTCATGAGAGCTATAAGAAGTCTGGTGCTAATAAAAAGATATTTTGGGTTCCCATTAAGATCTCAGCTTCTTCTAATGTCTGAATTCAAGCGGGAGACAGAAATACTAAATGCAAATGCTACCCACTACCTAAAAGATTCAGGACTACTTTATTCGCTCTGATTTTCCTCCTAACATTTACAGCCTTAACTTTGTTGTTGGGCTTTGGTTTCTTAATAAGAGGCATTCAGGTCAAAGGGTCTACTGTGCATGCAAAAGTTAGCAACTCAGGCTTACAAAATCTGGTCCTAAATGCATACAGATATCTACTTTATAAAATGACTTTCAGTAAAAGCCTTTAATGAAAGTAATGAACTAAATCTGAAGCTAACAGCATCTCTCAAAGCTACATATTCAAGAGGCATCATCATTCACATGTCCAGCATTGCTTACATCTCTGCTTATGTAAACTTTTTTTTAAAAAAGAGTTATGCAAATCATTACTTGTGCAAATCATTAAGCAAATCATTACTTGTGCAAAATTACACTTTTTGTTCTTTGGAAAAAATATTTGCTCTGAAATCCGTTTTTTGCTCTGGAGTAAAAGAAGACTTCTCAGAAATCATCTTCAGTGTTAAAGATCCTTTTCAACAACCTTTTAATTTGCAGCCAAAACCAATTGATCCGAAAATTTTCAGTTTCCTATTATAAATGCATTACTTTATTGTTCTTTGTGCTCCTGGGCTTCAGTTTTAGTTTCATGTGAGAACATTACATTTTCAAGTTTGCGTAGAAACAACATATGGGTATTTTGTTACTGTGGCAATATAAATCCCTATTTCTTCATTTATGAATAATTATAAAAGTCTAATTGAATCAAGTTACATTTTCATTCTGCCATTTCTTGAAGTTAGCCTATCATGAAGACTTATATACTCTCAGTTTAAACTGCTTTATTGCTCTCTCTTGCAGGATTTCATGTTCTACTTGAGTCTCTTTGTTAAAGCTCTAAGCATTGATTTTAACTCATGCTATGCCACTGGCAAAGACTAGTGTATAAATACAAAATACACACCTATCGCATTAAAACAGTCAAAGAGGGGAAAAGGTTGCCCAAACAGGTGTACAGTCTCCAGCCTTGGAGATTATCCCGACTAGATAAAACCTTGAGCAACATGGTCTGATCTCATGGCAGGCTCCGCTTTGAGCAGGAAGGTGGACTAGATACCAGTATTATTCTGGTGATTTTTTTAATTGAAGTCCATTTTATTTATGGATCCCAAGTGCCCCGTTTAGGTTAGTTAGTGGAGCCTGGGAACATAAAATGGGAGGCAAGTGATCACAAGACGAATTTTTCCAACAACTCATTTCGCTGATTTAGGAATCCTATCTGAGACTGTTGAGATTATGCAACTTCAGCCTGTTCAGACAGACTTCGTCCCAGTGGCTCATCTTAACATAATGGTGTTTCCAGCTTTAATTTTGTCTGCTCTGTCATGTGAGGTCATATCTTGTGTTGAATGAGGTTTTCCTTAGCTTATTCAAGGAAATTCTTAGACATTAAAGACATCATTGCATTCTTGTTGTTATCAGTTTGTCCTCATTTCTAACTCCATTTAGCAATTGTGTGTCATATTTTTATAATTTATTATCATGTTGTCCCTTCCCTTTTAAAAGGATCAAGCTCTAGGGCACAGATAGTCTGAAAGACTGTCTAGAACCATACCCTCAGTGGGTATGAATTTGTGGAATCAGCCCTTCAACTTCTCAGGGTACAACCTGAGCACAAGCACTTCTAAATGGAATATTTAACAACTGAGGTCTTCTATGCTATGTATATATGTGGAGATTAAAGATTTCAGAAAACTTCTGATAAAGGCACTGTACTATAAAATATTATTATACAGTGAAACTTCCATTGCACCCTAGCTTCTATAGTAATATATATCATTTTCTATTCCCAAATGCCCAGTTTAGGTCAGTTAACAGTAACAAGAAATTCACCTAAAATTATACCCTGTTTTCCAGGCTCGATATTTGGATTTAAAAATACTACTCTTAATTCCAGTCTCTATGGTATATTTACTCTTGAAGCACAGAAATCCCTTCTTTTTGTATATAGAGGTATGTTTATGTGCATACATACAGGCAGATACATTATATATATATATACACAAACACATATATATATACTCACTGATACATACACGTATGTGATTTTTGAAGGTAATTTTTCTTGCTATCTCAGTGGAATGCATGCATATACATACATATATAAATACGTAACAAATGATAAAAAGGAAAATACTGTATGTATGTACACGTGTGTAGGTGTATGTGTATACGTATGCATATGCACATAGATGCAAAGATAGCAAGCTGTATGGGGTTTTTTTGCACTATTTTCTATATTTCCAGGATTCCAGGCAATTATTAGAGACTTTCAAATCAAAACGATCTGTTACAGAGGAATTTGCCTTTATTATTCTGATCTGTCATTTCTTTTATATAATAAGCCAGCTGTTATTTGAACAGCATCATTCATTTCCTCAATGGAATGATGACACTACAATCAGCCTTCATTATCTTCCCATGCTCTTATATGAGAACTAAGTGCAGAGGAAATACTTTGTAATTACTCTAGGCAGATTTCCCACATGTTAGAGATGCCATAGATGGGATTAATGAATATCACTTGAAAAGGTTGAAGTAGACAAAAACAAAATTAGGCTTCAGTAATCGCAATATGCAGATGGGTTGAAATGCTAGTGGGAAAAAATCCCATCAGCAATTAAACTTGCTTCTTGTATCAGCAGATGTGCACAGTCTCTTACTGAATACCGAGTACACTTGGAAGGAATTTGTAGAGGAATCATGCTGAAATATATGCAGCTCTGCTTAGGCAGGGTTGTGACAAGTGACAGGGTTGTGCTTATTTTACCTAATAGATTTCAGAATCGCTCAACTCTGCTCAAAAGAAACCTAAACTTCTGCGAGCTGATGAGTGCTCCTCTTATCACTCCTCCTTTCTTCTGCATTTGCCCATGAAAAGCTCTTCTGCTGTCAGAGACCTGTTAAAGGCCTGATCTAGGACATCAGCCATATGGAGCATATTGACCCTTTAGTCTCTGAGCTGCACCATTAGCTCTCAAAAGGGTTTGTCAAGACTTATTTTGCAGCTGGCAATAGCTCAAAAGTGGTACACATCTCTGCTAGCTTCCTCTCTAGACAATCTTCAAAGATCTCACAGACAGGAAATACTATGCAATGAAAAACCACCAACAAAACCCATTTAGCCAGCTAGAAGACTTGCTATGAGTCACCAAGCAGGGAGCTGTGATCTAGAGAGGTAAATACATCAGTTTACAACACTGAAATACTAAATGAACTCTTTTATTTTGCAGTGCTAGGCTCGTCAAACAGCAGGCTCTAGGCCAAATCTGGCTTACAAGGTCCAAACAAATGGCCCACAATCATCACCGCAGGACCCCTCTTGGCAATCACACTTGGATAAAGTGTGAGGAGTAAATGAACAAGGAGGCAGAGGGTAAAAAGTGTCAGGCCTTTAGTTTACGGTTTTTCTACTTGTATTGATTTTTCACTAATGATGTTTGTTCTTATATTTTTTTTTGTCAGTATATAGAGCCTCAACAGCATCAGAGCATTTCGGAGTATGTATTTCAACTCCTTAGTTACTGAAAATTTGATTTTGTCCCCTTTTGTTTGCAGCACGTGGAATGCATTTGAAGAGTCTGTAGCATCTTTCTTTTTCATACAAAAGAAGTGTCGTGATCTGACCCAGTGGTTAAAAATATTACTTTTAATATTCTGAGCAACTTCTGTGAGTAGGGCAGGATTAAGTCTTGGAGGCTTTCCCCTTTCCCGCTTCTGTGCTGAGAAGAAAATAGATCCCTTTTCCTCTCCAGTTGCCTCCTGGGTTGCGTGGCAGACAGGTAAACCCTTCACATTTCCTTTATTGTTTTCTGCTCTTCCCAGTCACAACCAGAACTCAGACTGAATCAAGAATCTGGCATTGTGGATGTGATAGACAGAAACGTATATAGACATACATACAAAAAGGCATATAGCATTATAGACATAGCCAGTTAGACTGAATCGTACCCGTGATTTGATACCAATCTCTGCAATAACTTCAGTGCAGACCTAATAGAGAGTTACCAGTGAAGAGAGATATCTTTGGATAGCTTAGCCACATTCAAACTGTAATATGAACCAGTTCATGTTCTCACAGTCCAGAAATGCTGATCTGTTCAAGTGTAAAGCCAACAGTGCTCTCAGTCTCAGTTAAAATATATAAAATACCATGCTTGCCACTAAAAATTAAGCATCTACCTATCAATATTATTTCTTCTTTGAAGGACACAGAAAAGTAAGTTGTTTCTAAGCTATTGTTGCACTCAAAAACTTGCTATGGGCAAAAGGGAACACATTGTATATATAGGAGACAAGGATTTAGTTTTAGCCTAGTTAAAATTTTAACAATCTAACCAAAATATAAGAAAAGTTTCTGCTACTCAGTTACAATACAATTAACATTCGTAGTCCAAGTTAATATGGAAAAGCCTCACCAGTGATATTCTAAATTGTTATATATGAAAACTTAGCAATACCTACTCCTTTTCTCTGGAGTTGTGCTCACCTTTCCAACAACCCTTTGTTTGGGCCTGGCAGTCACTACCTCTGATCCTCCCTCCCTTCCTTCCTTCCTTCCCCTTTTTTAGCTGTTTTCTCAACAAGATCTGCTTTCTACTCATCAAGAATTGCACAAAAGTCTTCCCCAGTCCCTCTGAACATCAGGGCTGCTATATTTCACACGCTACCAAGACGCCACAGAGGTCTGTCAGACCTTTAGCTACAATAGGTCTCTAGACTATTGTTAAAATCAGAAAAAACAGCTCTGTCCCAGAGAAGTCCTTGCGCTGTCAGGTCAGTTCCAAGCCTGTGGCCTTTTATGGCTAATGGCAAAAATTATACTTGCTGAGTTACACTATGACTGTGTGATTACTGGTGGTGAATAGCAGCTGTTAACTAGTGATTATTTGACATGTGTATATACACATGGGAATTGTGCAAAGCTTGCCACTGCTTTGCTTGAGGAAAATATTGCTGCCCTAATAAAAAAATCTTCAATTTTTGTTTTCCTTTGACTTGTGCAGGACCCTTCTACCAGCTCTGCATGTAAATGCAAATGGATGTTCCAATATATCTTACAATACATTATACCTTTATTTAAAAAAAATAGCATTCACAACTCCCATGAGCATGCAGCAGCTCAGTTTTGGGTTGAAGCAGTACATACAATACAAAAACTTACCAGCTGAGGTCAGGAATTGATGGCATTTTCCACAGAAGGGAAAAAATTTCCAGTATATCCTCTATCAATTTTCTATTTATTCATCAATGTATATTTACGTCACTGTATATTCTATTTTCACAGCAATGTCCTTTTTTGAAGCCTCATTCGTATCAGAATCTCTCTTATTTTTAGCTGGTAGTTGATTAATGAAAGCATAAGATTTAGAAATACATTGTTAGCTCTGATGATAGTTTCTCCCCAGAAAGCTGATCTTTAACCCCTGGAGAGGTCTAAGCAATGTGGCAGCTGGACTTCTAGGAGCAAAGCCCTCCAAACATCTGCCGCAACACCTTGTTTTGTCTATAGACTCACCCATAGCTTCCATTTCTGCACAAGTCTTTGAAGCATAAATAAAGAATTCATTGCAGAGATCAGCAGATGGTTGTCATTGCTGTTATTCCTATTGGCACCAAAAAATGCTTAAATCAATGAGCAGGCTTTGGCATAGTATTTCCTCCTCCATTTGTCATTTTGTTTTGACAGTCACTTGATCATCTCCAGATTCCCAGATTAGACCTAGTGTGTGGTTTGTCTGTCATCAATATACTTAAAGAGAAAAGTTTATCTTCTGCTTCAGCCAATCCCTCTCTCTCTTTTCTGAAAGCCTAGCAGTTATGACATTTATTGAGTGTGCCTCTCACACCCTCCTATTATTGTCTCAGATTGTTGTCTGTATTTAGTGTCAGCTAGTAAAAAAAAATCAGAAAAGTAGTACATGCGGGGTTGTTAGCACCAGCCAGCAATTAGTGTGCCTTATGCTTGCCATTAGAATACTTTTTTTTCAGTTACTTACAAGCTTTCCATGATTTAACTGTTTTGAATTCAAATTTTCCATGCTGGCTGCCTCCTTCTGCTCAATAGATTTATTTATTTTTAAATCAGTTCACTAATGGTTTGGTAAAAGTAATGGAATGGAAACACATATTTGTTGTGCTTCTGTTAAAAGTTTTTTTTTTTTTTAGAAGACCCATGATGCACGTATGCTTTTGTGCGTTTTGGCAGGCACATGCCTTTTCTCTCACTGGAAAAAGCTGCTCAGATTTGGCCTTTGAAAAGCCACAGTTGGCTTATGTCCCACAGATACGCCCTTACTTCAGCTTTCCAGGCTAAAATCTCCTAAGATTCCCACTGAGCCTGCTCCATCATGCTGTTGCGAAAGCCTAGCAAAACTACGCTTAAAACAGTAGTTGCAACTTCTTCTCGTCGTGCAGCCCTTAGAACAGAGGGTCTTTTCTCTCCTGAGCGCTCAGTACCATCTTTCTTGATGTGCCTGAGACATCTGGAGGAAAAATGTGGTGTATTTGTATGACGAAAGGTTAAAAGCTGGACTGAGCAACATGGGAAGGCAGGGGTGACATGAAGACATTGCTAGCACATGGGATGGGATTTGAGCTTGCTGATGGTGGAAACTTGTATTGCATGTTGTGAGAAAAGTGGGACTGGAAGTGAGGAAAAGGATAGCGGGGCTGCCAGGGCAAGAGGCTGCAGCTGAAAGTTGAGGAAGATATGGAAGGAGGAAATTAAAGCCTACCGTGTAAATTTGAACAAGGAACTGCAAACAGATTGGGCATGTGCGCAAGAAGACTCAAAATGGGACCCAGTGGGCCAAAGGACAAAATGCAAAAGGAGGGAATATGAAAATATGATCTGATGGTAAGCAAGGGTTGAAGGGTAAAGAAAGCTCAATGGGATAAGGAGCTAGATGGAAAGAACTTTGATATTGGAGAAGAGCAAGAGCATGAGGGTTAACTGAAGACTTTGGACCTTGGAAAAGACTTGAATGAAACGCTAGGAGATGGAAAGTTTTGCTGCTTTGGCAAAAGATCTGGAGACTAGAAGGGAAGTGTGTGGCTCCTCTTTAGAAGCTAAAGCATGGCTGTGGGCTCAGGAGTTGGTACTGACTGTCTAAAAGGGGAGATGAGGCTTGTTCAGGCAAGGAAAGTTTCACTTTTATTAAAAGTGAAATAAAATTGTCTGTGTGGGAGTACAATGATGCTCCAGCACTGGAATCGGGAAGGGACTGCAACAGGGATGCTCTCTTGCAAAGGGTCAGATAAAATTAAGCTTGAAGGGAAAGGACATAATAGTCTGTATGCACTAGAGAAAACTCCCTCCAGAGCTTGAGTTTGATCCAATGGTAACTCTCAACTGCACAGTTCATGGCTATGGTGATGTCCCATACCTGAATCAATATAGCTGTTTAAGCACAAAGACCTGTCTGGGCAAATTTACTGTTTCTTTTGCACTTGTTGGCAGGGGAAAATAGCCCAGGGAGAGTACCACACTAACAGAATGATTCAGGTTCCCAGTGCCTTTGCTAGCTTGGGTGTTTCTATTTAGCACTGCACTGTGGCACTTATGTGCTTACTATAATCCATGTTTCTTGAGTTCCACTCATTTTCCTGGCTGTTGTCAAATCCGTATGAATCACTTCTTTTGCTGACTGCTTGTTAGTTCGGATGACAGACTTGTTAAAATTCTGATTGCTATAGGTTACTCACTAAAAAACCTAGAGAAGTCTACACAACACACACATCCTGCACACAAATGCATTGAAAGAACATCGTTCACGGTTGAAAAATCACTGTATGTGAAAATATAGTTAAGCACCAGAGCAAAGCTTACCTTTGCTAACATGAGCAAAGAATCTGTTTTTATCTTAGATGTCTTCTCTGAAGTGGCTGAACCATTTGTCTGAAATACACCAATAGAAATTTGATTTGTGGAAAACGGGATTTCAGCCTAACTGCTTGATAGCAATTTGCTTGACAGGTCAGACAAGAATAACATGCCACCACCTATTCCCATAGCAAAAAAAAAAAAAAAAAAAAAAAATCTGTAGATTAATTATCCTCTCTCTGCATCTCTATCGTTTAATGATTGATTGCTATCTCTTTATCCTTCTTCTACCTACTCTACAGGCACAAGCTTTTGTACAAGCTCAGTAAGCCAATTTTGGTCCAAACCGTGATAATTTGGTTTTGAAGTAAGGTATTTCTTTAAAGAATGATGAAAAGTGGTTGGCAAGGTGACAGCAGATGTAAAACCTAGACTGAATCTGTCAGCATGGATGCAGTAATGCAGCTGCTTCCTGCCTTTGAGAAAGGTCAGGAAAATATGCTGATGGCTCAAACAGCATGTAGATGCTTCTGAGGGTTGCAGGCTGCCAGGTGGAAGTGTTAGTACAACACAAAAGAAAGCAGAACATGCAAAGCACAATGTTCGTTGAGAGAAACACCTTTTTCACGTGACAAGTAACGTCAGGCATAACAGGCAATGCCTGCGCGTTGGACAGGCAGTCACACCTCGCTGCTTCCCTGAAGTGAAAGCTGCCTCGCTCACCTCCATAAATCCCACAGGAAAGCAGAGGAAGTGCTTGGATGGCCTTAGCTAGAGCCCACTGAAATCAGTCAAGGATCATTTACTTCAACGTGCTTTGAATCGGGTCTTCAGACGACACCTCCCTCTGCATCTTGCTGTTCCACAATCCCATATCGTTCAGCAGGTTCGGCTGCAAAAATCTCTGAGATGGGCGTTGTATACTTTTCACGTCTTTGCACAGCACCATGCATATTTTAGGTCTTTCATCATCTCTAATTCAGCCTAATTTTGAGCAATTAGGAACTTAATTAGTGACACAGCCTCCTGCAGTTTCTTGGGTATCTGTCAAGAGAGACATCCTGAAAGAGGTTTAGGCTATTTGAGATTTGTGTCACTTTTGTTATACTTTGTACTTCTCCTGGAATATAATGGAAAGTGAGGGAAACCTGGTTCCTCATTT
Source organism: Struthio camelus (assembly GCF_040807025.1). Taxonomy (NCBI): domain Eukaryota; kingdom Metazoa; phylum Chordata; class Aves; order Struthioniformes; family Struthionidae; genus Struthio; species Struthio camelus. The sequence continues at coordinate 177,200,022 of NC_090942.1, read as the reverse complement.
TGGTGCCTCAGTTGGGTGTCTGGAATGGTGGAACAGATCCCCCCAAAAGATTAAGGAGTCAAAACACATCTCATACTGAAGCTTGAAAACTTAAGATTAACTGTGAAAAGCTGTAATTATGATCTGGATTAAAAACCTCAAGAAAGAGCAGTGGGAGATTTTAAAGTTCATTGATTCTTAGAGGGAAAAGGTGGATGAAATTAGACACCCTGACGACTTTCTGTTCCTTGACAGCTGAAGACAAAATATGAAATCATGTCCTGCAACATACCATTTTTTCCTCTATTAATGAAGGCTTGCCCTCTATAAAGATCTTTTGATTTTATATTTTCAGCAAGCATTGCATTATTTTATTATTCTCTGCTGCTGATCTCGCAGTCTAACCCTTTTAGCCCTCTGGATATATTAGCGGTCCTATAATGCCATTTTTCTCTTGTGAGAAAATTGTCAGCAGGAAAGAGTTTGTTTTAACTCTTGCTGAACACACCAAAATGGACTTGCCGTTCATGATGATTTTCTGTATGTTGCAGGTGACTGTCTCACAGCCTGGATCAAAATCATCAGCTCGTTGAGGTGACCAAAAGTCGACCAGTGATACAACAGTACAGCCAGGGGCACCTTGAAAAGGGTAGCTATAGCTTTTACGAGATCAGTATCCCACTGTGAGCAAATACTATTGAAATTTCTGTTAGTATATTTTACTTTTTAAACATTTTCTTGGGTATAAGGTCTATCCCTGGACATGGGAGATTGATCTGTTTGATTATGAGTATATGCATACTGAGAGTTTCTCATCTCCTCTCCAATACCGTATTTAATTTCTTTCCTTTTTATTTATTTATTTTTTAATTTCAAGTGAATACATTTCTGTATTGCCAGCCTAAGCTATCTTAATTAATTATTAATTATTACCTTCTTGCATATTTTCCCTCAAGTATTTACGGAAAATAATGCAATTACATTACTTTTCAATTCATTGTGTTAAATCCCATTATTTTCCTCCCATTTATGCATTTAGTAGAAATGGAAATGGCTAAACTATAAGCAGCACTTACAGATTTGTAGTCAAAGCAAAGCTATGCACAGAGCAATTATTCCCATAAGAAACATGAGCATCTTACCTAAAATAGGAAGCAGCATGAACTGTTAGTCCATTGCCCTGCTCTGCCCTTGCTCCTTAACTGGAGGAGAGCTGATGGGAGAGAGATCTGCAGGGCTCAGCATATGGATCAACAAGGAGGAGGGGTGGAGTAGGTCATAGGAAAGCCAGAGTAGGGGGACTAATGCAAAAGCATGGAAAGGCAAGAAGCTAGAGAAAGGGAGAGAGAAACAGCTAAGAGAGAACTAGCGAAAGGCCAAAGAGAACAAAGGCAGAAAGGAGAAAATCAAGGAGAGTGATAGGCAGAGAGGGAAAGGAGAGGAGAGAAATAAGGTAAGATAAGATGGTGTATCAAGGAGAAAAATGAGAAGTATATTCATGACCTCTTCGCTTACTCATTGAATCCTAAAGAGCATTCTCTGTCCTACGAATATCCTGTGGAGCTTGCATGAGTGGTAAAGGGAATAAAGTAGCATATCATTCAAATCCACAACACAAGAGATTCTGAGGCCATAGTTTTATGACACAGAAAAGCCTGTCTTGAGGTTCCCAGTACCAGATCAAACTTTGCAGCTGCAAGATGCAAAAGGGCTCCTGCTATATAAGCTTACTTTGCTGGTTCAGATTAGTGCAAAAGCTTCTAGTACAGTCACTTCATATTATTAACAGGCTCTATCATGTGTCATCTGTCCTCCCACAGCTGACATCAAGCAAGCACAAATCTAACATAAAGTTTATGTTGCATGCTCTGGCTAATTCAACAGAAATGTGTTCATGTATTCTCAATCTGATCTGTAGTACTGGTCCAGCAGGACATAGATTTAGTAGTAAATAATCTTGATACACTGAAAATCTTATTTTTGGGCAGAAGGGAACACACCACACATCTGGAACTAAGAATTTACTGTTAGTCCAATTAATATTTTAACACTCTAATAGTCCAAATGATTAGTCTAGTTACAAAAACATACATTCATTGTTCAAATTAATACAGAAATGTCTCATTGATTATACTCTTAAAACTGTTGCAGAAAAAAAAGCGTTCATAGTGTCTGCCCTTCTTCCCTGGAGTTATGCTTACCCTTCCAATATCCATCTGCACGCTAAGGTTGAAAGCACCAGTCTTTCTCCAGCAGGGAGGAAGAGTCATGGTGATTTCAGCATTACAAGCTATTCATCAAGAGGAGTATGACGCTCAGGGCAGGATCATCTTCCTCCTCTTTACCAGGAGAAGCATGGTGTTGATATTGAGGCTTTATCCCTCCTCAGCCTTGAGAGGTGTTATTTAAATCTTTTCTTAACAAGATCTACTTGCTTCCCCTTGGTTTCTCGCTGAAGTGAGAAAGTTGCCCAGCAGCATGCCACAACCCGACTTGACACATTTGGGCTGTTGCTCGTCCCACGGTGAATACCTAGGTTTGTCCAACCTTTGCCACATGTGGTACTCCCAGAGATGAAGCTACTACAAGTCAGGCAACAGTCACTTGGCAACTAGACAATTGCTAAAGCAAGCTAAGGCCAGCTCACACTAAGGTAAGCCCCTCAAAATCCTGAGACCTTGCACTATCAGGTTAGTGCAAAGTCTGCAGGCTGTTATGAATAATGGCAAAAATCATGTTTCCTGGAGGTACAGCCTCAGTGCTGTGTGTTCTTTTGAAGCCCCTTGTAAACTGTATAATGCTCCATAAGTTTGCTTATAGTACTGGTAGTTGAAAGCATGATCAAGAGGAGTTTTCTTTAGCTTTTCAGATGACAAATCAGCTGCACTATGTACTTGTGGACTGAGCCATCTGCATTCCAATTACTAATGTTTAAAATAATAAAGACCTGAACTTATACGTTGCTGTATGAGAAATATCCCTGATATGCCTTCCCTTTACTGTAAAACATTTAGTTTAGTCTATCCTGCAGAAAGCACAGAAGACATTAGTTACATCTCAATTATTGCAGTTGGGTTCTGTTAGGATCTAAATTTGTTTCACAGCAGCATATATTTAGACGTTGTTAACACCTGAGTGCTGAAAGTACCAGGCTTAGGAAAGCATCATGGGCAATTAAAGGGGGTCCCTCAAATTATGGCTTCCAGCCTCTACCGAAAGATAACCGATGGACAAACAAAACCTCATGTAGGAAGTGCTAACAACATCCCCTGTGCTTTACCTTGTACCTAGCTGCAAATTCTGGCTGCAAATTCCTCATACCCTTTCCTTACGTCCCCCCTTCTTTTTTTTTTTTGCACGTCTGCCAAGCACAAATAAAGAACTCATTTCAGAGCTTAGCAGATGGCGTTCCTCACTGTTATGCCTGATGGTACCCAGGGATGTCTGAGTGCATGGGCACCAGAACATTTTTCTCCCTGCTTTTGTAGTTCCTTTTTGACTTCAGTTTCTAAGTGTCCATACTATCAACATAAACTGTGACATATCTCTATTAATAATACTCGGCATCTGATATCGTGCTAGACAAGTTTCAAAGCTGTGCATGTATCTATATAATAGACTGCTCAGGTGGCATTCTGAGTCTCTCTGCAGAAAGCAGAGGCATCCGGGGGATCCTTATGACGTGGTGACGAAGTATGAATTATGAGAGTCAAAAAACTCCCCTCTGTACATAAGGACAGAAAAACTTGCCTCCTTCAGTGCCTGTGCTGGAAGGTTATCCTGTTACTGCTAGTAGTATTTTGCAAAAGAGGCCTTTGTTATGTCATTATCTCCCTTTTAGAGACAGGGGAAAGGATAGTTTTTCCTATGTGACTTGCCCAAGACAATTCAAGCAAACCCAAAAGTAAACTACATCTTTTAGTTTCCTATGACCTAAGCCGTGTCCTCTTTTAGCTTTGAAAAAACAAACTTACTTTTGGAGTTATCTGTATTATTATTGGTTTGATTTTGCAGTCTTCGTGAGTGGAGTTGTAATATTTCTACCCAAGATATCTCGGTTAGTAATATGCTTGGGCGTGCTAGGATGCTGCATAGATTTATAGACATTCAGAGCATGTCTTAGAAGCAATAGTCGCCTCTAGAAAATTGAGCTATTACTTCAAGATCATCTTCCAAAAGGGTCTTCAAAAACAGAGGGAGACTATGAAACCTAGCTCTTTTTGCAAAAAGATATTGCTGCCTTTCTGCCTAGATTTGAGATGAGATTAGAGTACCAAGTCTAGCTGCCTAGCCCTGGATAAATAGGAGATCTGCTGAATGGCTTGAGGCATCTGTACATATCTTCAATAGGATTATTATAATATACATGAAAGTGTCTGTAAGTAGCTGTCTGTATGTGAACTAAGTGTCTAGTTTCCCATGACAGTTAATGGAGGATTCTTTTACCCAAAAAAGTGTCTAGTGCCATATGCAATACTTCATAGCCATCCATGACGTCCATACTTTCAACTGCATTTCTCTGCTTAAGTTCTCTGTTTATAAGACAGAAATAATAACAGTCATGAAAATCAATCTGCAGATATTTGTGAAGACCTCCAAAAATGTGAAGTAGCATACCAGGGAGAAAAATAACCCTCTTGTCTTTGCAGATGTTTTTGCAACTTGTTTTTGCAGCTTTTTAAAAGCTGTAAGAAATTCAGACTGCATCATAATGCACATGCAAGAGCAAGTTGCATTAAATTGCACAACAGTCTTCATCATTACTTTTCTCTATATTGCACTGTTAATATTCTTCCAATTTTGTGTTTTTGCATTTGTAAGTTGGGTTTATAATTGTGTACTTAATACTTTTCAAATAACACAACAGGCCTTTTGTTCAAAGATCGTTTTGCCTTTAAGCACCGGGTAAGAAGCAAAAGCACATGAAATGTAGTTTGGACCTGTTTAACCCACTATATTTTTGCTGCTAATAAAGCTTTAAACTTACTTTATTATCTGAGGTACAGCTATTATGACAGGGAAAGAGCAATCAAAAAAGAAATTGGGATGAAATCTTCAATATCTGCTCAGAGAAACTTTTGCCACTGACTAGTTGGACTAGGATTTCACACATGGAATGATAACTATAATAAAAGTAACAGACAGGCCAAATATGTTGCTGTACTTGATTAAAGTAATGAAATTGAATTTTCCCTACCTCTTCAAACTTTCAAATGATTTAGAAATAATTTTCCAGCAGGGTTTTGATTGCTGAACTCCCTACTCATTTTCCTGTCGGCACATTTCTACTTACATTTTTGTATTCAACGCAAAAGGGAGTCCTAGGAGTCAGAAATCAAAGTACTAGGTTGCTAGCACTAATTATATATCAAGAAAGTACCAAAGGAGCAGGAGATAATAATTTTTGGGACTGTTTCCTTTAGGAAATGAGATATCACAAGAGATTTTGAAAGTGTAATTATCCTGACTCATGTAAATGAGCTTCAGTGCTCAACGTTATTACATTTTTATTATAATATAGCTCCTCGTTGTTAAGGGTGATGATTTTAATAATTAAAGAATCGTGGAGACATTAAATATACACATTTGGTAAGCAGTTTCCTTCTGTGCCTGAGTTCAGCTGTTACATCTAGCCATGTGCAGTTGCGAAGGGGGTTTGATTAGCACATAGGGTCTATATACTGTGGCATTAGTGACTGAAACAAATACAATAGCAATGGCGGTCTTCAGGGCCTAACTCTGCAATCCATCATTCACAATCCAGACAACTCTCTCTGTATCTAAAACATCTAATACCTACAGTTATATTTTTAGGAATAGACTAAAAAGCTAAGAACTTAGACCTTTATTTCAAGTCTTTATTTACTAAAGCGGCACAGTTCTTCCCTCCTTCCACCCAAATCATCCTGGCAGGCAAGTGAAAAAATATTTTCAAGTCTTTGCGTTTGGAAATGACAGCTACATTTCAACACCATTATGTGCCTTCAAGCTGTGCCTCTCCACCACCCAAATCTTTGTTCAAGATTCTGCTACATTTTCAGCTTTCAGAGCGCTCATGTCAAAAGAGCTATACTGGGCACAGGCTGTCATAATTCATGGTACTGGATGGGGTGAGGCGAACAGAATTCTTGTTAATACATTTTTTTAAATTCAAAATTAGAATGGAGATCCAGAAGCCAAGTTTTTAGCAAATCGTGGAACACCAGACTTTCAAATGTTTCACTGTAACTTATATATATATTTATGTATACATAAGTATAGATGCATTTCATTGCAGGATGCAATTGACAGTTTTAAGACTATGTTATTTTTCAACAATTCTGAGGTTGTTTAACTTTTTTACTTAGGAATGCTTTGGATTTATCCCCAGTATTTGCATTGTGTGCAACAGAGCTCCCTATAGGCTGTGAATTGCTGGGTGTTAAATGGAACAATCTTGAATTCCTTCTGCATGCAGAGAGTCATTTGTGAGTAAGGCATTAAAAGTCTAGGTTCTAATATAACAGCTGGCAAATCAACATTGTGTTTCATTCATTCAATTAAACCCCACAGTACAATTTTGGATCTGGTCCAAATCCTATCCTGAAGGAATATGAGTCTTCCACTGAGAGTATGATGCAATCTTCATTGACTTAGATGCAGCTATCAAATAAATTGCAGCCACAACAGTCTTGGAAGATTTATGGCCTTCGGTATCTCTAAACTTGACCATAGGCAAAAGTTAAGAGTTTTAGAGAACTGTGTGCCTGAGCCTCTGATGCTCGAAAAGTAGGTGGGCTATATTTGACAGGCTGACTAATCTCGTATTGGATTGATGTGAGTTGCTCTTCAAAAAACTATTTGAAAGATGCTGGATGTCAGATGTGAAACAGGTCTAACATCACTAGATATAACCGGTCAAGCAATAGGCACTTACTAGCAAAATACTATCACACACAAAAACATCTTAAGACATTGGCAGGTACAAGAATAACAAAACTATTTTTTTCCTCCATCTATATTAACTGAAATGAGACATATCAGGATTCTACGGCCGCTCTCTCTCCTTCACCTGTGAATGAATTTATGTAAAATGATGATGCTTCTTTCTGTTCCTGTTGGTCTTCCTGGCTTTACTCAAGGTCACCTTTGCTGTATAGGCTCCACACAAATTGCTTGAGGTAAGTACATTTCATGTGTTCAGCTAAAAATAACATAGCACCATCGTTGCACAATATTTTTTTCTAGATATTGCTTTTATTTTTTGTTTTCCTTTTTTTGGCCTCATTTCTATTGAGTTTCATTGAAACCATTCAAAAGCAGGGCCCTAAAATGATTGTGTAGTTATATAACTTTCTTTTTCCCAAATGTTTTTATAGGCATATCAAGATAAGAGCTAGAAACTATGTTGCAAAATAATCTCCCATTATTTTTTTCAAATCCCTGATAGGTTTAAAATATGAATCCTTGTCTAAAAAAGTCCTGTTTCGTGTCACTTAGCTTTGAGTGCTTTCTAGCTCTTTTTCATGCTTCATTATCTACTCCATGTTATTATCTATATTATTTAAATTTGCCTTGGTTCAACTACATGTGTCCCTTTTTTATATAATGGGGCATTTGAGAAGACAGAACCTCCCATGTTAGTGTTATAGTTAACATTTTTATTTACTGAGACTGAAAATCAAATACAATCCAACACAAGTTTCTAGAAGCAAAGCAGGAAAACTTAGACAGAATTAAACACTCTGTGCTACATAAAAGTCCAGCTTTGGGCCATAGCCACATTTAAATTGTAACTATTGCGCTTTCATCGGTTTATGCTTTTTGACACTATTATGTTGTCAGTCTGCATGTAAACATTGTGATTTCCACGACAGTATTGCAGGCCAAGTAAGCATGCTGCTGCAATCAAACTTTTTAGTGCACCCTCAGCTAATGTCACCTACTCATTCAGCTTTATAGTTTTGTTTTTCCCACTTCATCATGAAGGAAGAAGATGAAGTCAGAATTTGGATGGAATATGACAAGAACTTTCCTTCTAGGAATCAGTAAAAATGAGTAGAGTGACATCCTTATATGATTTTGCATGATAACGGGTAGATAGCCCGCAGGCTGTCTGCAGAAATTGTGCCTGATACCGTCTCCCTTTTTATGTGCAATTCTTCATTGTCAGCAAGTACCTGGAAGCAGAGACAGCTTTAATAGTGAATCTTCCAAGAGAAAAAGTTGCAAGTAATTTTTAAAATGTCATCCTAGGAAACATGTTAATTTAGAAGTAATGACTCAGGCATTTATTGTGATGAAAGGCAGGAGTGATTGTCAGATCTATTTAATTTAGCTTTGGTTTATCTGTTTACATGGTATTTTATCACACAAGTTTAGTGGCAGCTTTGCACAGTAATCTCCAAAGCCTTTAACTTTCAGAGCGATAAGGAATTGGGCTTCTTCAGACTGATCAAATTTGTCTGAGTAGTAAACTCCAGAATTAAAGTAGTTTTGCTTTGTTATTATCCCTTCAATTTCTGGAAGCTTTTACAGTAGCTCTTTTGACACACTGTAGGGAGCCTGGCGGCCTTTCACAGTCTTTTGCATCATTATGACTGATCAGTGACATTAAGGCAAAAATTTAGGAGAAGAGAGGCGGACCCTTCACGGGAAGTTTATTCCTGACTCAGTGAAAAGTTGAGCCAGCACTTCCAAAGACCAGAATGACCTTGCCATCAGAGCAGATACAGAACAGGACATAAGACAGCCAATACCCCTCCCGGCAAATCGCTTCCATGAGAAAAAGGACTAAGCAAGTGACGTGTCTCTGGCCACAATTTCGTTGTGGTTTCGAATGGGAATGAAGGAGCTTTCCACCCTCCAAATATTCATTTCCTTTATGAGAGGAAAGCAAAGGGAAGAAGGCTCCTCCCTTTGCCAGTGATATTAGCAAAATGGGAACATATTTTCTTTTGATGAACAGAAAGCAGAGGAAAGAACAGGAAAGACGAACAAACCTATGCTGGTTCACTCTCTATTCCCGGTGTTTGGTACCATCATCTTTTCTAGTCTTGTCCCCTTTGGCTGACCTATTTGAACAGTATAGCTGCAGGTCTTGGCAGGAGGAATACTTATTTGACGCCTAACTGAAACAGATAGGAAATGAGCTTAGCGAGGTCTCGGACTTGAGAGGCTGGGACTGTGTACCATAGGAAAGTGTATGCTTTCCTACTTTGTGAATCCCTGCAGGAATCCTTCCCATCTAGTACTGGCAATAATTTTTGTTTAATGAGAAAGAAATCACATGACACCTTCCCTCATACCATTCACAGGTTTGATGTCATAATCCTAATACTTTGTCCCAGGATGGCTGTGTGGTTATGAAAGACAGCAGCTGAGATGAAAGTTAGCATCTGGGGCCTAATGAGTAGCTTTTACTGGAGAATTTCGGGAGTGCTTGTCTTCTTGCATGCATCTTCAGCAAAAGAGATTATCTCAATGGTGAGCAAAGGAGTTCGAACCTGCTAAATAGATCCATCCTGGAATGCCATTGTATGAAATCCTGCCTACTTAATTTAGGCACTGCACTTGCGGTAAAATTTTAGGTGCTTAATGAAGGACTCTTGTTGCTTATACGGTCTGTCAATGGAGAAAAGTCACATGGGAAATCCTGACTGCCGAATGTAGCCAATAGTCCAGGTGTCTAAACACAGGCAGAAAAGTCTCATTGGAAGGCTTTCAGAGACACCTCGTTGCCAAAGCAGAGAACCTACTTTTGAAACAGATTCGGTAGATTACTGAAGTTTAGAAACATGATAAGCATTGGATCGGCCTGCTTGATGCGGACACGTTGCCCATTTTGCACAGCCTTGGGCTGCCCAATGGGCTCTCTCCCTGTCCCTCTCATCCCTCCTGCATCTGTGTTGCTTTATCTTTGCATCCCGTCTCTGTCCTGCTGTACTCTGCTCTGTTAAGTTGCTTGCTCTGTTTCTCATCAGCATTTTCTCCCCACTGACTCTCTGTAGTCCCTGCCACGTGCATCATCCTTCCCCATTGGTTTAAGTGGGATGGGATGGTGAGATTTCTTTGCACTCAGGAGATGAGTCATTTAAAATGATATTGGGCCTATGGGCTTGGAAGGGTGTTGGGGAGTCAGAAGAAAATAGGGTGTCCTATGTATGGGGTAGTGCTAGGAGTGCTTGGGTATCATAGGGCTGAAGTAGGTAAGGGGTACAGCACAAGTTTTTGTGGGTATATCACCAGTTATATCAGGGACAAACACTAAAGCTGCTCTCATCTACACCTTTTTATGCTTTTGTTCTGCAAAACTACGAGCTGACAGTTTTTTTCATGTATCTTTGGTACACAGAAGTACAGACACCTTCTCCAATTGATAGTATTCCCTCACTGAAGCACCAGGAAATATAATTTGGCACTTTCTGGAGACACTGTGTGGAAAAGTTAGTGGCTGCTTTTTGTTATTAATGATATCCTACCCTTTTTCTTGGGAGGAGGAGAATATTTTAGGACTGGATTTTAGTTGTCCACATGGAACATGGCATGTCAGCAGGCAGTAGTCTAGGCACACAGCATTAAGCTGCAGGCAGGCAGTCCAAGCATATGAGACAATTAAAATACCTGTTAACTGGTTATGCACAGTTCAGCACTAGTGGAAAATATAGATATGTGAGTGTGGATGCAGAAAATCAGCTCTCCTAGATTTGATTCATGTTTAATTACTGCAAAATGTTTCCTGCTGCCACAGCAATGCAAAGCAGCAGGAAGGCAGAACAACAGTCTGCCAGGGTAGTCTCCCAGCATGGAAGAGACTCTCAGATCTGGTCAAACCCAAATTTATAGTACAGACTGGAAACATTTCTTTGCTTTTCTGTTATTCACAGTTTCTCATATATAGCTGGGAGTCATAGAGTAATTGGCTTTATAGTGGTTGTATCTCCCATCAGCCTAGAACTGAACCAGTTCTGCACTTCAGTCCACTTCAGTCCCCTGTGCTAGGCCACTACTTATTATTTAGAATATAAAACGGAGGAACTCCATAAAAGCCAAGCCATTCCCCTTCCATGCAAGCTGCAGTCTCATGAGGCTTCTGTTCAAGCTCAGCAAACGTCTTTGCAAACTTTTCATGATGTCTTCCGAAGTCATATATCAAACTAATAACTTTTTTCTGTCTGTTTTTTAAAAGTATGATAGTAGGTATGGTTAAAAATGAACATTTGAATGAATAATTTTGCATGAATATTATTCTCATTTTACCTGGATCAAGTACAATATCACAGTCCAAGAGAAATACCCTTGCCCCTGCATACAATGCAAAAATAGGTCAAGATCTAATAAAAATAAAATATTAATTATAAATCAAATAACTTACCAGAAGAAGAAAAACGGGAAAAGAACCTATGTAAAAACTCTCTGGCAGCAGTGCTAAATTCTCAGAGGTTAAAGTTAGAAACAGATTGCAATCCAGTGATCTGCCTGACAGGGCAAATGAGTACAAAAAGAGATCAGCCCTATTTAAATCAGAACCTGGGCAACGCTGAGCTGACAGAAATCTGTGAACTGATTTCTCTCAGAACTTTCAGTCAAAGTCTCCTAAATAATTCACAACATTTGAACAATTCATACATGACAACATGGTGTTAGAACAGATATAATTTTAAAGGATTTTTAGTTATCTTTTGCAGAGGAAAAATTTTGTTACAGAAGAAAAATACTTTAACTCACTGCACCAACATTAAAAATGAGGCCTTCTATTCCTATAAGATGGTGAGGTTTCAGCATTTTAGGAAAACTCTGGTATATATGAATATTTTCTTGCAAACCTGTTGTATGATCCTTTGCCTATTGAGGAAGCAGAGGAGAAATGAAAGGATGGCACAGAGATATCAGAGACAGCAGGGGGTACATAAGGATACAGCACCGGGAGAATGAAAGGCAAGTGAAAGACAGGAACAGAGAAACATGGGGGAAAAGTAGAGAGAATGGCAAACACAGCAGGAGACTGAGCTTTGAAGAAAGCAAATGCCATAAAAACAAATGAGAAGAGGCACAGTGGAAGAGGAAGGGAAATTATTTAGCTTGGATGAAGCAGCTCAAAGCTGTCAGAAAGACCTTGATTTTCTCATTGAGGGAATCTTCAAGGGACACAAGACCCACTTAAAAGGCTCTCTGTCCCCCACTATCCTGGGACGTCTGTGGGAATGAAGGCTCAGAAGGAGAGACAATGACAGAATACATGTTCCTCTTTCCGATTTTTGGTTTTCACAATTGGCAGGCTATTGGCAGGTAAAGTTATTTAAATCATCCCAAGGGCTCCTCAAAGCTCTGCCCCAAATGAATTTCAACCCCGGTGGAAGCATCCCAGAGGGAAGTCTAAAAGTGGAGTTAGAGCCCTGGTCTTCCTTGTTCCAGCTGTATCAGCTTTTGAGCTTGAAATCTCCTTTCCGAGTAGAAAATAGTTACGACCTTGTCATATATGCCTCCACAACATATTGTTAACTCCAGTAGCAGAAGTGGTTCTTTTAGGTATTCCTTGGTAGCTTTTAAGAAAAATTGAAGTATGTCAAGATCATCTTCAAAATGAGAGTCAGGTGACAAAGTTATTTTCAGTATCCTTTTCAGTATGCTGATCCTCTAGCATTCTGTTTATCTATAAAAATAAATGTAGCTATGATTAATGCCTTTATCTTATGCTGTATGTTTACTACCGTATGATAACTATGGCGAATACCTGTTTTGTAAGTGGAAAATTCCCAGCTGAAATGCATATTGTAGAACTCCTGTCCACATAGATGCATACATTAGGCACTATGGCACAATTTCTCACATTACTAAGGGATTATGTTTCAGAGAATTAGAATTATTTCTACATTGATACATTCGGATACTGCTGTCTTTATAAACTGATCACGGTGCTTTAGCTGTCTACCTAATGTTTTCTCTGCAGCTGGATCAGTCACTGAAAAAAATATACCAAGTGTTACAGCACCTATCATGTTAATTATGAAAAGTCAATATAGCAGTCACTAGTGTAACTCCAGTAAGGTCGGGGAGGAACAGTGAGCTTTAATGGAAGTAAGCTTTAACAGATTTGATGGACCAAATCTCTTTGATTCAGCTCAAGTGTTATGTAGCCAAACAAATTCTAGTTTATAGTTTCTAGATCATGCCTGCTTTCTTAGTCAAAAAGCATGTATACATATATACACCTTTTGTGCAACATGTGTAAAGGCTCCAAGTGGACCATGCTTATGTGGGTGAGCTCTCAGATGTGATAAGTTCGATGACTTCTTATTTCAGCAGTGCCAGCTACTGAGCTCACAGACTTTTTCCAGAGTACATAATAGTTGTGACCTTATCATTTCATTTATGTGCATATAGTTCATGGTATTCCTTACTCTTCAATAAAAAAATTATTTCTAGATTAATTACAAAATATATGCCAATTTTCATCAGAACAGTTTTCAATCAAACTCATGCCAATGTTCTGTTGATATTAAATGAAGAAAGAATGATTACACATACATAAAACATCTACACTAACAGTTTTTGTAGGACAAACCCTTACTGGACTAGTATTAAGAAATAACTTTGCAAATCATAAAAGGAAAGCCATAGATATGTAACTAACATTTGTCCAGGTTGACCTTATAATTGAATTAGAAGAACAGGCTGAATTGCTGAATGAGGTGTGAGCAGCAGGAAGAATGGAGCTATTATTGCATGGCCAGCACTTGCCATGAGACATATATTTGAGACCTGAGCATCAAGGGTAGGATCCAAAGCTCTCAGGAGCCAATGGAGCCTTTTCTGTTGATTTCAGTAAGTTTTCAATCAGGCCTCTGTAACTTCGAAATTTAAGTGAAAAAATAAAATATGCCATCTCACTGAACCTGTGAAAAATGAGGCAGATATTCAAATTAGTTTATGAGGCTTAAACTTTCAGTGATACAAAGTTCATATCTACAGATGCTTATTGACTTTATGTAGCACCTCCAAATCATGGAAACAACATAGTGCATTAATTTACAGGTGTCCTGGCTAATTATATGGATAATACTATTTGCATGAATTTAACTACATTTTCAAAAGGGCTAGAGGGTTGAAGGAGCCAGTCCCCTAACAGGAGTAATTCTCTGTTCTGTCTGCTTCATTACACCCACAGGCTTAACAGTAGCATCAGCCTGATTAGTTTGACTCAGCATGGTGCTAGGATTTTAGTCCACTCCATGCAGACACAATCCCACTGATAATACTTGTTACTGCTGCGTAGGGAAACTTGATTTAATATTTTATTGCCAAATTCAGACAAGATATAAACAAGCACAATTGTACTAGTTTCATTGGACCCAAGACAACTTATTCAAGAGCTACGTTGTACAGTGTAAGCTCTCAGTCTCAAAAATGTTCAGTATACCACAGCAGTAGTTTGAACGAACCCAAATCACAAGAAAAGACTCAGTTTTCAAATTCAGATATGGACTACCTGTGGCTTTCAATCCATTTATGCAATCATTAGCAAGTCAAGTGCAGTTCTCATTGTAGTCATACCCTTTTCTGGCAAGAGGATTATTAAATAAACTAAATCTCTGTTGTGGGAGGAAAAGAGCCAGCAGGAGCTACTTGGCTGGAAACTGCCATATTATTCTGCAGCACATGGGAATGCTGAGACCTGTGCAGCAAGAGAACTGTGGGACTCTTTAGGAGTCTGGATATCTCCCACACATGAAAAGCCCTTGAAATTCTCTTCTTCCTTGACTTCTGTGAGGTATGCTATGTATCCTGCTGATTTTCCCCATGTGAAGAGAAAGATATGTGGGTTGGAGTGTCATGAAGACTGTCTGCTCTTCTTCTAGCTCACACGGGCTAAATGTAAAACCCACTCATGTCAATGCAAAAGGTTCTCGTTGACTTTAGGGTTTATTTTGCTCAGGCTCTGAGTCATAATGACACACAGGTGATGGGGACATACTTATGCCTTGAATGCTTCCTATCTATTTGAAGCAATTATACTTATCTAGTTGAAATGAATTTAAGAAACACAGCATGGGGTTTTCAACTAATTCAGGAGGAATCATGAGAGAGAAACTCCCTGATTATCCACCTGTATATGTATATAGCCTTAGTGTGTATGTATATGTATGCAGCCTTAATAAAGCACAGATTTCTAGTTGCTTAATAACATGCTGCTGATGGAGGAAATCACAGAATCACAGAATGGTTTAGATTGGAAGGGACCTCTGGAGATCATCTAGTCCAACCTCCCTGTTCAAGCAGGGTCACCTAGAGCATATTGCCCAGGATCACATCCAGACGGGTTTTGAATATCTCCAGGGAAGGAGACTCTACAGCCTCTCTGGGCAGTGCTCTGTCACCCTCACAGCAAAGAAGTTTTTTCTCAGGTTTAGACAGAACTGCCTGTGTTTCAGTTCATGCCCGTTGCCTCTTGGCCTGCCACTGGGCACCACGGAGCAGAGACTGGTCCCATCCTCTTGACACCCTCCCTTCACATACTTGTACACATTAGTGAGATCCCCTCTGAGTCTTCTCTTCTCCAGGCTGAACAGGCCCAGCTCTCGCAGCTTTTCTTCATAGGAGAGATGCTCCAGTCCCCTCATCATCTTTGTAGCCCTCCGCTGACTCTCTCCAGTAGGGCCATGTCTCTCTTGTACTGGGGAGCCCAGAACTGGACACAGGACTCCAGGTGAGGCCTCCCCAGGGCTGAGGAGAGGGGCAGGATCACCTCCCTCCACCTGCTGGCAACACTCTTCCCAATGCAAGAAGACCATTGGCCTTCTTGGCCACAAGGGCACATTGCTGGCTCGTGGTTAACTTGTTGTCCACCAGCACTCCCAGGTCCTTCTCGACAGAGCTCCTTTCCAGCAGGTCAACCCCCAGCCTGTACTGGTGCATGGCGTTGTTCCTCCCGAGGTGCAGGACCCTGCACTTGCCTTTGTTGGACTTCAGGAGGTTCCTCTCCGCCCAGCTCTCCAGCCTGTCCAGGTCCCTCTGAATGGCAGCACAGCCTTCTGGTGTGTCAGCCACTCCTCTCAGTTTAGTAGCATCAGCAAACTTGCTGAGGGTGCACTCTGTCCCTTCCTCCAGGGACAAGACCCAGGGACAAGACTGGACCCAGGACTGACCCCTGGGGGACACCGCTAGCTACAGGCCTCCCACTAGACTCTGCGCCACTGACCACAACCCTCTGAGCTCGGCCATCCAGCCAGTTCTCAATCCACCTCACTGTCCACTCATCTAACCACAGATGGATGGCATAGATGCATAATCTGCCTCTCCGCAAGCACCCCCTCCCTCTTATATGGGATGCTGCTGCAATGAGACATTTCTGTCTGAAGAACTATGCCCATATAATACAATTTGTTACTGACAGCAACGTTTAAGACATTGAGGGAGTATGAAGTGGTGAAGAAAGGAGTGTCCATGAAGATGTCCTAATGTTAATAGAAGGAATGGGTTTTCTATTAAAGATGAAAAAAGGGAAAATAAACAAATTTAAACCTAGTTTGCTCTTCTGGTACAGGAATCTGGCAGTCAAAAAAAAAAAAAAGATAGCCTTTATTTTATTAGATCAAGTGATTTAGCTGGAGGAAATGAACAAACAACTGTCTTGCAATGCAGGCAGAAAGTCCCAGGGCTATTCCGAGCAGTCAAAGCAGGGAAGAAGCCATGAACTTTAATTTTATTTTTCATTCATTGGTATAAGGTGCAGATCTCAGAAAGGAGTGAATTTTGAGTTTCTACTGATCTTGCAAACTCTGTTTTAGAGATATGAAAAAGAAAAGGCAGTGAAAGAGGAAAATAGAGGACTTTTCCCTATTCTCTTCCCTAATGCGTAGCAAGGATGAACATGTCATCTCATCTTACTATACCTTTCATGATCCCATTACTTTGGCAACAGCTTCATTTCATGTAAAGCCCCAGATGCTTTGTGCTGCTCTATGATTTGCCTGAACAAAGACACTTCTGCTGCTCTTTCTGCTTGTGGTGCTTCTGTTATTAAGTTCTCAAAGGTATGTTAACCTAAATAGCTTTATAAATGAGAGGTGTTGAAGGAGGTCTCTCAGTTAGTGCATAGGGCCCAGGCAGATACACAGGCAGCCTTGTTCTCCTGTATTTTCTTTCTTCTTCTAGCATAGAAGTTGCAATATTAGCACTTTCCCAGAGAAAAGGGAGCTACCATTCCTGTTGGGCCCTGAGGACGAGTGACACATCACCCCACTACTCCCGCTTTCATCATGTGCTAGTGTTTGTACAATATGCTAAAAAGTACAGAATGCGCATAGTCAGGATGTAGCAATACAGATTCAGTGCCTTTTATATACTGTATTTTTGTGAATGAGACCTGGAGAGGACTCTGGAGTTTGAGGAGATTTCAGGAACTGCAGTCTAAAAAAAGAAAAAAAAAGGAATGCTACAGTCAGCATCTGCAAATTTCCTTAGGTGCCAATGTTTTGGTCCTTAAAATTCTCTTGATCTCACCTAAAGATCGAAACATCCACTCTAAGCGCCTTCAGTTGAGCAGCTAGACAGCTAGACTTTGTCTGAGCCCCATGGCAAATCAGGGAGGTGTGCGAATTACTGGAAGAGTCTGCTCTAGAGCCAATATAAAAAACAGCAGGTATGGCCACTGTGATTTAGCAATATTGGTAGTATCTAATTTTCAGACACTGTGAGACCCAGGTTACATAACATAGCAACAACTGGGATCAGATCAAGCAGTATTCTGTCTCAGATGATAGCTCAACAGTAAATGCTTAAGGAAAACAATGAAAAAATGGAAAACAGTGATACTTTCCCAAGGTACTCTCCAGATTTTGGTGGTCTGTTGCTCAGTGACTTCCACAGCCAAGATGATGCCTTTCTGTTTAATATCCTTCAGTTTTTAATCCTTTAAATCATCTAGGTGCTCTCTGAAAGTGTATAAACTTGCAGAAAGGACATTCTGTGGCAATGAGTTTCATGGTTTAAACGCAGGGTGTAAAAATGCCAACACGTACCTCTTTCTCTTACAAACTATTGTAGGCTGTTCAGAACTTTTCTGCCCATTTTGTTTTTCAGTTCCAATACTACCTGAAGGCAAATAAACCCATGATACTAAAGTTTCTGTATAATCCTTTTATGAACGTATTCACTTTCATGTAGTCTTACCATCACACAAAATCCCCTAAGAAGATTTAGATTTTAAAATGATCCAGAAAGAGACTTGGTTAGACCTCTAGTCAAAATTTGATCTGACAGTGTCATCTTTCCCTGTGGAGAAGCACAGTACTCCAAAATATCATCCATGCCCACGAGATAAGTCTTTTTGCTCTATGCCTCTTTTCCATCAGCAGTCCATAGGTGCTGGGGGATCTCAGCTACTTAAATAGTAAAAGTGAAAAGAGCTGAGGATCATGAGGACTACAAACAAAGCATGAGTAAACAATCAGCTATCTCTAGGATTTTCATGTTTGCCACTTCTCGTGAGTACTTGTTTAGCCCAAAGCAAAGCAAAGAAATGCATTTTTTTAATGTGCAAGTATGCCAAAAGCAGAAACACAATTCAGCCAGGACGTATGGTGCAGTGGGTGCACTGAGATTTGCATTCCTCATTAATATCTCGGCTATTACAAAGAAAGGAAGTGAGAGATTCCTGAGGCAAGAGAGGGTTGTAGTGAGGAGGCAAAAAATGGCAGTTATCTCCCTTTGGAAGAAGGCTGCTGGATTTTTTTGCCTTCTTTAACAGGTGGCAAAGGGAGAGAATGCAGCTGTTTGCAGTGTGCCCAGCAATTGCCCATCATCTTTATATGGTGGTAGTTGAAAGGGGAAACAAAAATAGTTTAAAATACTTCAAATGGCATCATTGGACAAGGCTTGATATTAAAGCTATTGCAGGTGTGGGACTGATTTATTCAGTTCTTTTCTCCATGGAGCAAATCCTCAGCCAACTGCTGGAACACCACTAGCGCTGCGGGATGACATTTTGTGTTCATTTTATTCAGTAGCACTGATTTATAAATTGCTGACGCTCCACATGTAGGGCCCAGTATTACTAAAACCCCAATCCTTCTCCCATTGAGGCTGTTTGGAAAGCTCTTATTGGTTTAAATAGGAACTCTAAAAAGCCCTGTGATTATACTGGGCAGTTAGGAATATTTTTTGCCACCTACTGATCAACCAATATTCTCTGGTGGTTTTTCTTTCTGTTTGGAATAATAGAACACAGAAGGTTTTCTATTTAAGATAGTTTGACTGTGAGATTGCTGACTGAGATCCAGGTATGTAGAGCATTTTGTGGCATTCTTATTTGATGCCGATAATACTAATAATAGGGCTTACTGGTACCTCGTGTGCTTATTAAATTCTTTGAAGAACAAAGGGAATTGAGCTATGTATTTATGGTGTTCTTGAGCAATCTTATTAAAAAAAAGTTTATCAATAATGTTGAAGTCTTAGGAAAAATTCTGCCAGGTTATTTAAGAGAACGTTTAAGGTTTTCAGTGAAATGACTTTATTTTGATTACCTGAAGTTCTGTAGCTATTCCATGAAGATTTTAATTTAATGCTTAGCCTACATTTCCAAAATCCTTCCTTCTTCTAAAAAAACCCAACCTAATCCAGTAGTTCCCCGCATAAGCATTTTCCCTCCAAAAATATCTTGTTGACTCATATAAAATCGTGCTATGGCAAAAATGTGCTGTAAAAATCATGCTATCTCAGTGCATAGCTGTTGAGCAAAGATAAGAAATGGCAAGGAAGTTGTAAGTCAAGGAAGTTGAATGAGAGTATTGAGAGGGCAGACAAGCGCTGTGCGTTCAATACACAGCTCTTGTTCAAGAACGTTTCCTGACTGCATGTTATCAGCATTCTTCCTTGGCTCCCGTATTGATCGCTTTTTCCGCTTCTTGAAAGTCTACCGAGGTATTCTTTTCTTGAGGAAGACAACTTCGATTAAGCATCACAGGAACACAGGAGCGCAGCAGTCAGGCAGGCTCGGGCTAGCAGTCCCTCTTGCTCATCTCACCTGTGAGAGTGGCCGTAGCTCATGAGCAGTGGAAGCACAGGAGCCCACTTTTGTCTGTGGTCCGTTCCCTTTACACTCTGCCAGCATCCACAACTGTTGGATTAGAGATATTAGAGATCCCATCCCTGCCTATTCCCTGTTGTATCTGTCTATGGATGTATTTCCCATGAATTTGTCTAATCCCTTTTTGAAGCTGCTGATATTATGTGCCTCCACAACCCCCTGTGGCAACAGATTCTAGAAGCTCCCTGCCGACTTCGTAAAGAAGGACTTTGACTTTACATTTGTTTTGAAACTGATCTCTCTACTTTCAGTGACTGCCCCCTACTTCTAATATTGTAGGATTTGGCAAGTAAGGTTCAGCATTCACCTCATCCATTGCCTTCATGATTTTGCAAACCTCATTCGCATCTCCTCTTCAGGACTGGTGTCTCAGCCTTTTTACTCTTTTCTCTCAAGGCAGATCCTTCATAACCTAACTCATTTTAACTGTCCTTGTGGTTGACCTTTCCTGATGCCTTTATATCTTAAAATGTAGAGAGTTCTGCAGTTTTTTTATTTATCCAGACTGAACTTTGAAGACAGAGATTCCTAAATAAAAATTTTACTATTTTTTCTGAAGGAGGAGGACTGCAGAACACCCTTCCACTGATAGATCTGGAAGGATGATAGAAAGCAGAGCTGAAGAATAAAGAGAAGAATCTGAGAAGAAGCATAAAGGTCCCATACTTTTTGTTGCTTCGTTTTCAAGTTGTATTCAAATGATGCTTCAAAGCATCCTTTTTATGTATTACTTAGTGGAAAAAAAGTTGGCAAAATGTTTTGTGACATTTTCTCCCTCCTTCAGAGGGAAACTTCAAAACTTCTTTACTTATGCATTTTGAAGGGAGATTGTTGTCACCTTATTAAACAGCGGCTTGTGACCAGCAAAACTGACTGCACAACATATAAAAATGGCGTTCAGGTATAAAAGTCTGTTTTTATTTGTGTGAAGACATCCTTCTTTTTCCATTCCCCATTCAGGTGAAAAATTGTTTGGAACTTTTATGTTTATAATACATTGGTGACGAAAGTCATGACAACAGTTGTGGCCATCTAATCTTATTCTTTGTTTGTAGAAATCTAGTTTGCTGCTTAAAATCAAATCAAATCTTGAAATGCATCATTTTTCTCTGAGTTATATAGGGCCAGAAGACTCTGTTCATTTGGCTACTATTAATTGACTATTAAATTAACACTCATTTGCCCTCCAAAATAATTCATAGGATTGGTATGCGTGTACATGCATCTTATAACATAACCATTTCCTAAAAAGGAAGCATATTAGACAAGATGCAATGATGATTTGAGGTCAGTTTAAAGCTTTTTTGAAGGTCAGTGTAAAGATTTTGGAGCTGTGAGTGAGATTTTGCTCAGTTTCTTTCCAGTCACTGGTGATTTATGCTGCCTGAATGCAGCACGCTGCATTGGAAAAGGTATTTCTGTAATTCAATGTCTTCAGCTAAACTATCTTTCAAATCTCACCTTTATCTGAACTTTCAGCTTCATATGCCACGGATCTGCTAAGAGTTGTATTGCCATAACTACATTAGTTACTAAGCAGTTATTCAGGTTTTCAAGCTTAGTAAAGGAAAGTAAGAGTTGGTGCAAGCTGTGAATGATGTATTTCAACCACTGTCATGAAAGTAATATTGTACAGCATGCATCCCTCTTAGCTGTTTGCTAAATGAAGAAAATGGCTGTGATACTGTACTTTTCACAGTGGGAAGGGCTATGTCAGGTAGCCCTCTAGATCAAGAGAAAAATAAATCCCAAAATTTATTTTCAAAAAAAGACATTTCTTGAGAGGGTGTTTTATAATTAGTATTAGCAAGTAAGCTTCTATACTGTTCTTCTCAACATGTCATCAGAGGAATTAGACTCAGGAATACCGCTGTAAGAAAGCCTGGAGGCCTTCACTGTTGCTACCTGTTGTCTCCAGGTCTGATAATCTTGCCCGTTTCAGAGCACACAATCAACTTAAAAAACAAAACTCCTCAGTACGCCAAATCAACCTCTGGGTCCTTCTGTGATCCTTCTGGAATTAAGAACTCTACTGTTAATTAAATAGGGTTGAAACTCTGTTCTCCAGTGAACCTAGCAGATCATGTAATGTAAGCTAAATCAGTTCTCAAACTCCAGCTTCACTGGAGCAAGAATTAATTAAATTCAGCTTCTAAGATAAATAGTTGTCTCTTTCCTTTTTTGTAACCATTGTAAAATCTAATGAAATATCAATTAAAAACTCATGATGTGCATGAAATTACCTCTTATTACCAGAACACCTATAAAAAAAATCTAAAGCAAAAAGTTGATTTTTCAGAATAATTTATTTTTCAGTTTGAAAGTCAGTTAGACATCTGCCCCAATACAATTTGGAGGGGGTGTTGCCTCCACCCTCTGGTCACCCCACTCCCAAATATGGCAGTTTATTTGGTGTGAAATATGTCCATCTGTCAGAGTAAAGTTTTCATTCTAACACTTTGCAAGAAAACCAATGGAAACAAAGAGGTAGCTTCATGAATTGTTAGCAGACAAGCTTGCCCTCTTACAGAGCTGCTCCGAAACGGGAGCACCCACCCAGGATGTGAATCCACCTCGTGCTGCTTGTTTGTGCATGTGCATGTTAGCAGACTCCAGTATTGATCAGCTCAGTATAACGGATAACATTTTCTACAGAGGAAAGTTGAGGGTAGCAGGCTACACATCCCTTGTGTGGAGAAGCTGGCAGCGTGATGAGGGAGCGCTGGAGCTAGTGGTGAAAGGGGGAAGAGAAAGGAAATGTCAGCTCCTCAACACATTCTAGCTCCTTCTTCCTCTCACCTTCTCCCTTTGCTATGCCCTTGCTTCTTCTTCTGGCAAATACATTTACAAGTGAAACAGGGGAACTGAAGCCCCCTTCCTACCTCCAGACGAGGGTGTCAAAATCACACTCTGGCTCATCCTCTCAGGGGCTGTAGGATTATCCTAAACACAGTGGAATAGGTTAAAAAAACAAACAAACCCAAAAACCAACCCAAACCCTACTGACTAGTGTAATGACAGCCAGCTAGGATGCTGGGCAGCTGTGACCAACTACGTATTTCAATCAAATTTTAGTTACTTATGTGAAGAAAACAGCATCCAACAGAGTCCACCTCAGCTCAGTGTAGTGCTTCCATGTCTCTCAGAGGAGGGATATGAGTTTAAATCTCCCGAGGTAGAAGGTGGAAGTGAACTTGGTTCTTCCAAGACATTATTTGTATTTACCTGCTGAATAACCATAGATGTATCCACGTTTAATAAAATCATGGCTCTAAATGGAAATGCATTTATATTTTTCCAGTCAGCACTGCTTTATAAAATACAGATCTTCAGGACTGAGAAACATTTTTTGGCGGATTTAGTATTTGTGCTTCGGAGTATGTCCGGCTGTAATTATAAATATGATGGAAATGTAATGCATAACTTTCGCCAGGATCTCTGAAATGCTTATACGTTATGAAACCATGTACCGTGTTACTGTAAACATTCAAGCACACGTTTAAGTCTTCTGCTGTGCTGTATATGGATTTTACACCAGAATTTTATATACAGAGTTTGAAAATTTCATCATAACTGGTGCAAGAAACTCTGAACCTATCTGAAATGAATTAAAAAAAACTTACTTATGGGTTCAATAGGAAAGGAATGTAATATGTACTAACACATAGATTTGAAGACTTGAATGATTATCTAAATATGGAATTACAGTTCTGTATAATTATTAAAGAATAAAGGAAGTTTTATTCATACATTTGCACTGTCATAATTCTAAAACATATTACTGTGCTGATAATTTATATCGTGTTTCCCTTGGATGGATCAGTTCATTCAAAATGTGATACATGTACTACTGAAAATACTGACATATTGACTCTGGGTAAGTCATATTTTCTTTTTCTTAATCTTAAAAGTTAACATCTGAAGCATAAATATATTTGCAAAACTCTAGTCAGACTGTTGAGGTCTGACACTGTATTTATTTTTATGAACAATCTGTTTTAACTTTAGTAAAATAAAAACATACATTCTTGCATTATGAATATGTGTTTGACAGTTTAATCAGGCATTATCTTGAAACGTTAAGACAATGAGCAGTTTACTTTGACATTGCTCAGGTACAATTCCCATTCGGCTCAAAATTAAGGTCATGAATCCAGAAATGTGAGGAACTAGTAAAAAAGGAATCACTACTTTGCTTTGCAGCTATACAAATTATGTGTGGCAGGTGGCAGTAGGTGGCATTATTGCATACAGTCTGCTAAACTCTTTTCCTAGCCTGCAAGTAATTGTCGGAGTTGGGAGAACACATTGTCCTAACGTTTTACATTAAGTAACATTCCAGCTGAGACCATAGCTTTTGGAAAGGGGCTATGTAAGCAGCAGGGAAGTTTCCTTTCTTCTTTAGAATTTGAGAAAATTCTCAAAACTGAGAGGTTCTCTGCATACCAGGTGTTGTGTAATGACATGATTGATACCTGGGAGGGAAATTGGTTGCTTGCTGTTCACAGTCACCATAGTTTTACGAGCTGCTGAGACGTGTGTGTGCATGTAGATAGAATAAGCCAAGTTTAGTCTGTTCACACTATATCCTTGATTTCTCCCTCACTGGGAAATTCATGTATAAGTCCCTGGAATTCTATTGCTGAGCAGTGAGGCAAGATCGTCAGAAGAAGGGACTACTGATGTTGAAAGAAGAGCATCTAGCATATAAGGAAAGCTAACCCAACTAAACTCTTACCATGGAAGTCAGCTGCAACAGATTAAAGTTATGACTGATTACACCTTTTCAGGAGAAATCTTCAGATTTATCTGGACATATATATTTAACATCGTTTCAGTTTTCCAGCTAGCTAAATAATAAGGTATCCTCCATAGTTCGTCCTCTGGTAATATTTCAATAAGTATTAAAAAAAATCTTTAAAAAGGAAGCCTTTTTAAAGAATTATAAACCTCTTTAGAAAATATTTCAATAAGCTATTATTCTGTCAGCGTGAAGCTTATAAACTACCACCCATTCCAACTTAATGTACGACTGCATCCCACATGGTCACAGCTACTCAGTAGCTTGCACTCAAATTGGGAAAATAAACAATGGTAGAGACTACAAATGCATAGAATGTATGGAAAATGATGGAAAAATTAGTCATGAGAGTGGGCTAAATATGTAGGGAATGCCATACTAAGCCGAAGGGGAAAGATGTATCTAGTGGACAGAATAGTTAACCTCCAAATGTATTTTGGAGAAGAGATGTTTCAGTAAGAATTACAGAATCGTTGCTGTT
The DNA here is from genome assembly GCF_040807025.1 of Struthio camelus. Lineage (NCBI taxonomy): Eukaryota > Metazoa > Chordata > Aves > Struthioniformes > Struthionidae > Struthio > Struthio camelus. Next base: position 177,174,693 of record NC_090942.1, on the reverse strand, counting down.
GGAAGGGAGAGGGAGGGAGAGGATTGAAGATCATTTAGTCCATTTAGTCCTACCCCCCTGATCAAGCAGGGTCACCTAGAACATGTTGCACAGGATTATGTCCAGACAGTTTTTGACTGTCTCCAAGAATGGAGGCTCCACAACCTCTCTGGGCAACCTCAAGGCTCAGTTCCAAGGCTCAGTCACCTTCACAGTAACTTTTCCTCATGTTCAGACAGAACTGCCTGTGTTTCAGTATGTGCCCATTGCTTCTTGTCCTGTCACTGGGCACCACTGAAAAGAGGCTGACCCCATCCTCTTGACACCCTTCCTTCAGACACTTATACACATTGATGAATTTCCCCCCTCAGTCTTCAATTCTCCAGGCTGAAGAGTCCCAGCTCTCTCAGCCTTTCCCCCTATGAGAGATGCTCCAGTCCCTTCATCATCTTAGCAGCTCTTCACTGGACTTTCTCCAGTAGCTCCATGTCTCTCTTGTATTGGGGAACCCAGAGTAATTGCAATAAACTTCTTACTAATATTCCCAAACATAATGAGCTAAGTGGGTTTGGGGTTAATTACTACTAATAACTGAGAAAGTGAATGTATTTCAGTGGCCTGCATTTCCAGTAGTAACCGGGAACTGAGTAGCGAACTTGAATAGCGAACACTCTCACTGTTAATTGCCAGACACTGTCATTCACCTTGAGCTCTGATGAACAGCACCAAAAATTTGCCTATCCACAGCATGAGTCCAGGACTTTCTGTCAATGTTGCCACTAATTCTACCAAATATAAGGGATTCTCTGGCCCTGAGTTCAAATAACATAGTGCACCCACCATCCATACAACTAAACTTTCTCTGTGCCCCAAAACAGAAAAACTGTTGGCATGAGTTTCTACCAGAAAGCTCTTTAAATGTACATAACCACCTAAAGATAAGCTTTGCAATTGCATAAATAGTTAGAGCCATTCACCATGTTAGCATGGTAAAAAAGTACATTCATGTGTTTTACACCCAAAGGATTCCTCTCAGAATAACATCCACTGAGAGGAATGCGAAAGTCTGAAACTCTAAGTTTAGCAGCAGTGATGTGCAGATTTCTCAGTGTTGAGTGGTAAAGCAGTCAATAAGCAAAGTTTTACACCGTGTACTTTCCAGCAGTTGCCCAGACATAGGAACTCACGCCGTTTGTGACATTCTTGCAGACCCTGGCCACTTGCTGCTGGACCAGATGAGTGAGGTGGTCCCATAGGTCTTGTGTCGGATATGACATAAGACTGCTGTGTCTGTCAGTTCCCCATGGATGTCTTAGACACTGTAGGACATCTCAAATGTTAAGAGAACTTAATCATGCCTTAGATCTCCGTTAACTGTAACATCTAGCACATAATTTAGACATCAGTGTGCATACACCTATATAGCATGTTAATCTTGAAGGGAATTGTACCTTTAGTATTCAGAAGTAAAGAACTTTAATTTCATTTAGTTTAGCTAATTTTAGGACTCTTCTGATTATAATATTCAATTACTGGAAATTTCCATGGCAATCAGTGAATCTGTTCTGTCATGTGGAGAAACTTCATTTTTACTTGATGAAGTATTAGACCTCACGAGGAGAAAAGGTATACAGATAGATTCCATCAAAACCTACCACTGGGCACTAGTTCAAAAAAAGGAGTTAAATCTAAAACTGCAATCCAGAAATCTGATGCTTAAGGTCATGTAACTATGGAAACCCCAAAATTATTTCATTGCTTTTCTTTTTCTACCAAAAGTTCCCTGTGGTGTCTGCAGTTCTACTTCTGCAGAAGCTGCTCCAGCTCAAACATCTAGGAATCTGGTTTCTCCCAAACCTTTCTTTGGGCTCATGAGATATAGTGGTTGCATATGTATGATTAAATAACTCAGCTCCTCAGTTCAGCCCTGGATCGTGGCTCTCTAACTTTTTACGTGTATCACAAAGTTTATTCTTGGGTTCTCTTTCAGAAAAGAGTATAAAAACCAGTTTCAACTAAAATAGCTCGTCTTAAATTGTGCCAAATTTCAATGCTTTTAGTGGTTTTTCGTAATGGGCAAAACTCCTTGAATGAGATGTCGTTCCACACAATGACAGCCAAAAAAGTGATCTTTCTTGGAAACTTGGCTTTCGAGGTGGATTTCCACTGCAGATTACACCAGAAGACTCATAGGAGAATCTGATTGCATCCTTGGCATGACGTGCAACTCATAGTCGCTGGAAAGAGCAACTTTTGGCCACTCGGTCTCATTGTTCCTTGAGATCTGTGCTAAAGAATTACTAGATCTTGTGAGGATGTCCCCAGGTTTCCCCTATATTCCTCTTTTTCCCCAGAGTATCTTCTGTGCATGTGAAGCTATAAGTATGGGAAATTACTGCAAGGTATAGTGAGCTCCAGCAGAAGCCTGAGCATGTCTGACCCTCCTGTGCTGATGATCTCTCCCCCTTTAAATGGCCCTGATTTATGCATTTGCAAAAGGGAAAGGAAGGATAATCTCACAGCAAGTTGCTGCTAGAGTATTAAAAAGGATTAGTATTATCTTATTGAATTTAAACCAGTTTCATCTATAGAAGGATATATTTTGCCTGAAGAAAGAGCAGATAAAATAAAATCCTGTGCAATACATTTAACTGCCTGTGTAAATTTATTTGAAAATAATGACATTTAACCACTATGTTTGACATGTAATGTGAGCTGAAGCCATAAACCAAAGTTCAGATCTCAGCTTTTCTTTTATCTATAACCCAGTCTTTATGAGATAGTCCTTTGAATCACTATGCTTTATTGCATCTAAATATACACTGCTAAGGACTTTAATTCACAAATTGCTCCCCCAATAGACTGACAACTCCAAAATACATGCTTGGATATTCAGAAAACTTTGGTCTCTAGTGCTGTGCTATATTTAAAGAGCAATATATTGTATAATCCTGTAGAATGCTTTTCTGTACACACATATTGCTGCATGTCTGTGTGCTAAAATCCTTACAAAAAACGCTCCAAACCAACCTGTTTACCATTTGTTCTGCTACAGTTTTCAATAATTAGGGGATCAATTAATTAAAAGATCTAAAGCACTAAATGGTAGGTCAATTATGATTTTCCTTTTAAAACATATTTTATATGCTTCTATATATAAACGTAGAATAGCTGTTCAGATTGAAGCAATTTTAGGGTTTCAAAAGAGCAGATGCCTCTGAAGCCACATTTACCATTTTTTTCTTAATTTTTACCATACATAATTTTTAAATAAACACCATGCTTGATACTGTAACAAACTAAAAGCCTTTGCACGTGAAGAGCATGTGATGGCTGCATGTTTCAAAGTAAAGCTCTGAGTTTTGCTTGACAAAACGCTGATAGCGCAAAATGGTTGAAGAATATACAGGCTTGTAAGAGGGAAAATGTGTTTAAAAGCCATTTTTAAAGTGCAGGGATACATTCCTAGTGCTATTTATCTTTGCTAGAAAAGAGTGTCCTTGATATGGCAAAGCCGTATTAATAATTTTCACATGGTCAAGGCCCATCACCATTCATACTCTCCCATCATCCTGCCATTCCCAGCTACATTTCCCTCAGCTGCAAACTCCGTGTTTTCCTTGCTGATACCATATAGCTTAACCTCCCCTAGACCCTACTGTCTACCTCCCACATCCTTCCTCAGCCTCCAAAGATCAAAACACCAACCGCAACACCAACTCCTTGAACTGTACCATCCCTACCACGACTTGACCTGGAAATGCCATTTGTGATACAGGTGGAATGCCTGCATTCCTGCAGGCGATACGTGGCAAGCAGCATAGCAGGTAGGACTGGGAGCTTTTGCTGTAAATCACTTTATCCTCAGGAATTTGGTGCATCGCTCAGGCAGCAGCTTCCTAGTTCTTACTGCAGCAGGGACACTTGTCGGGAAGGAGCTCTGTCAGCATCCCAGGCGTCAATACCACTATTTGGTCAATGGGCTGCATCTGAGCCGTTCATGAACTGCAGTTTGGGCGTTCCCGTGCTATACAGTCATCTTCCTCGTTACAGGGTTTGCGACTCACGATGTGGGTGTTTGTAACAATTTGGACTTCTATATAGTTCTGACGCCTAAATACCTTGTGCCGTTTACCTAACTGGTGAAAAGCTGTTTATTTCACTCATATTCCCTCGTGTAATTAGTTTTTCTTTCAACAGCTTTCTGCTTGGTTTCTGTTCCTCTTTGTTCTTGATCCATACTGTGCTATATATACGCAGAAAACGAACTAGAAAATTAGCACTCTGGGGATAACGAAAGCATATTTTCCTGTTGTATTTCTTCTTTCCATCCTTCCTAAGCAGTTTTTTTGAGAGAAATCTATATTGCAAATGGAATTTATTATTGGAACTCACTTTGTTTCATTATCCCTAGCAGACGGAAAATCTAAACTTCAAAAGATTGAAAATAACTTAAGTGTTACCTTCTTTCTAAGAATATTGTTTTATGGGAAAACCTGTTAGAGAACACCCATTTAGGAGGGTTTTCTTCTGGCTCTTGGAATGCCACAGTGATCAGGTTGCATACGAATACCATTCCATAAAGCTATCAACAAATAAGTGCCTTGATCCATCAAAGCATATAATCGTACAGTCACACTTCTTCAGAGCCACAAATGTTTTCCAAACTCAGGCTGCAACATGAAATACATAGGTAACGTGCACTGAGAAGAGGTGTTTATAGAACTTGTCTTATTTATATTGTTTTAGAGGATCTGAGGGATGATTCTGGTATCTTTAAGCCTACTAAAGATGAAGGAGCTACATCCATACAAATAAATTAAATCTTACCAGGGAGCATTACTGATCACTGGAATATTTTCTATATCGTATTAAAATGTTATATTTTCGACCTAGACCAACCAGCACTCTCCCAAACAACTCCCAGACATAGTTTGGAAGTTAGCATGGGTCATGGACTGTTTTTAATAGTCATTTTGGAAGTGACCATGCCATTTCAGAATGTAAATGTGTTTGATATTATGCATTCCATATTATGGGGCTGTTCCATACTGTTGTTTTTAACGACAGAGAGAGGTCCCAGACCTGTTTAATATACTAGTATAGAATTAACACAGGAGTCTTACCATTGAGCTGAGAAGTCTTTGGATCTAACGTTAGTTTTCAGAGGTGGAAACAAATTATAGCCACCTTAATTCTATTGGTAATGAGAAAGCTTTTTTTTTTCCCATAACCTAGCATTATATAATCAATCCCTGAATAGTTCCACAAATTTTATATGGTTATTATCCAGTCATAAATTCAGCCCAACTTGAAGGCACTTCTGTACAAGTGCTTTTACATTTTTTCCCCCAAAAGTATACCAGCAAAGAAAAAGTTGCATGTATGCCTCTCTCTCTCTCCCTATATATATATAATATATCTATATACACACATATATATGTGTGTGTATATGTCTTGTCTTTTCTGCCTGCCCATTCCTTGCAAAAGTTGCAGATCACACTGATCATCTCTTTTTGACGTGTATGTTGCACAGACAGTATCTTTAAGTAAGTGCATTAGGACCTTGGATTTTTTGTGGAATTTTTAGCATTATCAGGAGCTTCTAGCTAGACATCAGTCACGAATATACTCCCACGCTGAGCCAAACTGTACAAGAACTTTGCCAAGATTCATGTGGATAGCAAAATAATGCAAAATCATCATGTTGTTCACAATCCCCTCTGCCCGCCCAACTGAAAACATTGCTAAATTTGGGCATTAATGAAAGCTATGTAGTTAAAAGGCACAGGGAAGCAGCAGCAGCATGGAGACTACACATTTCATCAGCTTTTGTTGGTTAAGCTCATTGCGAACAAATACCACGTTTCCCTGCATTTCCTCATTGTATTCTAGCAGCTCCCTCTCTGCCATCCCCCGTTCCTCTGCATTTTTCTCTTGGCAGGGACAGAGCTGGCTTCCAATTAGCTGTTCTCTCTCTGTGCCAAGGACCCTCTTACCGCTAACTCTGGGTGCTACCTCATCCCCTCGTATGTTGTTCTTCTGCTTCTTTCTCTGGGTCAAAATCCTGCCCCAGCTCCCCCGCTCCTCCTCCCCCCCAGTGGCAGGGGGGTCTGTGGGCTCTGTTGTTGTCCTCATTCCACTGACACCAGACAAGACCACATTGTCCAGACTCAGCCCCCAGTACTATGTCTTATTTACCGGGTCATCCCAGTTGTTTCCTCGTCAATAGCAGCATTCCTTATTCTTTCGTCAGACCAGGGCCCATGCCCTGCCAGGCGACCCATTCTCTAATCCTGCTATTCTGCGTTCACCCCTCCTCCCTATCCCAGGGGCTACTGTTCTCTGTAATATTATCATTTGCTTGGGAAATACCTTATCAATCCATTCTGTTCTACCAAGGGAAGGGAGAGAGGTACTTTGTAGTTCAGGATAGCCTTATCAAGCGTAAAATGGCTCAGGGTTGGAGCCACAGACCATTGCAAAAAGTATTTGAGCCTGGGGTTGTGCTAAACAGGTAGCAAGGAATGCACGCATGTCTCCTGTTCCATCTTGCTTTTTCAGTGCCCCCAATCAATATTTTTATGCCCATGAACCATTAGAATATTCCCAAAATTCTGGATGTGATTGAGTATAGTCTTCAAAAGTGTTACTTCATAGGTAGATAAGCAGACAAACTGACAGCTAATATTTAAAAAAAATGTGCAAAACTCTAAAACTAGCGCTAGTAGGGCTATTCTACAAGTTTTTTCAGCTTTCCAGAAATCCTTCTATCTTCATAATGTATGTTTAAAGGTATAGCTAAATTCATTCCTTTCCCACGGACTCCCTTTGGAGCTATATGGCCTAAGGTGTATCAACTGAGAAGAGTTCTCTTATTCACCAAAGTAAAGCGGTTTAAGGATTTGCTGAACCATGTACCCTCTGAGATAAAAGTGTACTTCTCAAAAAATACAAAATATGCTAGGAAAAATGTGTTACCAAGAAGAGAGACTTCAGTTCCTGTCTTAGCATATTCCCATATCTTTTCTAGATTTTTTGTTATCAGTTGTATTTTGATAGTGACCATCAAATCTACTACGCCGACTTAATCCTCCCATTATGTGTAAAAGAGCAATACTATATGCTTTAGGTTAGTTACACCATAATTCCCAAATCGGCATACATATGCACTGGCACTAAAATGAAAACTTTAAGGTGGTTGGCTGATTTTAATGCTGCTTTATCATTTACCATCTGTCAAATACACAGATTAGTAGGCTAGTCTGATCCCTTCTGACCCCTTGTATTGGTAACACTGGAGAAACACATGATTTTATCAGGAAGGCTTGAATTATCACCCAGAAAGTGGAAGTACCTAGTTTTGCAAAATGTTAAGTACCTCGTGCAAGGTACTGAGCACCTTCACATACCATCTGGGCATGAGATTTCATAGTACTTTGCAAAATTGGGTATATTTAATAGCTCTCTGCAATTTTGGTGCATCGATGCTAAACTGGCATCAATCTGCATTCTATCCATTAAGTAACACTGCTTTTCCTTCTGTAAAAGCCATGGCTCACAATCGCACATGAGCGGGGAGTATTTAATACTTAGGCAAACTGCTGCAATAAAACTATTTTGAGTTCTCTTATAGATGATCTGCCCTTTAGATTAGTTCAGGTTCACACAGCTGCACAGCGAACAGAAATATTTCACAGCTCAGTAAATGGGGCAGCTGGTATTTTGATTCATCTCAGAGCAATTTCACTGGGAATCAATAAAATATGGTGCTCATTCTGAACAAAAGAGCACATTTGATGGGATATCATCATTGTCATCGTGGTCAGCTTTTAGTAGCCTAAAGATGAATGAATATGTGTCTCAGAGTCTTACCTTTTCTCTTCTTAATGTACATTCTGGCATTTTATTTCCCCATCATTTATTAGGTCACACACATTTGGAAAAAAAAAAAGAAAAAAAAAAGAAAAGAAAATGTTAAGCATTCCTTGTATGGAAAACAAAAAGTAGCTGTAAGTTTCTCTTTTTTCTTGGGAGAAATTACTGTCTTTTGGTTAACAATGCTCCAGCAATGCCTAGCCACTCTAGAATCAGATTTTCATTTTATATTTTCAGATCAGAGGTAGCAGCCTCTCTGCTTTCTGCTCTGTTTTTAACCTGGCATGTTTTGCACTGGCCAGTGCCTTTCCTATCTCTTTTTGTTTAATGTTTTAGTTCAGTGGTCTCTGAAAAAAGGCTCTAGTCCGTGTCAAGAGCTGCATCTCGCACTTTTGTCCAAAGAAATATTTTTTAAATATTCACTTTCCTCTTCAGTTTTCTGTGTGCCCATGATATTTCCTATCCTTTCTGAGAGATGTTGCTTGAAAGGCTATTGACTTGAGTGTTTCAGAGATTCCTTTGTTTGGATAAAGCAACAATAATTCATTTGCTTTGAGGAGACAGAACCAGGCATCATCTCTCTCAACAAAATGTCATCTGAAGGTCACCCAAGGCCATTTCTGTGTCTATTCAAGCTCAAGATTGCATTTTTTTTTGAGAAAATGTTTATCACCCTTTTTTTATTGGCTTTCCCCTCATCCGCTCCCTCTGATTTAAATAGAAGTCCCCTGCATTTTTTGCTCAAGCCTAATTTTCACTAATCATAAATTCAGTTAATGCATAATATAGCTGAACTGGTAATTTGGCCTCTGCAATGACAGTTTTCACCCCTATCTCTTTTTAGGCTGGAATTTTCTGTGCTTGGTCTAGCCCCAAATTATTTCTTTTTCTGAAACGTGAGTTTATTCATCCTGGCACTTCAGAGATAGATAACAGAACTTGCTCTTAAAAATTATAAGATGATTCTGTATAGGAAACAGCTGATCAGTGAAACCTTGCACGCAACTAAAGAATTTTTTCTGAGTAAATAAGTTGGCAAATAAGAGTTCAAAGCTCTTTTTTTTCTCGTTTCATATAATTGGGCATATCACCAAGATTATATTTTGCAAGATCTATGTTGGCCAACTTGTCTTTTTACTTAAAATCAAAACCTCACAAATCTGACCTTGATGCTGTGTTAATACCTCCTCTCCTCATCTCAGTCCATTTAATGTCTTGTGTCTCAGAGGATCTATTATGCTAACATATGTTTGAATACCGTGTTCATCACGCCCATCTCAAACAAATGGAGGATTAAAGAGTCAGGGAATTTGGCCTTTTGGCCATTGCTGATGGTGTTCCTGAAAGACACTGTAGATGTAGACAGTAAACTTCATTTTTGAAGCCAAACACTTGAAGAAGGGTATATACTGGGAAAGACTAGAAGAATCAATACTCAGGATAATGTGCATTTTAGAAAAATTAAGCGGAAAAATTAAAAAAAAAAAAGTTGTTCCATCTTCTCTCCAGGAATCTGTAATTGGGGTGCTGGGCACAAGAAGCCCATTGGTTTACAGGAAAGGATTATCAGTGGGCTAGCCAAATGTATTAACCAGGGGTATCTTGCCTCTGTTTAAGGTGTTCACATTTGTACCTTTCTACTTCCTCAAGAAGGGGCTTGGTTTTCCCTATGGACTCCAAGGGCTATTGAACACATGGTGTACATAGCATATCATTTGCTGAATGCCCTTATCTTGTCTGTGATTTCCTTACAACAACATAAGAGAGTTGTGTTACCCTATTCTGCTAGAAATTTCATATCACTACGATTTTGTCAAAGAGTCAACAAAAATATTGTGGAAAACCAAGTGTTGCATCTTTGTCTAATATATTGTTACCAATAGGAAAAAGGTTCCTTTTATTTCTCAGAAGCCCTTTCAGGAGCAGTTTTATCTTGATTATCACTACTCCCCATGCTCCAAACATCCTCCACTTTCTAGAAAGCATTGTGATGACATAGTTAAAATGCACTTAATACAAATAAACAACACAGTGATAGGAGTGCCAACAGCTAGGAGAATGATATTTTAAACCTGCATATCTAGAAAGGACGCCTTAATTTAGCATGATATTAAAACAATTTGGAGTCCCTGGGATTTTCCTTTTTTCCATGGTTTCACGGTGGAAAGAAGGCCAAGAATTTTAAAGGTATTTCGGTGTTCAGCTGCCTTTGAAGCTAGCGTTAGCTAACTCCGCAAACATAGGTACGTAAGCCAAGCTAACTGTCTTGATAAATAACATCTATGATTTAGTGGTAGCCTGTTTACAGCTCAAAAACTTTTGGACTGAAGCCTGATATCTGGACTTTCCCATTTTGACAGGATTACGAATTCACTACTTCCAGCCCCTAGGAGAGCAACATAAAACTGTAGAAAAGGCCAAGCAAGTCTTCTCTCCTGTTGAAGTTGTTTGTAGAGAGAAATGCAGGGCTCAAGGGGCAAAAGAAAACATTAGAAAAGGCAACATGGTTCTACCCAGAGGGGACAGCATCGGCTAAGAGGCTGTAACTTCTATAGATTCCACCCAGAAAAAAAACGCGGTATCCTGATGGTGGGCCTGGACCTACAGCCAAAGAAGGTGACAGCATAGTGGCAAATTCCTCTAAGCCTTCCTGATTGCCCACCATCCACCTTGACTGAGTTGAGCCTCAGCAGATGTTCTTTATTTGTGATCTGATCTCATCTGACATGTGGATCATTAACGCTTTTAGCTGTAGTTAGTAGTAGAAAAGCTTTTGCAGGAGAGATTTTATTCTAGAGCTGACACTGGATTCCTCATGTGTCAGGGCTTCCAGGGGAAGTCTTGGCTGCACAAGGAATTCAATTCCCAGTTCATAAATAGTTCAAACACATAGTCTTTATATAAGTTGCTATAATTAAAAATGAATGCCTATGGTCTTTTAAAAACAGATAAAATTCCGTGCATTTGTATTAGAGCCCCCTTAAAATATAGTGGGATTTCCTCTGCTACAAGTCACTAACAACTATGTTTTCTTAACCTCTGGACTACAGCTTATCATGCCTGCATTTGTTTTTTGAAGTGTTCTTTACTCTGGGGGAAAAAAAAATAGTGATCCTCAGAAAGAACGTGGGAACATTACAGTGGGCTTTTTCCCACTATCCATAATTTAATGTATAGGAAATTACTGTCTATTACTGCTAAGATGGCCAAACGCATGTTCTGCACAGCAGCCAACCAAATATATGTTTAGCTACCAGCACAAATACGCCGTTAGCTGTGAGAGAGAGAGAGATACAGAGAGAGGCCTATTTATTGTGACTTCAGTAGAAAAGCAATATAGCTATGGTATAATTCCTCTCACTGTATTTCAGGGACCTTTTTTTATTAGTAGATACAGAAGATTAAATCAAAAAAGAAAAAGGTAAGTGTTCCTTCAGCAATTCCGTATTTTCTTTTAAAAAAATGGCTAACATTCTGAAATTGTGCAGGCATTCCTTACTGTATTACAGCAGGATATAGGATGTTACAGTAGGATGGCACATTAGGATATTAAAGTCAATCCAAGGGAGAACTGTGGGACAGAAATCAGGTAAAGTAGTTAAGGTTTATGGCAAATTAGGCTTTTCCTATAACTGCAGTTTGGCAGTTGGCATATACCACCTTCAATATGTGATGTCTGTGTCGCCTGTAATATGCATGCAATTTTTATATTGCCATAAATTCTTATAATATCTGAAAATGCTTTTCCTGTAGGCATAATTCTCCCACTGGGATCACTGGCAAAATTCCCAGTGACTTGAGCAAAAAAGAATAAAATGCAGAACAAGGGAACAGGGCTTAAATCAAGAGTGTAAAGCAATTAGGCATTTTCATGGTGACCTTTGAGCTTCTAAATATAATGTCTATTGTCCTGTTTCCAAAGGTACCGATACTATCACCCTCACTGACACCTTCATCATGCCAGCGCTGAGGGTTATTTACCTTCATGCTGAGACTTCAGCCACGTGCCATCTAGTTGCTCGTGTGCCCCTTCCCTTCAGCCACCAATGTTCTTAGACTCGATTTTTTAATCAAATCTTCTAACAGATGATCAGAGGGTAGAACGTATGCAAATTATCTTAGTGAAGTGGATACTAAATATCTGGGTCAGCAAAATAACTTCCAACTACTGCACTAATTAATCTCTTATTTATGACTCATTGTCAACTGTATATTTTTGGTACGCTGACAGATATGGCTGGCGTCCAGCAGTAAATAATATTTCAATGGTCTCTTATAGACTTGTGTGTAATTTAAGGATGTCAAAGCCTTAAAATAAGATATGGTAATATACAAACACAGACAGATAAAATTATTTTATTCCATCTTAATTGCTTATTTTTACTTTTTAAAATTTGGCTGCTTCTGCATTAGGAAACTGAAAATTGAAAGTCTAGAATATCATGCTCATTTGTCATGTACTTAAACATGACCTAAGCTGTTAGCCCTTGCTGAATAATATCCATTAAGCAGAAATATCTGTCCGAACTATCCTCATTACTCAGCAGGAAATGCCATTCACTACCTTTAGGCCAAATTTGTTCCTTGGGATGAGGCACAATTAAGTAGATTCCATTATTAAGTGCATCTGGTTAAGTAAAATGTAGAAAGCTACCTATGAATCACCATCCCATACTTTCTTCACCAAACTTTAAGGTAGCTAAAATTTTCAGGCAGAATTTCCTTCCCTTTCTGTGGAAATTTTTCTCAGTGAGGCAATGAAACGCTCTGAGAATGTGCACATTAGAAATATGACAGATTAGATTAGACAGATCTTTTCTGATGAAACTGAAAAGGAAGATACCTACTCAGGGCTCCTAAAATTGATTTGCAGGCTGGGGACAGGGGTTATGAGTTCTTTAAAAATACAAAAGTACTGTGTAGATCCTGTGTCTTTCATTCAGCCTGTAGTGCAACTGCTTCGAGCAAACAAACAGAAAATAGAGTCACTGCTGGAAGGTTCTCCCTAACTCTTCTTATTGTGCCTGTGCATAGCACAGTCCATGCCAGACATTCAAAATTAAGTTTTAAAAGAAATAATATTAATGTCTTTTTTAAACATATGCATTACCAGCCAAAAGCGTGTCTGAATAGCCCTCACAATTGGATTTGTGGCCATTCCTCCCTCCTGTGAGATAATTGCTGTAGTAGTAAGAGGGACAGAAGGAAATCCAGTAGGGGCCTTCTTGCTGAAAATAAATAGTTATATTAAGAACAGACAGAAGTGGGCTTTTTCAGAAAAAAAAACATGACTTTGAAATGAATTTAATTACAGCAGGGAAAGATGAGGGAAACCCGTCTAGCATGTATGCCAGTGAACTCAGGGAGGATTTTATCAGTACCTCTCTACAATTCCCAAAGAAAAGAGTCTCCAGATCTACGTCTCCATTCATCCTTTCTCTGGCTCAAGGTGTTTAGACTTTTCTGTCAAGTCTCCAAATCAATCACGTTTATTTGGTTAAGGTTTGCAATATATGGGGCAAAATTAGTCCAGTTGGAGCCAGCATTCTACTGGTGTGTAGCTCCCCTTTTTGGGACATTTAAAGTGGAACTGATCACACCTAACTTAAGCCATCCAGAAGCTAGACTTTGCAGAAGCTGGTTGATGTAGCTCCTTTTACAGTCAATGGCAGAAAAACATCCCTTTAAAAATATTACTCATTCTGTCCTAAAATAAGTGCCCAAGACAAATGTGATGAATCTCCCTGAGGAATGACCATGACTGTTCACTGACTACAGGGAAAGCCAGGATAGCTGGCTTACGCGAGAGTCAAACTGATTCAGTTAGTTATCTGTGAAGAGTCACACCCACGGAGATGCAATCATCTCTCTCAGCACAGGAAGATGACATAGCTTTAATTTTTGTCACTTGGCAATTTTAATTACAGAGTTGGAAGTTAGGTGGGTAGGGACAAAATGACCAAAAATGATAAAAAATGAAGAAAAAAGATGTTTTACAGTAACATCCACATTTTTGAAAGAAAGTTAATAAAAGCAGTTAGGAGTGTTGTAAGGGTTGATTAGCTAACTTAGCAGCATTCATTTTTTTTCCAAAATATAGAAGAAAGAGACCTGTTGATGGCACAAAGAAAGTAGCCTCATAGGTAAGGTAATTGTATCTTCTCCTGTCCTTCAAATGACAGTAGTTTTCCAAAGCAACCATATAGCTGCTCACACAATTTCTGTAACAAACCTTTGTCTTTCCATAGCTTACCTCTGCATGAATGGTGACTTTTTTCCAAATAAAATGTTGCTTACATCTTTTTTTTTAAACCAAGTAGTTCCTGGTCTGTAATATTTCATAAGTAATTGGTTGTTTTCAAAATTCAAGGTATTTGGATAAGAACAAATTGACCATTTTTTTCCTTTGTGCACAGCAGCATGATGAATTTCTACTTTGAAACAAACTCCATCTCCCTTTGTCATACCTAAATAGTATTTTCTATATATTAAATAAAAACTGTACACGGAAAAACAGCTTTTCAGAGAACTGTCATTGCATCTCAGCTTTCTGCTAAAGCAGCTGACATCCTATCCAATGCCCATATCAAAGACATTTGCTGTATTGAGTTCTGAATCCAAACTCTCAGGCACTTTGTCAAGAAGTTTGCTTGTCTTAGGAGGATTTTCAGTGATGTGAAAATTGGGCAACGAGACAGTACTTACTAACAGAAAGCAAATGCTGAACTTCTGTTCAAAGAGACCGTCAGGAAATTGCTTAAATCTCCTTACAAGAACTGACAGTTAACACCCAATGTCTTGTTTATGCCTAGAAGAATATGGACTGTAATTCCTCTAGTTAACTGTGCATCTTGTAAAGAATTAAGAGTTCAAATGACTAAGACTTTCCAAAATGTCAAAAGCACGCATTTCTTCCTGCTTTTGATACAAGTCAGTGTGAAAAGTTATAAGTAATCTGCACAAGCACAAGTAACTAATTTTTATATACTGTTGAACTTTTGTAACGTCCTATCGTGTTTACCTGTCATCAGTGAAAACTACTTTTCCTGAAAGGGATGCCTAAACTCAAAGACAAATATTGCATCCTGGGCTATAAACATGGTGGAGGAAAGTAAAGGTTTTTAAAGAGAGATAACGTATTTCATTAGGTCTGTGTAGTGTAGAAACATCAGAGTAATGTGAAGTAAATCAATGTCCATACAGCCACTGTGAAGGTTGAGTTAACCATCAAATGAACATGAATTCTAAAATAAGGTACACATACTTATCACTCACAAAAATAGAGAGAAAATTGTTGTCCTTGAAGCAGAGCTAATACAACTATTTTTTTCTTTTCCTCTGCAGATTTAGGTTTGGGGAACTTGTCTAGGCACAGGAAAGAAAAACTGAATGACATGATGTGAAATTCAAAAGACTAGACAAGGTGGGGCGAAAGCCAGAGGTTTCTTCCCCACAACAGTCACACTTTCCTGTATTCCTTCTCCTTTTGTTAATATGAATTAACATTCATATTTCCTGAATATCATTTCCTTCTTCCCCAAAGCAAAGCATCTTCTGAAAAATAGGAAAATGATCTCCTCCTAACCAGTGCCTATGCCATTGACAGGTAGTTGATATGATGACACTGGAGATGAGCAGTCTTCAGAAATCAGCTCCAAGCTACTGTCCCCAAAGATTACAGCACATGCTGCCAAACCAATCTGAGATCTTGCAAAGGAAGATATATCTTGACTATTGCTGTAAGGAGCAACATTATTAATTCCTGCCTTTCTTTCCATGCCTTTCTTTCTACCATATTCCTTCCTTCTCCTATGCTCCCTACAGCAGGATTAAATTTGTACGACCAGAAGTGGTAAAAGCATGGTTATCTATGGTGACAGGTAATCTCCATTCCATTTAAAATATCCGTAGTCCTGGGATGTAAAATAAGACCACTGGTTTCAGAGCTATTGTTCCCCTGAAGGATTGTTCTCTTATCCTCCTGAATTCAAAAGGATGCCACTGAGGTCAGACTTCTAAGAATCTTTCTTTTCTAAGATTTCTAAATGTAGAAATGCATTTCATAACACACAGCTTGATTTAAGTCTACACATTAAACTCTCTTTTGTTCCCCATACAGACTTTCTAGTTTTGCGAATTAATCTGGACCACTGCTGGATTAATAACTGGCGGTTCTTCCCTTCAGTGTAGGCACAGAAGTTTAGGATCAGCACCTGGGTTTTTTTTTTTTTTTTTGACATTTCTGGCCAGCTATCCACACACATATTCAGTGATGGTACGCTGCTCCTTGGTGCTGGATGCTCAAGTCCCCCTGCAAAGATGTCATTGTTCCCACTTGTTGAGTTGAGAATGCCTTTGGTTGAAGATCAGGGGTTGGTTTAATTGAGCAGCCCGTATTGGAGTGAAGCGCTATTACTTCTCCAGCACCCTCTCGTGTACCACAAGGAGGCTGTGGCGGCACCTTCTCCAGCCTTACAATCACATCTTGATTTTTGTGTAAGGCTGAACAGCAGAATGGAAGGAATCAGTCACTATTCACAACTACTCCTAGTTGCCAAGATATATTTGTTTTGCAGTAGGTGATGGAGAACCTTTAAGTACACGGGCATATGAAACTGTATACAAGTAAGGGCTTGTTAAAAGCTCCCTGTGTGCAGGTCCCGAACACACACGGATTAGGAAACACATTAAACCACTGAGGAGAATTTCTACCTGTTCTTGGTAACAACGGGGACATACAGCTGAACTGTAGGAAGATATTCTTGATTAATCAGCCACAAGGTAAAGAACTATTTTTATTCAGCAATGTATATCATTGTTGCCCAGAGACCATGCCATTCAGTTAAATATAAGACATAACTGGCTATATCACATCAGGAAAGAGTGAGGATGGGCACTGGCATCCAGAGTTTTAAAGACATTAAATGCCATTAAAGCCAGCGCTGAGTCTGGCAGGGCTCCCACCCACTGTACTTCTCCAGGGGCCTAGAACTTGGCTTGCAATGTGCAAAATCAGGTTGTCCTGGGTGTATTCCAACAGTAGAAGTGTTAGAACAAGAAATACATCTGCATAGGTACGCTCCTTATCTATTCTGACCCAAAGCAAGCAGGAAAAAAGTATTTTTCAGGCATTTGGTACCATGCATCTTCCTCTTTTAAGCTCTACCATTCAGAGACTTGAGATCCTTACTGTATAACTGCTTGTTTTGAGATGTGCTTAAATAATAAATAAATACATTTAATAAATTAAATAAATTAAATAAATACATTTTTAAAAGACTAGTGCTTTTAGCAACACAGAGGTTTCAGCTGCAAGAAGTGAGACTACTTTCATGAGAACAATCTGCCTGGTTTTGGTTTCTCTGCATTCCTGCAAAGCTATGTTTATATATATCTATTGTCTTGCTTTCATTTATCCTCCTTTTCATTTTATGGAGGCCTCATTTAGTTTAACTACATTTTTTATTTGCTGATAAGGTGATTCCATAAATTATCTTACTGAAGCAGGTCTTTTAATTATTTCCTCTTTAAGAAGCTGTAGTTTTCAAAATTCCTTATTTCCACTACTCTGAGAAATCTTTTTTTTTATATTTCTTATGCTGTCAGATTTAATTTAAATATTATTCATGCTGTGCTCTGATTTTAATGCTTTATTTAAATATGCTGACATATATTTTCTAATTAATTTGAGGGAAAAAAGGCTGTTACCATTAACTGCGATTCTTGAATAAAACTGCTGTTGCATATTCATACTTACATGTATATTCATATTCATCCTTGTGTGTATTCACACTCATTCAAAGACTGTTGAGCTTTTCCAAGGAAACAGGCCCATACAAATGAGGGGAGCACTCCTTCCAAATCTGAATGTTTATTGCTGATATTGTCAAAAGCTATGAGATTCTCAGATACCCCCCGATCTCTCTCTTAAATCCCTGGGTACTAGAGAAGAAAATTCTATGGATGCCTGAGAAGTGGGGAGAAGGGACCAGCTGTAGATGGGAAGAAGTCGGTGCCAAGGAACTCTGAGGCCAAGTCTACACTGCGTAACAAAAGCATGTCAGCAACTGATTTGCACCTAGACTGCCTCAGAGGAGCACTCCGCACTGCAGATTTGTCTTGAAGAAATTTATTTAGGAGGCCTCATACAGAGAGAGGGAGTGAGCTAACAGCTAATCAGTGTATCCCTGGGATAGACACGTTTTCCCAAAGACAGACCTAAAGCTCAGCATTTGTAAAGGGTATAACTAGCTGCAAGAGCAAGAAAGCTAGAACCGACGCTGTTTATGGCTGCTCACAGCCTTCTCTGGACACATGCCATTTCTTCTGCCACAGTATAGGAGCAGGCTGCTGTGGGCTTGGCTATGCATTCTAGTTTCCTCTGCTGAAGGTGTTCACTTTGATATATTCACAACTTTATTTTTTATGCTTTACCTTTTAATAACAGTTTTGTAAGTCCACCAAACTATGCAACTAGACCTAAAACTATAATTGGCAGTGTCCCTTTGAAGCTTCGTGGTGGGGGAGAAATAACGTCAAGAACTACTTTAGGCCTGAAGAACAAACACCATCAACTAGCAGGAGATGTCTTCAAAAACAGCAGTGGGGATAAAAGAATGCATTTTGTTCATTACAGTATCTGTTTCAAATAACCTTTATTCTCTCCTGAGGGGGTGAATTATTTAAATACTACGTTAAAGATACTAATCATGTTTCCAGTCCTTTTCAAGATATTATATTTGTATTTTCAATGAGGTTTTTTGATATAACAACAAAGCTGCATTTCTCAGAGGTGCCTTCTTTAGGGGCTATTTCAAATTATAATTACTTGTTTACTATTTAACATTGAGCAGGAAAACAATTTTGCCAGGGTGATTAGTAGATGTAATGCAGGTTAATTTCCTTCCTTTCGTTTACTTGTAGTGCGATGAAGACCAGGAATGTTAACATTTATTTTATGGCCTGTGGTGAGGAGGGAGAAGTCAAATTCATCTGTTTAGCGGGGAGATACAGAGTCTTTCAGGCAACTTGCTCCAACCCAATTGAGAAAGGTTTTGAAAGAAAGTCATGATTATCCGGTCGATTCCAGACATTGGTGGAATAACTGACTGCCTCAGGGTCAACTGCAGTTGCTCAAGAGGAAAGTCATGAATTAAACGTATTTTGAGAGTGAACTGCTTTCCTATGCCCAGGGGTGGGCAGTAGAGCCTCGGTTTGAAAGAGCAGTTCAAAGATTTAGTTTAGGAAAGGATTAGTATAATTGATTTCAAGATATATGGTGGACAAACTCACATGTTTAACACTAAGCATATCTTCAAGGATATTTTAATATTTGACATCTGGAGCCATGCTGGGTTAAGGCACTTTCATAGGGCTGTAGAGGAAGTTAATGTGCTTTTCCCAGTGTGTAAACAGGGAACTTAATTTTTCCTTGCTGTCAGTGCAAATCATTTTGCAAGCATTAAACTCACAACAGAAATGCTAGAAGTAAAGGAATAGTAGCGTCTAGAGGTGGATTATCTAATGACAAACAATCCACCTCATATTAGGTGTACCTAAATTGTAAATAATGTAACCCGGCACTGCAGAAACCAGATGCAAGGAAGCTATGTAGCATAAAATTGCTTTAAACATCTGTCAAAAGCAACCTGAGTTGATTACATTATGTTTTGATTTGTTTTAAACGTAGAGGTTAGTTTCTGAAAAGCAATTTCAGAGAGGTAATCACATTTCTTTGACACTGTGAGACAAAGTTTCTTGCTAATATAATACAGGAATTAAGTGGGCCCAAGGAGGCCTTGAATGAATGGTTGGGAGCACGCAAACATTTCATGTTTGTGTGAACAGTGGTGCAAATCAGCTGAAAGGGGACAAGTAGGTAGGTATGGAGATCAGGTAGCTAACCTTCAGAAAGCGATTGCCAACAACAGATCTCAAAGCACTTTGTAGAGGAGACAGATCTCAATATTTCTCTTGGGGAAGGTGAAGAACAGGGAGGAATAAGGGCTTTCCTAAGGCTGCTCAGCAGAAGAGAGAAGGAGCAAAGCTCTGCTCAGTTCGAGAGCCAGGTTTCATCTACTAGGCTGCAAATGAACCGAAGGAATAGCAAAACTGTCACAGAGAGATGATGGTAACTCTAGCTGCCAGGAACTAGGGTTTTCCCTCTGTGATGGGAAAGTGACAATTTCTCAAAATCCAATTTGAATAAAAATTTTGATGAGAAAGAATGACAGAGACGTCTCAGGATAGAATTTCTGGCCTAAAGTAGTCAGGATTTTGTCAAAATAATCAGTAAAGAAATGACCAAAGTACACAGTTGGTATGTGGAAAACAGTTTAAAATTTCTGCATTGCTGTTTGCTCACATCCCAAATGAGGGCCTGAGTTGGAGTTCACTTCTCTTTTTGTGCTCTTCCATTTCAGCTAAATATGTAAATACAGATCAGTGAATGAGATCTTGATTCAGTAGTCTCCATAGATTTATTGGATAATACTAAATCCTTTCCTGATTATTTGATTATCTGAGAGCCCCTGTTTTCTATATCTGTGTGTGTCATACTCTCCATTTCTTTCTGCTATGCTAAATATTTCTCAGACTCAAAACAAATTCTCTGCTCTAAACCTGTGAGGATTATGTTAAAATAGCCAATGGCCAGCAGGAAATTCTAAACATCTTAGTTTAAGTGAAGAAATAGAAAACTTGGGAATATTAACTTGAAAATTTCTTTTGGAGAATGGGAAAATAGTCTCCTGCTAATGGGGAGCCACGCAAGCAAGCCTGCTTTTTCAGGATAGCACAGTAACTTGACATCAAGAAAGCATGCTCAAACCACAAGAGTACAGGCTTGAAGAACAGAGAGAAAGAGCTTTCCTCCAGACTGGTGACTCTTTGCACACAGCCCTCTCTCTGTTTTTGAGCAGAAATGACAAGGCACAGTTCATATCGTAATAAGAAAGCAGGTATTTTTGCTGCTGCTAAGGTCAATATTTACATGACACGATCGTAGAGAATCACTCAGAATTTCTCTATACTGATGATAATGGAAGTTGTAAGAAGCTTACAACCTGGGCTGACCTTCAACCAAGCTTTATTGAGATGAATCCAACATACAGGAAACGTAAGGAGATGTAGGAAGGAAATGTGAGGAAATATTATGAGCGTGGTGCTATTTTGTCCCCAGTGGCACAATTTCCATTCCCGCGTGAGACCTAGGAGATGAGTTTGAGAATGGAAAAGAAATTGATGGTATTATTAGATGCATTCTCCTTCTAGTATTTAGTAAGTAGTTATGCTGTAAACCACCACCAGGTCTGCTGACCTTGAAGGTCAATTGCTCTATATTTTGAGCAAACACTTATTCTTCTCCTTCTAAACAATAAAATCCCCTGTGCAATACAACGTAATGAAATGATTCAAAGGTTCTCAAGCTTTTCCTGCTGGCAGCTTCCCATTCTTCCTTTTGCTAAAGCGGGAGATGAAGATTAAGTCCACGTTATTTGGTCAGTTTTTCCTTGATATATAGTAGGAGATATTTAGGGTAATAGAGCAGAGAAATGGTCTGGAAAGTGAGATGGCACTGACTGTAACTGCCTGGGCAGAGCTGTAGGAGTGAAGGTGGCCTTGGATCCATGCCATCTTAAAGCAGCACACTGAAATTGTAGCTTTCCATGCTCTGGTGCACGGGAGTACTCTGGGTACGATGCCACAGTCCCTGGACCAGAATTAATTGTGAACATGAAGCCTAGCACATTTCAATGCCCCAGCTGAGCTGGTGCCAAAGTGTTTCACAGGAATATACACATATGGCTCTGTTTTTCAGTGCTCAGTGGGACCAGCCAGACGCCTTGACTGATAATTAAGTGTTTTATCAACTGTTGCCTGTTTACCTTCTACCCAAAACACCTTTGAGATCCCTTGAAGTTTTCAGAAAGCAGTTCCCCTGGGAGCTTTTGAGGAAGCAACTCTATCTTGTAGTTAAACTTTCTGAAGATAAACAGCTAGTCAAGGGAACATCCATTTGGTTTCCATCACAAGTTTTGCTGGGAGTAGCCCGGAGAATCAGCCATCTCTAGCGTTTGGGATTTCCTTAACAGATCCAGACGTCCTCAAGTTTGCACACATCTTAGTTTTGCAGCATTGTTCTCAGTTAGGATCTGCCTTGAGAAGTAAGTCTCATCTTCTGCTCTCTGGCATCTGTGAACATCTTATTTTGTTCTTGCGTTTTACTGTGGACAGCCTTCAGAAACAAGTCAGAATGTGAGTTATTGTAAGCAAGTTTGGGGAGACAATAGCTGTAGTGTTGCTGTTTACAATATGTCACTTCGGCAGCCTAAAAAAAGGCAATTCAGATGAGGCAGATAACTAACTTACTTACTTACAGCAACAGTTTAATGTTTTGAATTTTTCAAACAATCCTCCCCAAAATCCTTGTACCTTAGACTACAGCTAGATAGATAAAAGTGGAACAGAGATATTCAGTGACTGAAAGGATTAGATCCCTGAAAGTTTGTTCGATTTTTCCAGCTTGCCATTTGCTCTACTGTAAATTATTTCTTCCTAGAAAATTTATATCTCTTAATTTCAGGTCATACAGAAAATCACTGACGGAGCTGATATAAGAGCTAGGGAACTTCTAGCGATCATCCCTAAGTCCATACATGCTGAAATCTCATTTTTCCATAATATATTTATTTTAATTTTCAGCTTTTAATCACAGGGTTCTTACCTAAAAAAATTATTAGTGTCTCCACTCAAAGTGGTATAATATCCCTTGACGTTTTTCAGTTGGCTTTTTTTCTGCTTAAAATAGACGAAGCTGATTTAAACATATCTTTCGAAAAGTATGATTATAGTACTTTTTTGAAAGGTTTTACTTGAAGTAGTATTTCTAATACTTCTGTGACCAGCATGCATTATGAGGCATCTGGAACTTGGCTGCCCAGGGAACTGCACGGTTGAATGAATGGAGTCAAGCTGTAAAATATCAACAAGCCTATCCACCCTAGGCAAAGGGTGACCAAACACAAAGGCAGTCTCCCACCAAGAACGTCTCAGCCAGGTTGCGGTAGGCCTTCCAAATCTCACAAAAACTTTGCTGCTCTTCCATTTCCGTAAAGTGGGGAACAGCTTGTCTTCTTAAGTAATTACACATTTATAATCTTTTTTTTGATAAAGTAATAAAAGATAAATTTGAAGAGAAGACTTTGGAAATAGGAGCTTAATATCTTCAATAGTCCTAGCTAAAAAACAGTAAAAAAAAAAGAAAAGAAACAAACAAAAAACTTTGTTTTGATTTGCTTTGCCTGCCAACTGTACCAAGAAATCATGCAAACACGTGGAAATACCCTGATTTATAAAGAAAGTATGAAAGCAGTTTTAAGGATTTAAAGGATTCCAGTTAGGTTTTGTGTGAAACAACTCAGGACAGTCTATATGAACGTTTTCACCACCTAGGGCAAATACTTTATGTTTGCAGATTGCATTAGCTGTGAGGTCACTGTAAACTTGAGTACTAAAGTGCTTTGAGTGCAATGGATGAAGTCTACTCACTTAATCACAAACCTTTCCTCTACATATTTCTTGTAAATAAATGTTTCTTGTAATTTTTGACAATTTTTTAAGCTACTGTGCATTTCCAGTGTAGTATGTGTGTATACATACCAGCACTCATGCCGACACCCCTCTGTCTCAGTGTGTGGTATGTAGCTGCACCCTTACATAAGCACTAATTTCTTCACCTAAAGAGTGAATGGCAAATTTTCTCTGCATATGATTTATTTCTGTGGTTTTCTTGATATAGTACTTCATAGATAGCTTCAAACACAGCTGGTTTCACTTAAACCTTGTTTTGGCTCTACAGATAATATTACCCTCTTGATCTACTTTCCACCCCTCACTTTTTCTCCCTCATACTCCCAGATCTGGATTTTATAAAATCTTTAGAATCAGGAGAAACCTGAATTCTCCTGTACAGTCTGCATGCCCGGTCCAACAGAAAGGTGGTTCAGAAAAGAAATGCCTGGCCAATATTTTGAATCAGTTTGTTGTGAATAGCCTTGAACTCAAACAGAGCTTTCCTGACACCTATTCTGTAAACTCTCAATTCATGTGTAATAAGACTTAGTAAAACAGGAAGCTAGACTAATCTCCAGACGCTGTATTTTTTATCCACAGTACTTCCACATGTTTGTACTGCTGCTAGTAACTCTAGGTGATAGATGAAGCAACCTATGCAGACAGGTTTTGCAAAAAAAGCAGAGTATAGCAGATCCCTCACAGATGCTTCTTAATCATTACTCATGCCTTTCTTTTTTGTTTTCTTTCAAAAAATAATTTAAACTAAACAGATTCATTATATGCAGCAAAGTGTTGCCATGTGGGCCCTGAACACTTTGTTCGAGAGCTAGGAGGCCAGCCAGCTGCTTTAGTTCCTTAAAGAATAACAGATGTGTCCTTCCAAGTCTCATGCTAATGGAATTTAGGCTGTGGTAAGGAGTTTAAAAATACTGTTGGTTATCTGCAGACTCTGCTCTGACTCTGCTCTGTCGATTAGCTTGTTTCAGGCTTCTGTTTTTTTCCACATCTTTCAGAATCATCAAATGAATTGTCCATTTGAGTTGAAACCATTAGTAATTTACTTTCACTGACCTAAAACAAATAGTTAAGATTAAAAATCTGAAGCTTTAAATTGTACGTGCTATTCCTTCTGCTAGCCTAACTCTATAACTACTTCATTTAAAATGTCAAGTGAAATGCTCTCTCTTTGTTTGTATACAATAGAAAACTGTAAACTTTGTTCCTTTACTGTCAGGACCCGTTTGATATGTTTATCTCCAAATATTAACCATAACTAAGCATGGTGTTACCATGCTTAAACAGATAATGTCAATGATTCAAAATGATAAGTAGAGTGAGGCGAGAGATCCCTTGCACTGTAATTCATGTTTTAGATATTGCTAAGGCTCTATGACTGAAGGGAAAAACTGTAGAAAACAGGATGGGAAGCTACAGAGTTTTTTTCTCCAGTAGGAACACAGTGACGATGCTGGACAAATTGCTCTTCCACTGTCAAAGCTTTTACTGCTTTCTGTACTTCAACTACATGCAAACTAAAGTGAACGTTGCTTATTAAAATCTGTTCCAGGCTTCTCTCTCTTGTGTCTCTGGGAGCGAGAGCGTAACGAAGACAGCTCCTGAAAGGAAGAGTCCTGCAAGCTGCTGTGCTCAACGCTCTGGATTTTTAATATCGTCATTTAGCTGGAAGAAAAGAGATCTGGTGGGTAGGAAATGGGAGGGGGGAATGGAAGAGGAGCAGCTGGTGGCACTGGAAGTGACTGGGAACAGAAGGCTCCTGTATGGCAAGCACTGAGCAGGGAGCTTCTTTCTTTTCCTCTTTTCCCTTTGCTTGGTCCCTCATTCCAAGCTTCACTCCCTTACTCCCTCTCCACCAACTACTACTGTTGCCATTTTTTTCCATATGCTCATTTGTCACCACCTGCATACTAGTCGTGTCTTCTTATGCTTGTGCTTTTCCTCTTCCTTGTGTGGTCTTCAGTGCTGGCAGAGCTTAGTCATGGGGACAGGGAATCACACAGGCTTTTTCCTCACTCCCCCTCAAATCCCTCTAGGAGAGATCTAGGGAAGGAGACAGCCATCCTGCATTTTACTCCCTCTCTAAAACTGATGTAGAAACAAGTTCTTGGCCTCTTTATCTCATACTCTCCTGGAGAAAAAAGAAGAACTGGAAACCCGGGGGCTCTTTATCTGGGTAGCCGTTAGAGAAGGAAAATAGACATGGGTTGTCTCCTTCCTCTACCACACCAGATGCTCCTCGTGGCAGAGCACATGATCTGCAAGGCTATCTTGCCCATTTTTATGAGACAACGCAGGGAAGCAATGTAATATGTCACCCTTCCACACAGCACAACTTTTAAGAGCTGAACAAAATCTGTCCTCAGCTAACAGGAGCTGAGGGAGAGGGCTGGTGGGAAGTGGGAAGATAGTCAGTGGCTGATGATGAAGAAGGGGAGCATATGGAAGACTTTGGTGAAAGGATGTTTAACTAGAAATGTGCTGAGTGGCAGGAAGAAAAGATGCAAAGTGAAGGGAGCAGCTGAAAACTCCCAATATGCTTCACTGCTTTGCCCTCACTTCTGTACCCTTTCTTTTGCTAAAGCTTTCCTGTTTCCATGACTAACATGCAGTGACACACGCGCTTTACATTCCTCTTCAGCCCAGCTCACTTGCCTATATTTCTTCCTCTGTGTACTGTCCATTCTTTTTTTCTCTTTGCCACTCAAAAATGTTCTCCCTTAACAGACTTTTTTTTCTTCTTTAGCCTCTCTATTACCTTCAATTCATCCCCTGGGAACTCCTTCATTACCCTTCTCATGCCTTACTCAAGCAATTTTTCTTTAGACCTATCGTTTCCATTTTTTTCTGTTTATTTTATTTTCTCTTGATCTTTTTCAGTAGAGGAAACTGTGCCTAAGGTGATGGAGCTATGCACAACTGTTTAAAAATGCACAGAAAGCACAAGGATTTCAAAGATAAGTCATTTTTTGCTGAAAATGCTCTACAAGAAGGTTTCTCTGAGCAGCGCTTGGCTTCCTTAGCAGCACAAGAAAATAAGCAAGAGCAAGAACTTTTCATTAGAGGTATTTTATTCTCCGAAGCATGATACTGCAGAACGTGGGTGTATCAGAAATTCCTGAAGTAGGCTAAAAAACTGTTTTCAATCTGAGAAGGAAAAAACCTCATGTATAAAGAAGTAAAAATAATAGAGACTTACTGGTTTCTTGGAAGGTTCTTGCAGATAAGTATACCTGAGAGATCTAATACAAGTATTCCCAGGTGCTACTTTCTTGCACAGATTCCCCAATTACACAGTGAGCTCTTCAGGAAAAATATCAGCAATATTACAAAGATACGAATGCACGAGTACCAGCCTCAAAAGAGCTTTTATGCACATATAATCATAAAAAACCTAATGATAATCTTTCCATAATCAGTGTTTGTAAGCCATCTGAGACAGACCACAGAAGATAAGAACCAAACATAATTCTACTTAATTTACACACATCATTAATAAGCAAAATAAGTTAATTTGAACCCTTTCTTTCTTGTGGAACCCTCTGAGCCTCTGCCTTATCTTCCTCCCCTCTATTTTCAAAGCCACAAGGGCTGAAAAAGCCCTTGGCCAGATTTACTTCTGGATAATTCCAGTGATTAAACTGGAGTGTGAACTGCCTTTAAGCCCACACTTTTGCAGACTTGCCTCTTCCCTGCTCTCAGCTGGCAATGTTTTACACAGGCAGTAGAGCTGTGCCTGCCTCTAGCTCCTCTTGAGTCAGCACGTGTGCGGTAAACCTGGTTCATTTGAGTGAAAGATTGAAAGGGCAACAGAGACCGTGATGAGCTTGGCACTCCTCGTCCTTGCTGACAAGCTTCTTACTGGATCGAGAAGTTTGCTACTAGGGGTTACAGATGTGGTGATTTTTTTCCTGACTTCTAGGATTGGAGAGGCCATATCAACACTTGCCGAGTTGATTGAAGAGGCATCTGCGAGGCACTTCTGCTTCTGCTGAGTTGCAGAGCAAAGCAAGCACCACTGAAGAAGAGGCAGCAGTCGCTTTAGTCTCCGCTTCCTCTCTCCCGCTTCCTCCTCACCATCCTTTGCTGTCATCTTGTGTAGGACTGAACCAGCTGGCGATGGGGAAGCGGACAGGGCTGGTTATATTAGTCAAGTATTAACGCCGTTAAAAGGGGTCAGTTGCAAAATGAAGGTTGTTTTGATGAGTGTGACATCAGTGTGATATTAGTAACTGTCAATATTGCGTGTTCCCTGTGATTTTCTTTGTAAAGGGCTGTGGCAAAACTCCATGATAAATAGCTGCTTAAAAGTTCTCTAAACAACAACAAAAAAAGGAGTAAAAGGCTTATATCTATGATTCCCAAATCAATAAAAAGGAAAAAAATACTCTAAGGAAGTGAGGGGGATGTGAAATGATAGAGATTGCAGGAATCTCCTTACTTTAACAGGGCCTAAAGTCAATGTCAATAAAGGCCTGAGTTTATACTTCTTCAGCCTGTCCCACCAAGACTTGCTCATATTAGCAGCTGAAAACCTAGAAGAAAAAGCTACTTGGATCTAAATTCAGATAAAGTTCAAAATAAGAGGAAAGCATCTGTATTTTCTGCCAACACGCTGCAAACACGTTCCCACCAACATTTGGGTTGCAAATCTAATAGATGGAGAATGTTCTAGATGTTAAAATAGCCACTTTCGATCACTCTCAGAAGCTATTTATATTTTTCTATTTAAATATCCTATTTATTAATAGTGCTCAATATTAGCATAAAGAACCCCCTGCATTCCCCAGCCAGCAGGTAGCAGACATCTCATGTCAGCTATTTTGTGAGCAGTGTAATTAGCAAGGCAAACTGTACAACTTCCAGTTTGATTCATTTGCTGATGCTTACTCTGATTCATTTACAATTATGTCTGTAACTGGCGCAACTGTTCAGATGTATTTGGAAAAGGTCCATAAGTGGGTATCCTAATTATAGATTCATCGCAGTGGCAGATATTCACATTGTATAATAACCACTTTCTTCATCTATCGGGAAGTGCCATGCTGATTTCTAAAGTAGGAAACTAGTGAAGACTGCACTCTATTAGATTATTATGAACGCAATAGGAAAGCCCAAAGGAGGTAGGACTGCTGGACCTCGGAAGGTGAAATATTAGGGTTCATTCAGATTCCAGGTGCTGTGAAAAGCAAAATCCCTGCCAGCTCCAAAGAAAAAAAGCCTTTTGTTTCTGTGTATTCCCACTCAAATACATGAGAGACATTCAGCTCCAGTGGAGTTTAGATCAAAGCCCTCTGTACCATATTCAAAGGAGCATCTTCAGACTAGTGCCAACAAAGTGAGGTGGTAGAGACCTGCAAGGACTTGAAACTTCTACACGTAGGGAGCATCCCAAAAAGCAGGAAGATCCAGCTTTTAGCCAGACTTTACTCCTCAAACACCTATACATGATCTCCATGCCTTCACATCCTTGTGTTTCCCTGAGGGCAATAGGATCTGGCAATAGGATCTGTCTTTACATCTGCTGGGGCCAGGTGACTCCTACAGCATCACTGTCCATGCATCCCCCTCCCCGGATGAGGCAATACACGTGTGTCATTTACAGTGACAACAAAAGAAACCTGAAGCAGAAAATGACGCTGGGCAGTAGAGGACTCAAGTCACTTTGGAGTAATAGTTAGATGTCTAACCTGCATGCAACTAAACCAGCTCTTTTCTTGAAGGCTGAATTAGTGAACTAGTTCAAGACATGATGACTTTGATTCTGGCTTTGAGGTGTTTTAATTCACTTCTGATTATCAGAAGTCAGGATTGTCTTAGCTGTTTTATGAAGAAAGGGGTTAAAAGGGATTTTTTTTTTCTTTTATATCTGAAAAGATTAAAAAGCTAAGAAAATAAGCAAAGCAACCCCCCCGCCCAGATCTTTATATTACATCAGTCACCTATTTCTCCATAGATCAGTTTCCACACAACAAAGACACTTAGAGATGTTTTCCCCTCTAGATAAGCTAGAGAAATGTCTGAGTTAAATGTTTCCACCAGAAATACTTTAAAAGTCAAAGGGAATGTAATAACTATTCTCCAACTATTTGATAAAATATTTTTGTTAGTTTAAAAGCAAAGTTACATTTGCCTATTCTAGATCCAAAACAGCTCTGCAAAGGCAAACTTAGCACTTTCGTGTCATCTCTGTACATATCTGTGCATAAGATGATCACAAATATTTGGCATGACTTTTCCTTGTCTTGTTCTGATCTATTAAAAGTGCTGTAGATTTTGCAATTAACAGCATGTATTTGAGTGCTTTCTAACTAAATCATTCAATATTTTGTACTATAATATATTTCTATCCTTGTCTTATTTTTTTATAGTGAATGAACTTTGTAAAGTGAAGAAAAAGATGCTCAACTTTGCTATCTTCAGAAAGAATGGGTTTGCTTTCATGAAATAGGAAGAAAGCAGCTTTATTTTACATAATACAGTGAAATGAAAAATGTAAGTGTCAATATTTGACATATCTTTCACTGAAAGTCAATAGCAAACTCTGAAATTTGTTTTAACTTCACTTACATCCATCAAAAAGACTAAACCACGTTTCCATTGCGTAGCTAAAGCTATTTCTTGCTGTTGATTTTTTTCAGCTTCTACAAAGTGAAGCAGAAATAAAATAACAATTGAATTTATCCAAGACCATATAAATGACTGTCTCTGAATTCTGACATACTTTGCCATCTTGTGGCTGTCCCTATTTCATAATTTCATGCACAATGCAAATTACATATAGCATCTATAATGTGACAATTTTCTCTAAGGTCTCAAAAGCATCTTGTCCAGAAGAGCTTACAGAAAATGTGTTTCTGGATTCTGATCTGGTCTTAGCCACGGTAAAATTCCTATTTGATTTTAACTGGAACGTAATTAAGTCCAAACTATAAATGTACATGTGATTAACACTTTCTCTATGCTGTGCACTGAAGTCCATCACTTAGATTTGTCAATATATCAGACTTTTTTGGAGATAAATCATCCCCTCCCCAAAAAGGCCTCTATCTTCAGGTAATAGAATTTTTTTTTAAATCCACAGCCACCTGCTGTGGCTTGTCTTGCATTAAAATCTGTCAACAGTTATAGCGAATGAAACTGTAGAGATCTTTGAAACTGTAATAATGGTTGCTTAAGGATATTCAGAAACAATGGTTTCAAGATACTTTATTTATCCAGAATCATAGAGCAGTTAGAGTGAAGGATTAATACAGGAAAAAAAAACCTACACAGATCTTATCCACTTTGCAATTTAGAATATCCCTTCTGGCCTTTCAATTTCCATGATCTCTAGCTTAGGAGAGATAGGGGCTAGCTGCAATTTGTATGCGTCTTTCTTTCGAAGGCTTATTCCAGCCAGTGCTGATAAACCCAATAAAGCATAAATCTTATCCTTTTAACCAAGCAGCCCAATTAATAACTTCTGCATTGTCCTCATTGATTTATTTTCTCCTTGTTTTCTCCAGCAGTCTCCTCTGATTTACTTCCTTGCATTTAGGATATCACACATGTAAACTGACACACACATTAACAAAAATGCATTTCTCTCTCTTACTTCCCCCACCTCCCCACCCCAGGATCAATTTAAGCATTCACACAGACTTGTACTGATGCTACCAGGTGTCATCTTACCCTGCTTTCACCATTCCTTTGTGTATCTGCCTTGTCATGGTGTGTATTTCTTCTCATAAACCAGACAGAATTCAACTCTTTATGCGGTCCAGTGGTCACTATCAAATGGGATCTGAGAACAGCTATGGGGAACACTTAAGAACACCATGAAAATTATGAGCAGAGAAAACATTATGTTCTTCATTTACAAAAAAATTAAACAAAGTAGTTAAGGGTTATATACCCTTTTCTTTGCCACAAAACAACACTTGGTTTAAATAGAATAACATATTTTTATTATTACTTATTGTTTTACTGTATTGAGCAACATTTCAATGTGTTATAGATTGCCAGCTATTGTGCCTACAGGCCTTCCGTATTCTAATGTGCTTTATTCTGTCTTGGGAATTTTGTCTGAAAATTGATATCCGCTTTTTCTCTAATTCCTGTTAATCTATTTATTCTGAAATTGTAATACAAAGGAGTCTCTTTTGGGAGTTTGCCTGCAAAACAAACAAACCCACCTACGTCTTCTCATGAATATCTAATTCTCCAGGAGAGATTTTTTCTTGCAAAAAAGAGGTTGTCATGAAGAAAATAAGTGATTTATATAATATGCTCATGTCTTTCACTTTTGTCTCTCTTCCTTTTGCCTGCAGTAAAATTCTGAAGGCAAATCTGTGGAATCTGTAAAGGTAAGCTTGGTAGTCATTTCAGAATACTGGCTTTTGCGTGGAGGCTTGTAAAAGAAAACTGGCATGGAACAAGGGTTGGAGCAGCTGATGGACACAGTTCCAGGACTTGGCAACTCAGTGTAAAAGCTGAGATGCTTCATAGCTCTGAAAAGGAGAATTAGCTTTGTAGGTAATGAATGGAAATAATATTTAACATATTTGCTAAAGTTTTGCTACTGTTTCTTATTTTGCTTGTAAATACACTAAAGCTAGCACATGATACTACTTGTAACACATAACCATGGCGGCATGATGTCTAGCAGGGACTAATGTTAAGAATGCCTGATTCAGCCCAATACGCTTCAGTGATTCTGATGTCCTTAGAATAACATTATATCATGCTTTGTGCTTTAGACCTTGTTTCTTCCAGGTTATAGACAGCTAATAGAGAAATACAGGTCTGAAAGAACAGAAAACATATAACAGTTGTGGCATTTTCCGTGGCTCCATAGGTATCACAGTGCTCGCATCTGTCCTGCACAAGAGAGAGCGCTTCCTTTAGAGATAAATTAGACGAAATAACATTCCCCAGGTAATCTGTTATGGATTTTTTTTTTGAAAATTGAAAATTAAATTACTTTCATTTAAAAATTTCTACTTAAATGCAATCTCTTTGCGAATATATCCTTTTTTGTTCTCTCTAGCAAAAAAAACCAAAACAAATCTCCCCCAAAAAGTTGAAATGACAGATGAAAAAAAGATGCACTTAAATATTATCCAGAGTCTAAAACACCTGAACATATACATTAAAAAGAAATGTATTCATAGTGTTCACAAATGGACACAGCAGAAGAAAAGTGATATAAGGAAAGGTCAAAAGAAGTGCTCATAAGGATTTTTTCACTGAGAAAAGTTTCATTGAAACAGGGTGGTTTGGAACTTTTTTTTTTTGGAACTTTGGAACGTGGAACTTTTCGTGGAGATGTGAGATTTTAGGCAAATCCTCACTGGGAAGTCTGTATAGTTGCAGGATGAAAGATGAGGAGAGGAAGACATAACAGTTTCATAAATTTACTGATAGGAAAATGCAGAAGAAATGTCCTGAAGGTGTTGAAGAATTATGCACAAATCTCTTAGTGTTTTGGATTGATGGGGAGTACTTAATCCTTCTCATTCTCTTCTGTTTAAACTGTTCTTCATAATTTATTGCTCCCAATAAAGAAACCAATGCTATAATGTGCATGCTAGAGCACTCACTGCGGATGTGGAGTGCCAGCCCTGAATCAGGTAGAGCTGGAAATTGACCCATGATCTCCTATGGTTCAGGTGAATATTTTAGCCACAATATCGTGGTGGTGTCTCTCTCTTGGTTTGGTTTGGCTTGGCTTGGCTTGGTCTGGTCGTTTGTTTTGTTCTTTTTCTTTCTCATTTGTTTTCCCCTAGTGAAGAATTTGGAAATATCTTAGCTTTATTCCAGTGAAGACTAAAAATGCACTTTTGAGAAAATAATTTACTTTTCTGAACCACAATTCTTGTTATTTTCCAGACTTCTAAAATGAGAAGTCGCTGAGATCTGAACAAGTGACAGAGATCGGCTCAGCGTCTTGTACTGCAGGCAGTTCAAGACAAAGCTAGAAAGGCTGAAGAAGAGATTGTGTCTTTGGCAGAGAAAGCAGTAATTCAAGCCTTCAGGGTGTTCAATCCTTCTTCTGTTAGTGACTGGAGACTTTCAGACTATCAGATTCCTGCTTATTTACAACAAAAAATACTAATATTTTCTAGCACCCACATATCCTAATTTCTTGGATTGCCATTTTCCAAGAACTTCCTTCACTGAAGTTGTACTGAGATAGAAATGAAAATATTTAGCCCAGACATTAAGGCTCCACTTCTTAAGCAGGGTTCACCAACGTCCGCTACTGTACATTACCAAACTTTACACCAGCCAAAAGTAACCACAGACTGTCATCGCAACAATTAACTGCTGTGGTTTCATCATGATGAGACAGATACTGAGATTAGGGTTAACTTGAGATTTAGATCCACTCTGCATTTCAGGAATCCAAGAGCTAACTGCTGAAGCTACCTTTTCATGGAGTCACTTTTATTTAAGTGATTCATAGTTTACTAAAGAGCATTTTGTTCTTTTAAGTTCTGAAAGCTCTTGCCCATCTCCTTTTGCTTAGTAGCCCTGAAAGTTTTCCTGAAACTACACTGGAAGAACATACACAGTTACGCAGCCACCCAGCTACACTCTCTTAATATTTTTGAAAATCTTCCAACACATGATTCCAAGGCTTTGAAATAGTTTTGTTTAAACAGAAACATCTTTTATTCTTGATTCCCCAGTGACATCTCCTTTCAAAAAGGCACCAGACAATGTTCACTCCTCGAATGTTTATTAAACACTTTCTCTTCCACTCATTTAAATGGATGCCACCATTCACAGGGAAAATATTTAATTAGTCTGGAATGCTCTTGTCCCAGAAACCTTGAGCTGGGAAACAAGCAAATCCTGCAGGCACAGTCCCTGTACAGTACAGCCATAATGGGGCACAGAGCACCAATTTCTTCTGTAAGATGTATCAGAACATTGTGCTGGGTACAGTACCCATGTAACTGAGACATAGCTTTGAAAATTGTCATCACTGCTATGAGATTACCTTTTTAATCACAGTTCAGCCCATGGCAGAACTAAAATGGGTTTCATTTGCCTCTCATATGTATATGGATTATGATACAGTTTTTACATGTATGTAAGGGCAAAATTATCTCGGTTACTTGCCTAGGATCACACAGGAATACTGTGACAGAGGAAGGGATCAAATTCAGTTCTCCAGGATGTCTTATGACTGTGTATACCATAAGATCATTATTTTTCTTCTTGAAGTCCTTGTTTCATTCACCAAATTCCTGCCAACCTTTGTAACTAATGAGGCTGTGTCCTAGAGACAACAACTTAATTTGCTGTGCGGCTGATTCGTTCCCTGAGCATGATCTGCTCTGAGAACCAAATGAACTACTGAGTAAGAGAAATACACGCCTAGAGGGGTTCGGGAACTCTTGAGTGCTTGACTTCTCTGCCTTCAGACTGCAGGTATGACGAGGAGTCAACCCAAAGGTCATGCGTGAATTGTCAGAATCATTGAAATAATTAGACCTTTAGCAATGTCTAGACCTTCTAGCCGCTTGAATTAGAAGAGTAAATGGCAGCCCAGGCAGGCTATTGTTTACCACGTGCACCAGATTACGGTGCAGAGGGAGATGCACTCACTGCCCTTTAATGGGC
The DNA here is from genome assembly GCF_040807025.1 of Struthio camelus. Classification (NCBI taxonomy): domain Eukaryota; kingdom Metazoa; phylum Chordata; class Aves; order Struthioniformes; family Struthionidae; genus Struthio; species Struthio camelus. The sequence continues at coordinate 177,139,629 of NC_090942.1, read as the reverse complement.
AACAAGCAAATGGAGAAATGATGGGAATGTGTCCTATCTTGCGTTTGGATGTTTATATACTCTTATCTCCTTCTAGTTCAACTTCCCCTTTCCCTCAACCTCCATCTCTTTTCCCGTTTCTCCATCTATTGTTTGTGTCTATTTTCCCCCAAGTTTTCTTCATCTTACTCCATTCTAATCCTAGGTCACTTTCTCCTCCTGCACTGAAAGGAGCACTGTCCCACTCTCCATCCTTACAGCTGGCACCACACACAACCCCTGGCAGCCATGAGCAGCAATTGCTTAAGAAAGCTCTCTCCTGTTTTCTTCCATACCTCAGCACCAAACTCCACCAAAAATAAGTGAGATCCAGACCTGTCTGTCAAACTAACAGGTCTCTCGTGGTCAGACATGGGCTGGTGTATTTGTAACCAAAGTTGAGTGGATTTCCAGTCTAATGCTAAAGAACAATCCCTATTGCTAGGGTGGTACTCCTCCCAAATGCCTGGTCTCTATTCCAAATCACAGAAGTACCAGCTCTTTTCTATGCAACAGCTGTAGTGGGGGAAGGAGGGCAGGGAGGGCACAGGTATGTATATATTGTTCAACCTGCTTTTGCCAAAAGATACAAATACAATTAGGCAAACATCTCATGAGGAAGTAATTTGATAATGTTATAAGCAGCCAAAGAAATTTCTTCAAATTAGATGGTGTTGGAGAACTTTAACCCTATGCATTTCTGCTAGCACTGTGTCTATAGCCAGGACATATTGCATTGCAATATGCAATACCTGCCTTTCTGCAGAATGCAGGTTGCATTGCGATGACATGTGAGAAAGGTTCAGGTGCATAGTCTTAAAGTATAGGATATACTTTAGGAATAGGGAGAGCATCCACTCTCTCAGGACTTGCTGAAAAGGTGACAAGAGACAAGCATCTGGAAAAAAAAAAATGTTACAGTGTTTCTGGTTCTCATCTGGCCTTGAAGACAGCTTTAACATGGTGGATAATATAAGCTCTTTAGAGGTGCCACATAAAAGGGGCCTCAAAGCACAAAATGGAATTCCAAAGACCGTGCTGGGCCTCCTCAGAAGTGAGTGACTAATCCATGTGTTACCCTTCCAGACAGTCCAGATGTCCCATCATCCACAGGCACAGCAGCGCCTTGTCATGATCAAAGAAATCAAAGGTGGGTTATAGATTGTAGGGAGGCATTAAATACTTGTTGCTGAATCTTTGCAACACATTTCTGTTTGTAACAAAGCATTGATATCTACTTTAAGCACTTATTCATTATAGGATCATTTTGTTCTCACAGAGCCACAGAAATTGAAAATATTTGAAAACTAATATACTACTTTATCTTCAGTGCCTTGAGCATCTGCTCTATCTGTTCCACAGTTTATGCTGCATCACTTACTGAAGTCACTGGCAGAGGTCATTTAGTGACTATGATCACCCAAATGAATAAGATTATCTAGTGCTAGAGGTGACCAAGACTTTTTATTTTTGGTACTCTGAAAGGTATTTGGCAGAATATTCAATGCTTTCTGCAGCCTGAGCTTAGCTGGCCAGCCAGTCTAATAGGTACCCTATATATAAATATTAAATACTATTTAGCACTTACATCTGATGTATTTTTCAAGTATTAAATAAACTGCATCAATAGCATAATTAGAATAAATAAGAGCTTTACTGGTATCCGCAGTAGCGGAGGATACCCAAGCATGGAGAACTGAGGATAATTGCTCTAGATTAAAGTAGGAAGTGAACGAAGGAAATGAACAAGGTCTAGGTGTTGGTCCTGACGACAAGGTCATCTTTGGAGGCCAACGGCACAACATGTTGATCCGTGCAGGCGTCAATGGCCATTAAGGTTTGCCGGCTGCAGCAGCTAACATGGTTTTTTGGATGATTTGGACAGCTTGTAGGTTATTTTTGTGGAAGATGTCACTAGATGGCACTATTACAAGCGCTTTCACAAAGTCTTGTGGGTGAGCCGCAGGCAATTGCTAATGTGCCTCAGGATTTTGCGCTCTGGTTGGTTTGGTGGTGGTAGTGGGTGGATGGGTGGGAAGGTAAGTGCTGAAATGGCAAAGGAACTTGTTTTCTTACTCTTTCTACTATAGTAGGATTATTTATGTAGGCAGAATTACCACCTTTAGGCAGGTACTGCTGTCAGTTGAGTTCCTGAAACGCTAATTTACCCGTGACTTGAGTGTGCCTACCTCTGTTCTGAAATAGTGATAAATACTCTGGATAAAGATATTACACTAAGGATGTATAATCTGAGGATTTATACAGGAATTTATACTCATTTCCCCTCTAATGAGAAGCTGCCTTGCAAGGTAAGGCACATAGAAACTGGGTGATGCTGATAGTACTGCAGTACATAAATGTCACATAAAGGAGATAACCATGCAATTAATTGCACAGCCGTGTGTGAAACTAATCTGTGCACTAAAATCTGTCCTTTAATGCATCACAAACCAAACTTATGCTGGCCATTTGAATAGCTAACCTAAAATATTCTTCTTGGTGGGTTACAATAGCCTTTATACTTCACATATGAATTTTCTATCAGTCCCTCTTCCAAAATTTTTTTTTTTCTTTTAATGTAAACACTGTTCTAGAGTGAGTCAGTATTCAATGAAGGTCTCGTATTTTATCACAGAATCACAGATTATTTAGGATTGTCAAGGACCTCTGGAGATCATCTGGTCCAACCCCCCTGCTCCAGCAGGGTCACCTAGAGCAGGCTGTCCAGGACTGTGTCCAGCTGAGTTTTCAATATCTCCAAGGACAGAGACTCCACAACCTCTGTGGGCCACCTGTTCCTGCGCTCTGATACCCTCACAGTAAAAAATTATTTCCTTATATTCAGGTGGAATTTTCTGTGTTTTATTTAATGACCTTTTGGACTAGGAAAAGGACCTTTTTTTAACCCCCGGAATTGCGTAACTATGACAGGACACATACCTTTCACTTTTAGCCCTGAGAGAAGCTCTTGAAATCTGCACATTTGGTTGGAAGAGGCAGTTTTATGCCATTTTTGGAGGTTTTTAATGTTTTCCTCTGAACTAGAAACATGCTTTTGACACACATCATAGTGTAAGCAAGTGGAAAAACTAACTAGCCCTAGGAATGATTTTGAAATTCATGAATTTATTTTTAATGACTCTAGAATAAATCTGGTGGTATTGTATGTCATAATGGCTTCACTGTAAGGAATTTGGGAAGACTGTATCAGCACTATAGCAACGTCAGAAATGAATTGACCTTCATAATTAAATATGATTAAAACCCTTATATACCTACCACATGCCATAGATAAAATATGCTGGGTTTTATACGCTGTCTTTGAAAGTATGTTGCTTAGACTTTCTTAGGGTTTTTGGAGTCAGCATGGTTATTATTAAAACAGCGTTCTTAGAGGTCTGTGCTTCAGAGTTGTTGCTCTGAATGATCTTTTGTTCATCCGGGGATGCAGCTCTGACAGACGAGGTGAAGCAACGTCTTTGTTTTAGACACTGACTGTTCAAAGCGAGCAAAAATCAATTTCTAAATAAATACAAAACCAGGTAGCATCTGAGAAATGCAAAAAGTAGCATCGTCTATGTTCTGGGATGGGGAAAATGATGAGCAGTGTTATTTCTACAGTGTTTTGCCTTATACTGTATACATGCTGTGCTAGAAGACTTGCCTCTTGGGCAGATGACAGAAAGTGGAAAGAAAGCAGATGCAAAGGTCAACCCCAGCTGAAATCCCTGCTAGTGCACCTGAGGTATATGGTGAAAACAGCAGGCAGGGACCAGGCTAAGCAGGCAAGGAACTGTGGCTCTGCGAGAGGTGGCTGTTTCCTCCTGTGTTCGGGAAGATTCCCAGCATCTGTTGATCCAGAGCTGAATGAGGATTTATGCACAGCTTTAAAGAAATGACATTAGTTCACATTTGCAATTTCCTCCAAAAGGAGAGACACTTTTTCTCTAATCCCTAACCATATTAAAAAAGCAAAGTTTCATTGTTTCTAAAATTTACTGAAGACTCAATCAAAATCTCTTTTATTGACTCTCTAAGTATTACTCTTTTGCTTCAGTAAAAAAATAAGTAAAATTCAGTTGCTGGATGTGTTGCATTTTCAAACACTTGCAACTTCTAAAGCTAGTCACAGACTGGGTTATTTTTGTTTCTCACTGTTGGTAAAATTTCCTAGTCCTATATCCTTCTTTTCCACTTCACTCACTTTGATATTTGCACACACACACAAAATCCAATATAAATAAACAATCTTTGTCTTGGATATCATTGACACAGGAATGATTTGTACATTATCAGCTTAGAGTGAAATTCATCCATTGCTAGTTACTATATCCATTAGTATATCCATTATCCAGAACAAAAGTAAGCATGCATCTGTAAGTACGGTGGTCAGGTCACTCTATCTGGAAGGCATGAGATTTGGACTCCTGACCCTACTTCACTTAGTAATTATCCTAAAATATTTGGTAGACTTAGATCATAGAGTAGCTCTGGCCGTGTTACTAATTAGGCTGTGCAGGCAAAGTGAAACAGTTAAAATACATCCCAACCTACCTACTTTGTCTCCTACTATCCTTAGAAGAAACTGTAAACATATAAAATATGGTTAGAGTATTTTCCTGGAAGCTGGGAATTATGGATTAATGCTTCTTAGAGAAGGGACTAACTTAAGGAAGCTTAAAAGAAAAGATTGCAAATAGAGTATAGGAGATTTGTTACCTTACCTCTTTCTGTTATTGGTGAAAATAATAGATTTCAGATGGTTGCTAAAAATAATAGATTCAGTTCTGGCAAATACATCACAAGAAGAGCATTGAATTGGTCCATGTTCAAAGAAAAGCTAAACTGAGTCATATTTTCTATTGTTTAGTAAAAATCTCCAGGCACTCTAACTATTTAGCACTTTGAAAGTAAAGCTGTAACTTAAACTGAGTAAGAATCAACGTGATGGAAGGATTTTTGGTCAATCTGCTAAATATATAGCAAGATTTCACATTTGAAATTTGAAGCCAGGCAAATTCGAGTAAAATATAAGGTGAATATGATTCATTGACTGAGTATCTGATCAACCAAGTCATTTACCAAGGGCTACGTGGATTCCCTCTCACCTTAAGTCAAGATGGGATATTTTAATCAAGGTAGCATTGCTCCAAATGGGACCACTTTCTGTAATGCCTCATGGGCCAGGTGGATTGAGGCCGACAATATCTCATCTAGCTCGGTGATCCAAATACAATAGAAACGAACATAGAATTGAAGCTAGCACATGTTAGTATATATCAATACACTAAACTCTTCTTGACACAAAAGGTAGATCTCCTTCATTTTTGGAAAGAAAGGTTCCTAGAGTCTACCCCCAGGAGGGTGCCTGAGCTGCAGAGCACCAATTTTCTCTCCCAAATGGAGAGAAAAATCCAAGTCACACCACTGTATCTGCCGTCCTTCTCAAAGTACTTCAGGCATGATCTGCTCCACTTGGTTGGGAAAAGGTAGAAGTGCCACCCTGAAAGGTCACAGCCCACTGGACAGTTTTATACCCTGCTACTGAGAAAATATATTCTTTGCTGGGGTTCTAGAGGCTGCATAGAAAAGATAATGTCGGATAAAGGGAGTCAAACGTAAGGTTTGGTCCACCGTGCTTTTTGGGAGCCAACCCTGTAGTCAGCTGTTCCCAGAACTGTACCTGAGTTTTGTGAATTGATATTTATGTTATGTGAATAGTCAGGATGCGCAAGTGAACGGGAAGCTGCGAGCCCTGCCTCACAGGGAGCAGGTAGAACACTGTCTTCAGTAGAGTGGGTCTTCGTCCTATTGAAACTCTTCCCTTTTGTATTAATAACTAAATATTCATTAGATTCAGGACTTTAAAGAGACATATTCACATACCGCTTGCCTTCTCTAACCAATAGGATATACAGTTAGTCTCCCTCTTCTGCCTCCTCTTTCTTTTTTCATCAGCTCAGTGATTCATGTTCACAGTTCCTTGAATTTCTAAAAGCCTAGTTTTGAGTCTTTAATAATTGACTTCTTTTGCCTCACTGGATGTATTCCATGAGCATAGCAAGGGCTTTTAACACTGGTCTCAATAAACAATGAAGCACTCCAAAGTGAAAAACGAGAAAGAAATAAACCAGCTGTTACCTCTACCTAGGAACCTTGTCTTACTGGTGTCCTTAGCTCATTGTAGCTATGACAGCAATACCACAGAAACTGATAAAACCTGCAGCTGCATAACTTAATGGAGCTAGTCATTTTTGCTAGCTGAGATCAAAGTTATTTCCCCAAACTTAAGATTTTAATCTCTTCAGCCAGACTAGTTTCTGCTTGTAACTTCTAAAGAAGGTGAAGAGTTAAGTAAACTCCAAGAAACTCACATATATGGCATTAATCATACTGAGAAACCTGTAATAGTCATAATTTTGTACTCTCCAGAAATAAGTTCTGGAAGTAAATGAAATTCCAGAAGGATATGAATGACCATTCAGCATACACGTTCACAGGTTCATTCTGTGAATAAATTCAAGTAAACCTGGTAATCCTCTTCTGAGGAAAACCCTAGATCCTCAAAGCCTTCTTACTTAAGAAAGAATCATCCCTCACTCTGAATTTAATGAAATAAATCATAAAACACTATACAATACAACATAAATACTATTTATTAGACTAAGCTTTCTTGGCTATCATTATGTCCTTTCTCCAAACTGCTTACAGTTGCAAAATCGGACTCAAACAGGCTTGCCTATATTCCTGATTGAGGCCAGAATCAGTAACAGGAGAGGGAAATAGCATAAAAACAAGGGAAAAAATATTCTCTGCATTGTATACTGCATGTTTGATGTAATAACATACAAAACAAAACACAGTCACATACCTGCAGTCACTTGGTTAGGTGCCTTGTCAGGTTTATTGTGACTCCTAAGTAAATCTCTCAGCAGACACTCAGCAAGACATCAATGAGAGACCTAGCAGGAATTATTTATTCTCTCTAAATTACCTAATCTGCAAAAAATAAAATTAAGTTTAACAATCCTTTTTTTGGTTTGCTTTTCCGTCTTCTGACGATAAAGCCCTGACTTGACTGGAAGTATTTTGAAACCACTTAAATAAATCTTATTATTAATATGGCATGGGAACATAAGTAGATGCAAACATGCATATAAATCTTGCTTAGTTTTCAGTTTTCCTATAGGCCATGTTTCAGGTTCTGATCATTTTTGCTCTATGTGGACTATCTCCAGTTGAGCTATGTCTTTGCTGAACTTTGGTACCCAGGAGTGGACACAGTATGTCAGCTATGCAGTTACCATGTTGGGAGAGGGGAAAGGCTCCTCCAAATGTCAGGCAGCACTGGGAACTCCAAAATGTAACCATCTCTGTTCATCATGATAATTTTTGTAGGAGTTTAACTGTGAGGTTTTGAGAAATCAAATGCACTTATGTAACCTTTATCAGCCGATGCGTCATGTGCATCCATACTGGGGTAGGGTGACCAAGTGGGCACTAGTCCCCACCTTCCCCTGCAGGCTCCAGTCAGCAGCACAGCTCTTGGGCGGTATAGGGTGCTCACAGTTCTGTCTGCCATAGCACTCTGTAAAGCTAGAGATATAACACTTTTGTTGTTGGTGGGGATCAGGCCTCTTATTTCTAAATGGGTGTTCTGCAGGTAATTGCTTAGGCTCTCTCTACAGTTAATGGAGAATAATAGATATTTCCAGAGGGTGATTCATGACACCTATCTTAGACATCCACCTTGGATGGGATGAGTCATCACTATGAGATACCCGTGTCAATCCACTAACTATAGAAGGAACCTAGGTATCTAGTTTGTACCTAGCGGATTAAATTCTAGATGGCTTAAGTTAGGTGGGATGAATCATTCCCAGTAACTGCAAAAATAGGTGAATACCAGCATTAAGAAGGAATTTTTTTCATTTAAACCTGCTGCTGCAGACGATATTTGCACAGCAGTCATCTATGGTGGGGTCACTCCCCAGAGTTAGCTGCTCTTCTGAAAGGGAAGCTCTAGTTCTGGCTGCTTCAGGTCCCTGTTTGGTGGGAGATTAGACGGAAATCCTACACTTCCTTCCTCCTGCCAACCAAAGACAGGTCAGCAGGGACCTTCACCTCATGGAAGGGAAGAGTACCACTCCAACTCTGTTTTGAAACCTGGCCAAACAAGGTCAGCAGACTGGCTGTAGGCCAGCAGAGACAATCAATGGGCACTATGATGGAGCTACAGAGACCATTATGGAGAGACTAAGGACGCAACAGGCATATTTTAGAGGCGCTGCTGTTACTGTAGCAGCAATACACAGTGCAGCAGCACTGTGCAAATCCCCAGCCAAGACTGACTCCAGTTTGGCCAACAGTACAGCAAGATCGTACAGGAGCACAAGGTGTGCAGCAGTCCTGACCTGCACTATGACCACGAAGACAGGTGCCAGCCAGTGTAGCAAACCCATCCTCTAAGCCAGCGCTATAGCTAACCACCCGCAACCACTGCAAAAATTGGAAGTGGCCCTATTTGAGGTGGAAAGTCTTCAAGACTCAGGAGGAGCCAGCCTGAAAAAGTCATGTGACAAGGGAGTTACTGTTGCGTGGTGTTGACTGGCCGAAGGCAAGCAGGGCATGCAGCAGGGCTCTCTGCTATTCAGTGCTCGCTCAGGTGGGGAGACTGCCAGGGCCACCCCTGCCAGCACCTGCGCTCTCACCAAACCGCCTTGCATAACATTGGCTTTTGTATAACGTAATAGCCAGCACTAATAAGCACTATGCTAGATCAGCCTCTGCGAAACACAGCCAGTTCTCATGAAAGGAACAGTTTCCTGTATTGTTCTTGATCTTTGCAGTTACAGTTATTTCCTGGGGAAAGAATGTCAATGGATTAGAGAATTTCAAATGCCTATAAACAATCCATTACTTAATAATACTTAATTCTCTGAAATGGTCTGTGCTGTTACGAGGATGTGTGGGCCTCCAGGACTGTCTGTAGTGAAGCTAGTGAACTCATTAACTGTTATGTCTTAGGCTTCATTTGTGAACTGGCTGTGATTCCCACCAGCTATGGAATAACCTGATCAAGATGGGCAAGCATTATCTTTCCTCCCTTTCAAATCCCGAGAAGGTATCACCCTACCCTGCAGGGTATTTGGATGAAGTGACAGCTGAGTGAGTTATATTATTGATGCTAGTAGTCATTTTATTTTCCCTTGTGCGTGTCCACAAGCCAAGTCTCATGAAGAGCTGGCAACTCCCAAGACTTTAAGATTTGAAGAGTATTTTTCTGCCCTATTTCTAGACAGCAGTTTCTGTACATCTGTAATACCATACCAGCACTGCTTTGCTGCAATATGCAATGTATTTTCAAGTATGGAATTAGAGTCATACATTATTATTTTTTAAATGGCCAACTTCTCCAAATAAGCAGATGATGTACTAACCTGAGCAAAGAAACCGTGCTATCTTTATTTAAAATTAAATGAAACCACTGTAAGCTCATTACTTAGCATTCGTTAACCAAAACCCTTCAGCCCTGGTGGCTGCCTGCTCTTCCTGCTGCCAGCAGTGTTAACAATTCACTTTCACTCAGAGATCCAGCTGTCAGCCAAATAATATAGCTAGGCTCAGAAACTGGAGCTTTCCTCTAACTTGCCGCTGACCCCCAGCTGCTGAGATGATTTGGAGATCTAGTGCCATGCCCTTTGCTGCAGACGCTGGCTTCACATAACACGGCGTCTCGGGCCTGAGGCTGGCTGCTGAAGCATCCAGGGAGCCCAGCCATGCTTACTTCTGAAAAAATAGTTTAGATTTATTCTCACAATGACGCTTCTGAGCAGCATAAAACTTAGGAAGGGCAGATAGTAACCAGTGCCTGTCTTATGGTCGTGGGCAGTAACTCTGTAATAACAAATAAGCAATTAAGGCAGGGGATTGAGTTTTATCCCCTGCCTGTACCAGCCTCAAGAAGCGCGAGCATTTTTGCATGAGTTCATGGTGCAACAGTCTGCTTGACTCCCTCCCTTCTACCCAGTGCACCCCTGTGAGCTGAAAAGGCCTCTGGCTCCTTTCAACACACCTATTTCTTGAGCTCAGAGTTGAATATCCTCTTACCGGCTGCGCATAAGGTCGTTCCAAGAAACTGTAAGCATAGGCCCGCACCTGGAGATTGGTAGTTAATTGCCTCTTTGCTCTCAGAACTGTTCTCACTTACTTTCCAGTCACTTCTTTTTTGCGGTCTTATTATCTTTCTCCTCTGCTGTCCCTCCCTTTTCCCCCTCAGCTGAGGTCAATGTCCCTTCTCCCAGCTCTACCCACTCCTCCTTCCCATAACGTAGCAACAGCTTACATCCTCAGCTGTAAATTTTCCACTTTCCCCAGTTTTTAGGAGAGGTGTCTGTGTTAAATGAGCAATGAATTCTGTCGCCATGAGTTGCAATGAGAGCACAAACTACCTTGACTGAAAAGTACTAAACTGTCAGAAGGATGTTAGATTTATTTTTTTATTTTAGCAACTAAAACCATAGGGGTTGAAAGGGAAGTAGTGACCTGAAGAGAGAGGTCAGTCAAGGGCCTGCGATGTCTTGTCTACCTTGTTATTCAGCATCTTTTCCAGAAGAAGTAGAATAACCGCTATACAAAGTCACTTCATTTTAGAATTCCCACCTCTAGACTGAGTAGTGCTGTGGGAGATCACTGCATATGTGCGGCAGAGCTACTTCACTCGAAATTGCAAGGCTTGGTGCTAATTTCCACTCAGGACAAAATACAATCTGGAGCCCGATCTCGACTCAAAATGTCTTTACACTTACGATGAAAGAAGACACGGCAGGAAGCTTTCTATTTAAAATTTTATACCAGTCCTTGTGTTACAAGCAGAAAAAACAGTATAGTGACAACAACATCCCTGCCTCCCCAGACAGCTACAGGCAGCTCGAATGCGACGTGGCCTCTGCCAAGGACTAGACTTTTGCTTCAGTTTTGCCACTGGGTTGATATGAGAGAATACGAGCTCCCTGCTCCTGTTAATTATCTAGCTGCCAGGCATAGGAGCCCTTGTCAGGGATGCCCTGAAGCAATAGAGCAAGGGCGAGCGCTATTGGGACTTAGGGGGAGAACAGTGATGGTGACAGCGGCAAGTGTAAAATAAGATCAGGTATGCGCTCCTCTATTTTATGTCACACTCTACTCTCTTACAAGTATTTCTTCTTGCTAGAAAAAAAGTATTAGAGTTTTAAATTAATGAATAAAGCATATGCTACTTACAGTTACTTCTTGCTTACAGCTGTATTTCCTTTTCCACCAAGAAGTCTTCTAACAGAGCCATTAAAACAGATATTTCTTTCAGTACCTCATCACCACCTTGGCATTTCAGTATTGTTGCTGTCTGATCTGGAATATGCGCTGCTAAAAGAAGTATAATTTAAAGTAAAGCAGATATTTATTGATTTTTCCTGTTCAGCAAGGAGCAGTTCAGCACAGACTGAGAAGTAGAAGACATGAACTAGCAGAGAAAATAGGGTGTGAAGAGATTGAAAGGTCACTTAGTCCAGCTTAGTCCAGGCGCATTCAACTACATGAACATGATTCCTGGAAAATGTTTGTCTAACCTGTTCTTTAAAAATAGCAGAGACTGTGATTCCGCAGCCTCCCCAGGCTGTGTACATCAGCACTTCACTCTCCTTATGATTAGAAATTCCTCTTTCAACGTCTGAGCTGAATTTCCGTTTGCTACATTTCATCTTTTTATTCTCAGTGCACTTGGGGATTAATTTACAACTTTCCTCTCTTCAAAAAAAATTTGAAGATCATTCATTATTGTGCCTCTCAGTCTTCTACAGATTGATCAAGTTCTTTTGGTCTTCCCTCACTTGTCTTCTAACCTCCAATCTTTTTTTTTAATCCTTTTCTTTCTCCATTCCCTTTAAATGGTCTACACCATTGTCAAAGCTAATTTAATTCAGCACGAAAAGGTGGAATTCAGCTCTAGGTTTAATTCCAGCTTCAGGTACCTAGATTTAGTTGCTGCAATATGTGTCTTAAAAAGTGAGCTGGCTTTCTAAGTACCTCACAGTCTGTGGAAATCTAGTCAGTCCAGTCAGTGGAGTCTAGAGAGTTATTCAGCTATCCTAAACTAAACAGATTTAGTCAGTTAAACAGCTCTGAAGACCCCAATGGGCTCAATGCAGTTGCCTAAACATGGGTGTTTATTGCTATTTGATTTGCCTTTGAGTATCCTGCCTGGCATGCAGCTGTTGGTCCAGAAGGACAGTCTCCTATAGTCTTCATGTCACATCATCAGCCCTAGGGAGAAGTCTACGATGCCCTGTGACATCTCAGCGCTTAGAGGTGGTCCCAGATGTTTATATTTTAGGCAACCAAGCTGAGCCCATCATCAGCTTGTAGATACATACACTGCAGAATCAGATCCAGATTCAGAGCAGAGAAAGAGTTAGGTATGGCCTCCGAAGCCATTCACGCAGCCTCTAGTGATAAAGGACAGTCATATCTCGTTTATTTATGAAAAAATTGTAATAACCACAAATTACTGATCCTAGCAGAAAGTAAGAATAATCATTTTTTACTTCCTGGTATTTTATGCCAATTCTGACACTCCGACACCTGGAGGGTTGTTAAGGCAGGGTGAACCGTCTTCTAGGGTAGTGCTGCGGTATTGAGGGAGCATGGGCTTGCAAGCAACCTAAAGTGGTGGTCAGGCTCCTCATCACTCTCTCTTCTTCAGGGTTGTTTCAAGTGATTTGTCCTCACCGTCTCTCCCTTACCCTGACCTGAGAAAAGTCAATCCTCGTTCTCATTTTTGTTGAGCCTGCTGTGCACACAAAGTAGTTGCAACTACCCAGGCAATTCAAATAAGTATCATTCTACTTCACTTTAAATAACTCATTTCAAAACAAAAAAGTGCCACGAGAAGCTAAGTTGTACTGACATTTTTGCTGATGCTTGAGTATTAGACAAGGAAATGTAGAGCACTGATTTCTGGCCAAACATTTACTGACCTAGAAACCTCTTTCAGTTTACGAGTCAGCCCGTCAATAAGATTCAGCTCCACGTACCAGAACGTCCGTGTATATTTCAGGGGTTGAACTCTCCGCTCTTTGCTTGACAACACTTCCTTCCTGACACATTGTGCACTACTGCTCGTTAATTTTAGGAAGAAACTGGATGTGAAAATAGCCAGTGAAACTGATCATGTTCCTGCTGCTACAGCTACAAGAAGCTTGTTCTTTTGAGGCACATTTAGCCACACTTTGAATAATATTTCAGTCAAAATTACGTCTTATAATCCCTTCTTTTTTGATAGGTGAAGAACAAGCATGTAGTGGTGTAGTAGTAACTCTATAAGTTTTAAAACAAGGTTACAACTTTTTACCAAGAGTGTTGTTTCTTTCACTTTTAACTAAATACAACGCAGTGAATGTATTAAATTGCTAATCTATCCTAGCCGACTTGGTACCTGGAAAAGAACACGGTTTTCAATCCTACCCTCCTTCTGTCTAGAAGTACTACAGCTATACATTGCAAAATTGAGTATATGACATACAATGGGAACCTGCCAGATTGAAAAGACTTGTCTCTTAATTGTGTTAAGAGAGTTAATCTCTCTTTTGCTCCTCTTTCTGCCCACCCCATTCCCTCAGGATGCTCCAATGTTTGTCATAGGTATGCTGAAAATCAATATATGAAAATATTTAATCTACTTTCACTCACCTACACACACATTAAAATGCAAAGCTTCACTTGGAAGTCAAGAGATTCAGGAGAGGAACATTTTCTGATGTTGGAATTTTGTTGTCCTGGTGCTGCTATTCCATATATACAAAAAGGGTTAGATGATAGTGTTTTACTAATTATGGGTTTTAAGACCACAGTGGGAATTTACCGTGCTGCACCAGGTCCCCAGGAGCCTGGAGTAAGTGGCAGCAGTAGCAGCCGCTGCCACAACCTTTTGCAAGGGGAAATACTTGCTCCCAAACCAACTGTGCCAGCGTGGTTTGCTGGTCAACACAGCAAGCAAGCAACAGCAACAAGCAGCAAACAAGCAGGCAGCAGCAAGACCGAAAGCCACCTTGCTCAGGTTAAACTTTCAGCCATTTCAACAGCTAGTTGGCTGTTCCCCTCTGTTTAGAGGAGAATATCTGGGTTTAGCTAATGCAGCCTGTAAGATTTAAAAAAAAAAAAAAAAAAAGAAGTCTCTGGTGCTTAGTCACACAATTGCATGCATGAGAAAGAAATGAATTCCTGTAGTTTTGGAGTAGGACAATCACCTAAGCCATGCAAAACGCATTTTTTTTTGACAGCACATTTTGCACCAAGGGTTTAGGAGTGCTGGGACTCTTCTGCAAGACCCTACATGTTGATGTCTTCATATGTTCCCTCACCCGCAAATCTGTTCCAGCAGGCTTCATGCCAGGGCTCATGTAGTCTACGTGACATGATGCTTTCAGACCAATAACTTATTTAATTTGAGTTCATCTGAGGATTCACGCTTACATAAAGGCTTTTAAGATTTCACATTATGGCAAGAACATATGTAGTTGTTTAAAATCATTGTTGTTATTTAAAAAGAAATATTTTATACACCCCAGTGGAGAACAGACTCTTCTGTTTCAAAGTCAACAATGCGTCCCAGTCAAAGAGTGTAAAATGGAGTAAATGATCCTTTACTCACCCTTAACCAGCACTTTGGGGTCCTCTAGTGAAAAGTCTTACAGAATTTCCCGTTGTAATATTTACTGTGAATAAAAATGAACTGAATTTAGGTGGAAGATACAGTTTTTGAAGCAAAGTTGTACCTAAATAAAAGTGACATTGTGTTCACAGAATCACAGAATCACAGAATGGTTTAGGTTGGAAGGGACCTCTGGAGATCATCTAGTCCAACCTCCCTGTTCAAGCAGGGTCACCTAGAGCATATTGCCCAGGATCACATCCAGACGGGTTTGGAATATCTCCAGCGAAGGAGACTCCACTACCTCTCTGGGCAACCTGTTCCAATGCTCTGTCACCCTCACAGTGAAGAAGTTTTTTCTCAGGTTCAGGTGGAACTGCCTGTGGTTCAGTTTGTGCCCGTTGCCTCTTGTCCTGTTGCTGGGCACCACGGAGAAGAGGCTGGCCTCATCCTCTTGACACTCCCCCTTCAGATACTTGTACACGTTGATGAGATCCCCTCTCAATCTTCTCTTCTCCAGGCTGAACAGGCCCAGCTCTTGCAGTCTTTCTTCATAGGAGAGGTGCTCCAGCCCTCTAATCATCTTGGTAGCCCTCCGCTGGACTCTCTCCAGGAGTGCCATGTCTCTCTTGGACTGGGGAGCCCAGAACTGGACACAGCACTCCAGGTGAGGGCTCCTCAGGGCTGAGGAGAGGGGCAGGATCACCTCCCTCCACCTGCTGGCAACACTCTTCCCAATGCACCCCAGGAGACCATTGGCCTTCTTGGCCACAAGGGCACACTGCTGGCTCGTGGTTAACTTGTTGTCCATGAGGACTCCCAGGTCCTTCTCTGCAGAGCTCCTTTCCAGCAGGTCAACCCCCAGCCTGTACTGCTGCATAGGGGTTTTTCCTCCCAAAGTGTAGGACCCTGCACTTGCCTTTGTTGGACTTCAGGAGGTTCCTCTCCACCCAGCTCTCCAGCCTGTCCAGGTCCCTCTGAAGGGCAGCACAGCCTTCTGGTGTGTCAGCCACTCCCCCCGGTTTAGTATCATCAGCAAACTTGCTGAGGGTGCACTCTGTCCCTTCCTCCAGGGACAAGACCCAGGGACAAGACTGGACCCAGGACTGACCCCTGGGGGACACCGCTAGCTACAGGCTTCCATCTTGACTCTGCACCACTGACCACAACCCTCTGAGCTCGGCCATCCAGCCAGTTCTCAATCCACCTCACTGTCCACTCACCCAACTCACACTTCCTGAGTTTACCTATGAGGATGTGATGGGAGACAGTGTCCAAAGCCTTGCTGAAGTCCAGGTAGACAACATCCACTGCTCTCCCCTCCTCTACCCAGCCAGTCATTCCGTCATAAAAGGCTATCAGATTGGTCAAGCATGATTTCCCTTTGGGGAATCCATGTTGACTACTCCTGATCACCTTCTTGTCCTCCAGATGGTTAGTGATGACCTCCAGGATGAGCTGTTGCACCAGCTTTCCAGGGCTGGAGGTGAGGCTGACAGGCCTGTAGTTTCCTGGCTCAGTTTCCTGTTAGTCCCCCAAAGCATTTCTAACCACATCTACTCAAGATATCAACAGCTGAGTTTGTTAACTGCAGAAGTACATATTATTTTTGCTTGAGAACATTGCTTGTAATCTTAAAATATTTCCAAGTGATCTTGGAAAGAAAAGTAAATATGTCCCAAATTAACAAAAAAACCGAAGATTTACGTGTATTTTTAAAAGTAAGTGGATTTGCCAGGCTTCCATCAGATTGTTCAAAATATCCATCATAAAAGAGTTCTTAATTAAGTGGCTATAACTGCTCCCTTCAATTCTCCTAATGAACTCCAGAGTCCATCTTCTGGTACGTACAGTTCCTCTCTTCTCTTGGCTGAAGTCTCACTTTTGTCATCATTAGAAGAAACATTTACTAATAAGATCATTTTCTTTGTGTGGGAAGACATCTGTTTCTAATTTAGCGTCTGAAAGCCTGGCAGTCTCTATCAGCTTGCGGTGATGTGACAATGTTCATCTTATTTTGCTTCACAGAAAGAATCTTTCCAATAACATCTTTCAGTACTTTAAGATGCATTATAAATTATAATTTTGTTAGTTTCCAATTTGATGATATCACAGTAACATCACTTTTGACAGAAATCTTCTTACAAGTGTTCTAGAAGAACAAGCTATTCTTATTGTATCATTTATTCTGTTTGGCATTAGCAAAACATTCAATCACCTAAGCATTGTTAAAACTCATAGCCTGTAAGGCTGGTATACATATGTATATAGTTTCTAGTATGGATCTCAACTGAGAAAACTGAAACAGGGACAGTGATAAAGATGGTACTGGGACAGATGCACACCCTCTGGAAAGTGACAGACTTCTGTTTCTTATTTTCCAGATAGTATGGTAATTTTTAGTTTTTCAAAGATTAACTAAATAAATTGAGGTCTTCAGAAGCAGAGAAGCGAGGGAGTAAGCAAGTAAATGAGTGCTGGCATCTCAGCAACAACGCAGACAGATCCCCCTTCTAATGATTGTAAGTAAACTGCAAGGTATATCCATACCAATACAGTGTTTCTTCTTTCATTAGTGTTGGATCTTACTGTTCCCATCCGACTATTCTTTTTATTAATTCTGTAATTATTTGATGTCACCTTCCAATGAAATTTGAGAAGCTCATCTGAGCTGCCTAACGATGAGCGCTCAGTGCCCTTTCAGGCTCCTTAGATATCCCAACAGGGCTCGCAGGCATCCTCTCACCTCCATACTGGAGATCCTCGCCTACCTGCAGCGGCAGGTAGAGGCCTCCAAGATACCCGGAGCAGCTCAAATGGTACTAGAGGCCTATGCTTAGGGATCTGATTCAAGCCCAATGTCTCCACTGGCTGAAATAGGTCTATCTTTACTGTATGATATGCTGGTACCTCAAAGATATATATTGGCATTTTCCATGATTGAGAAAAAGGGCTTTATTTCTTTCCGTCATCTCATTGCTTTTACTCATTTCTTATACCATTTTTACTTGTGGACATGCCTCTAGTCTTCTTCTTACTCTGTCTATGCTGACAAATTTTTGGATTCTTCACAAATGTTGACAATAATAATAAGCTCTCTGAAAAATACTATTACAATAATTAATACTGATGATTTCATTATAATTAAGATATTTTAAAGTTCATTGAGGGGAGTTTTCTGGAGCTCGATTACATTCACGCAGACGAGGTTTTTTTGCAAGCTGAATGTCTTTGGATGAGATGTATTTCAGCTAAGCAATGCTGAAGTGTATAGTGTGACAACTTTGTAGTAAGAAAGAGTAATTTACTCTGCAGTGTCCCAACTCTATTCATAAATATTACATTGACATGAAAGAAATAAAACTAATTTCAGTAACATGCAAATAAACTGGAAGCTGGAGGAGCTGAGGAATCAGCCCTAGGAGGCACATCGTCTTAAAGATGGCACTAGTGGTTTCAGAAGAGCTATGCAAAATGTATAATTATACCATGTTTTAATGTACTTTTCTCCTTCTTTGTTTAGAAACAATCAAATAAGTCATTTTCCTTGGATTTCTAAATGATTCCTCATTCTTATCTGAATAGCTTTTTTGCTACAGTAACATCTGTGGCCAAAACCATGACGATTTTTAAAAGGAAAAAAAAACCTAGCCCAACCCTTGAATAAAGGATCAAAAGCAAAATGTAAATTATATTCTGTCTTTTCTAGGTCAATTCATAGTCTACCCTTATTTTAAAAGTTAATATATTTTCTATAGCAGCAGTCCAGAAATTTCTAATTTACAATTACTGTTAGTTCAGATTTTTGTCTATTATATTCTTATGTCTTTTAAAGATGGTATTTTCTGCTAATCAATTTATTTTCATTAGTTCATTGTTAATTCCAGTGGAATCAGCACTTATGGTACTAAGTGAAACTGGAACAGGGTAGAATGTTACATTTACTTCCATTTAAAGTATTATTTTTCCTCTGAGGAAAAAAAATCTAAGGCATGGATCTGAAAAATGCCTGTAAAAATATTGTTTTAATTCTGGTGGAAATGAGCTGAAGAAGTTTGGAGCTCATTCTCATAAACAGAATTTAAAATAATCCTCAATTACACTTTGCAGCCTGTAATATAATGACTGCTCTGAATACTGCTGGGAAACAAGGACCAAGGACTTCACTGCATTTGTAATTAAGTTGAGTTAACTAACACCCCCCCCCTCCAAAAAGCCCAATATTACGGCAATATGAATAACACAGAAGTAAAATAATCATTAATGGATTAAAGTAGAATTAATGCATAATAAGGACAGCTCACCCCGTGTTCTGTTTCCAATGGTAAATGTTTCACTTAAAGATGAATCTCATTAAATCCTAACTATGTAATAATGTAAGATGGAAAATAATATTTTACCAACCCTGGCTGATGAATATCTGATACCTCAAAGCCACAGGGAAGCTCATGTACGTATCTGCCTTGATACTATATAGTCATAACCACTGTAGAGTCTCTCACACTGTTTGCATTTAACAGGAAGCAGCAATCAATAAGAATGTTCTCTTTTTGATCACTGGGTAACACAGACCATCGTGTTGCCTATAACGAGTTAATTTTGCATTACATATCTCTTACGCAGACTTTGATGGTGGGTCAAGAACACTGTGCTGTCTCTGGAAAGGAATATGGCAGTGCTTTCATGCAGTAGGTATCTGCTCATTAGGAACAGTCACTGCTAAAGAAGTTATTAATGTCATCTTCTTGATTGGCATAACGAAATTTCAACTTCAAAGCTATTTTTTTCCTCTCAACAGATGTTAATATATGATTCTGTAGAACTCATTTAGTATAAGGATGGAGGAAAACAGATGAATGTCTTATCAGAGAAAACAGTAATTTTGTATTCTTTTCTTTCTTTCTGGTTCCTATTCAAACACTATATGGTCTTTAATTTTTAACAAATGACTTATTCATACTACTCCAGGAAACTTGTTCAGTCTTTCTATTTGGAGTAAATTGTCACAGAAGGATAATGGATACTTCCTTCATTTCTCTTATCCTTCCGTTAGTTGTAAAGTCTTGGTTTAGTCACACACCCAAGTATTTCCTCTGTCTATTAAGTGTTCAAGTACTCTGTCAAAACCTAAGAGAGAGGACACAACAACTACAAAGATCTCTGCTACGTTATGTTCATTAGGATTAATGTTCTGCACTGCAGCAAAATGCATTAATAGCATTACATCACAATGTTATAATAGGACTACCGATGCATGTCACCACTCAGCACAGTTCATTATCTTGTGATTAAGCCATGTGGCAAGATAAGCACAGTTTTACAGATACTTTTCTAAACAACTAAAGTACTTTTCAAGAGTAAAAAAATACATTCTGTTAAACGGCTTTGCTGGTCTTGCATTTTCCGTGTTTTCTTTCTGAAATCCTACATAGCCATTATATTCTTATTTTGAGGCTTGAATGACAATCAGCATTTTCTACAAGATAACAAGGGAGTAGAGCAAAATAACAGTAAAGAAAAAGGCATGTTAACATTCCCTCCGAAGGAACATTACCATTTACAGCTTCACAGCATTCAGAACTATTTTGACAGAAGTAATCTGTGCTCCCTCTTTTCTTCATGCATGAATTAAAATTGTAATTAGTGCATCTGTAGAAAAAATCACCACCTAATATACAAATGTGTGTCCAGAGATAATTTTTCTCTCTCCTTTGCAGTTCATTTAATAGTCTCAGTTCTTCTGTGGTGTCAAGAAGACTAGTGAAATTTCATTACAGCACCATTTCATTTCATTGTTTAAGTCTGTGGTTAATATTAGATAACAAAGTATAACATCAAATTTATCCTTACAGGCATAGAATCATTCAGTGTTCAGGCTTGTTTGAAAACACTGGAGACATCTTCTTTGTCTCTTTGTTCACAATTACCTCAGAAAGTATGCGCAATTTTTCCACTATATTGCAGGCTACATCCACAGGAACAGAGATGCACTTTTGCTGCTCCTGTTGCACCTAAAGTGATGATATGAACATTCAGCTCTGCATTTACAGATGCAAATGTCAAAATTTTTCACACTACTATCTTATGCCTCAGTTCCCAAACTGGACATAACCTAGATGGTAACAGTCTTAGAGCTCACGGTCTTGTTTTCCAGGGAATCTCCTCCCATACATCACAACTGGTAGAAACTATGGGAAATGAGTGCTGACCAGGCATTTAGTGGAGCATGAAAGAAAGTCAAAGATAGCCATAGAAATTCCCTGGCTATAAGATATTGCCTACTATTAGCAAAATTATAGAAACTAAGACTATCTCCTCTCTTCTCTGTCTGTTCAAAGACTATCTACGCTCTCCAACAGCATAGAGGTATGGCCAGCACCAGTTTCCCTGAGCACTCAGGGCACACTTCTTGACACTGAATGGTTTCTTCACACTAATGTATCTTAGATATCTTATCTTAAGATAATAATAACAAATTCCCAGGTGTCTCTTTTTTTTTTTTTTTTGGAAGAATAATTTTGTAAGGAAGAACACATATTTCTTTTGCTTTTGTGGCTAAGAGGCAGAAGTTGGGGTAGAGCCCAGTACATCCTTCCACTTCTGGGAGGATCAGGACTAGCAGCCTTCTGCAACTGGCTCTTGACATAGCCATGCTCTGTTGTGACTCCTCATAGTTTCCAGTTTGCAACAGATTAGTCTACAAGACTGAATAGAGGCAACAAAAATCCATATAAGAAGATATAGAAATGCAGGAGTGGAAAAAATACCATAGATGTTGGGATAAAATAAAATTACGAACAGTAGCAAAGGATTAATTAATGAAGTCCTAATAACTTGTGATTGAAATGATGACACTATCAGAGATTATTGGACACTATTTCACTATGCAAATATCTGAAAGAAAACAGAAAAGGAAAGGCAGAAAGTTCAGAACTGTACATTTTAATACCAAAGCACAGCAGACATCTGAATCTATAGTTATATACAAGTATTTATACGGTTCACAGTATTTGTATGACTCTTAAATGTACAAAGATTTATTTTCATAACATATCTAATACCTGAAGAAAGCTCATCTTTCATTAAGCAACAGAGGACTAGAGACCAGAGCAAAGAAGGCACAGACCCATAGAGATATTTAAGCATTTTTGTCCCAGCTCTTCTAACAGCTAACAAGAAAACACGGAAGGTAGATGCTTAAATATATTTTTGTATCTAACGGATTTGTCCTAAGATTTGTAACTGGATCAGAAACTGAACATCAGTTTGCTGAATGGAAGTTAAATGACTAAGTACAAAATTAGGCTCTTTTTTTTACCTTCACTCCCTCCATGCCCTGCCTCTTCTTATTCATGGGACCTCCGTGGAGGTGCACAAGTACCCTTCCCCCACCCCCAATCTCAGGCCCAAGGCAAGGCAGAGTATAACTCCCTCATCTCAGTCTCCAACTGACTGCAAATAGCTGACAGCACCCAGGGCTGACCAGGAGGAGTGGGTGATACTGGTTGCAAATGGTGGGGCCAGAAACGGGCATGCGATCAGCAAAAAGGGGTATATTTTCCCCTAAGTGGCATGAGATCAGCAAAAAGGTCTCTTTCCCCACACATGGCGTGAGATCAGCAAAAAGATACATCTCCACACCAAATATGTTATGACCATGAGTCGAGCTCCTTGCCCACAAATAGCACTGCAGCCCAATGAGCAGTCCTGCACGGCAGCTAGCTGCACAGCGGTGAATCTCCCCTTGAGTTGGGATGCCTCTCAGGGTTACTCCTCGAGGTCAAGAGGCTCCTTACTTGCAACAGATCCTCAGTAAGAGACTAATAGCACACTGAGACTCTGCAAACTTTGCTAAGTGTATCTCAGATTGATTGTGCACATAATCCTTTAGACATAGACCATTAGCTAAGTTTGGGGCTAAGGAGGAGTTTGGAAAGCAAGGGAGTCTACTCTGAACCTCCATGACTCATTGGGAGGGTCTCGTTGATGATTTCGCCTGTTCCTGTACTCTATGCAATAAATAACCAAGCAAACCTTGCCATCAAATCTCATTAAACCACTGTCTTATATACCATTGAACTTTGTTAAATCACTGTCTTACCTCAATAGAACATGTTGCTGCTTCCCTCTTATGAGTGCATCACTCCTCATTCATTCGCAACAACCATTTACTCTGCAAAATTGCAGAAGTTACTGGTTTTTAGTGACTTGGTTTAACATACTCACGAATAGAAATCAATACTCCAAAAAGCTGTAAAAACTTCTACTAACTAGTAAAATATCATTATCACAACACTAAAGAAAGATAAAAAGCAATGCAACAAGTTTGTCTTTTTGTCATTCTGATTATGACCCCTTTCTCCAGCTGAATAAAGAAAAATATTTCCAAAAAAAAATCCCAAAGAAAAAGGTAAATTAATGAAACACCAAAAGGAACGAAACGACCAAAGTCGTTTAGAAATCTCTGCTTGTTTTATCTACAATGTTCATAAGTATATGTTTGTTTATTTATGTATTTGCCTTGGATTTGTCTTGGATTAGCATTGCCTTAGATTAGGCAATTAATTACACTAGAGAAGATCTCAAGCAGGGAGAGCTGAAAATTATTAATAGTGTACGCCTGATAATCAAATTTGGCTCTGCTGTTTTTCTTGGGACACATTCCTGTGTTTCCACTTCTGCTGCACTAGAAAGGTGTGAGATCTGCAGCTAAGCGGCACAACATATAATAAGCAGAGCCAGCTCTTAAGAGCTCTTCGGAATATGAACATTTACCTGTAGTATCAGTAATAATACTTCTCAGCTCTAGCAAAAGGATGATTGCACCTGAGCATATCTTCACTCCTTTGGGCATATGCAGGCAAGGACTTTTATCTAATCTATTTTACTTGAGCATAAATAAGGACATCGTTAGTTTTTCAAGGAGAGGTGGAAGCTGAAAAAGAGCAGAAATTGCAAGACAGGATGGAAAGGAGATCAGGACTGGGCAGAACCTTAAGGGTGAGGGCAAGACGTGGCTTAAAATTGACACAGAAAGTGGTGGGGAGCACAGGAAAAGTCAAAATGCGGCAATGGGAAGGAGCAGGTTCCAAGCGCATCCTCATAAGTTTGATACAAATCCTTCAGCATTCCCAAAATATTCACATTTTCCCCTTTTATGGGAACACTTTGGAGTTTTGTACCCATAGTGATGTCGCCAGTAAGAGGAAGAGATGAAACATTCCTCACAAAATTAGATAATTTCTACATTACAGAGCAAATACCGGTTTGTTGCCCCGAGCACTGAGACCACAGTCCTGTTTGTTGTCTCTGTGGACGGCACAAAATCAACACAGGCTCCATAAAGCCTCTTCTGGAAATACATGTCCAGGCAGGATTCAAAGCCAAACTCTCCCTTGGCATAGGAACTTTTTTCAAGCTTGTTCAGAGTTATGTGTCTAAGTCAATGCTAAGGTATCTAAATATTAGAACTTGTCATGATATTTAGAGACAAAAATATGCTTGATGTATTTATCTCTCTTCCTTGTTAGGCGATTAGAAACAGCAGACTGCGATTCTTAACAAAAACAGACCTCTCTCTGACAGATCCAAGGGAATTTGCCTTTTGTGGAAATCACTTCTTCTTGGCCGGAAGACTTCCCTGCACGTTTTGACTAATGGGCCTGCATATCTCATGACACCTAAAACGGCTGTTTTTTTTCAGCAAAAATACAGTGCTGGAAATTCATTAAAACCCCCTTGGCTCTCATTTATATTGATAATTCCAGCCGCGAAATGCAGTCAGAGCATGTCTGCAGCTCTCTTTAGATTTCTGAAGACAGAACAAATTAAGTGCTTACATAAGCAGATACTCCCCTGCATAGCTACTTATGCAGAAGGCATCTACACAGCCATATACACTGTGGGACGTAGTCTCAGAATTAAAAATAGATCACAAATGAAGAGAAAAATGTTTGAAATTGTAGTATTGCTATAAGTGAAAACCAGCGAATTCTAGTTTTATCAGATTCATAGATCTTAAAAAAAAAAAACCCTTTCTTCATCCAGCACTCTGTTAAATGCATTTTGAATGTATTTTATGTCACATATTTTTGTTCCAGTCCAAAAATGCGGACTGCTGTTTGTTCTCTTGCACTGGCTATGCTTGGAAATGTGTTCAAGCTCTTCCTGGTCTAATGGACTTGGAGATTCACTTTAAAAATTGAAGCAGATACAAAATTAAGTAGACTTCTCAACTGCAAGGGCCACTCACATTCCTCGCGTGTTGCATGGGAAGAGCTAGTTCCTAAGCTTAGGACTCACAAGGCCTCCAAGCTGCACCCAGAGTATTGTTAGGTAGTCAGCAGAAACTCGCACTTGCCTGCTAGCTGAAACGGCAGAGAGTTAAACCTGCTAAGTCCTCCTTCTGACTGTTGTTTTGTGGGAGTTCCATTCTGAGAGATTCCTATCTGAAAATGATCAGTTCAGGTAAGTGTGAGCTAAGGTCTCCAAGCAGCTCAACAGCATCAACGACATAAGCAGGTCTGTAGACGACTGCTGACAGAAAGTATACACTTTCTTGAAGATTTCATTTCGAGGGGAAGGGAAGTGGCTCAGGTGGCAGCCCTATGCCTAAATCTCTTTCTAAAACTATCACCAGAACAAAAACTGTTACCTTTCTTCCACTGTTTCTTCTTCTTCTTGTCTGTAGATGACTTTTAACCAGCTTTGGGACGAGGATTATTTTACTTTGTAAAAGTACAAGCAATATTTTGTTGTAAGATAGCAAGTGTGTTCCTGCCCAAATACTACTTTGAGATCTCCTGGTAAACATAATACCAGAGTTACAAACTGAGATGTGTTTACCATTAGTGATACCCATTCAGCAGCAGGTGGCATGCAAACTACTGCTGGGCCGCTGACACTCTTCATGTCAGTAAAGGTGGTACATGACCAAAATAAGTAAAAGAAACCAATGATCTGTATGAATTATATACATTTTTGTCAATTACATTTGTCCTCATTTGAAATTGTATTTTGTGCTGATGCCTGAGAAATGTGGATGACTTCTGGGACATCTACTAAATCATTCTTCAGATAAACCCAGCAACTTTATTTCTAGAATTATTGATGGGTAGACAAATTCACTGTCCGTAGAAAAACAGCATGGGAAATAACAGGTTAAAGTTCTTCAAGATGGTCATTTAGTTTTTTGGCTTATGCTAAAGTTTGACTTTTCTGTCAGCTTCCTAACTGGGCAAACAATCTGCACTGATGCACTTTCTCTGCATTAGATATGCAACAGAAATGGACACAAATTATTTACTACTATGAGCAAAATTATTTGCCATTCCATCCCATTCTTGCTAGAGCAGGACTGACCTTGTGTGCTGAGATAATGAAATAC
The DNA here is from genome assembly GCF_040807025.1 of Struthio camelus. Taxonomy (NCBI): domain Eukaryota; kingdom Metazoa; phylum Chordata; class Aves; order Struthioniformes; family Struthionidae; genus Struthio; species Struthio camelus. Next base: position 177,113,539 of record NC_090942.1, on the reverse strand, counting down.
TTACAGGCCTAACTAGCAGACAGGCTATTTGGTGATATTCCTCTGACTAATCCTATGGACATGTGGCAACATCACATTTTTTGAATCACTGCAGAAAAGTAAATATTTGGATGTCAAAATTGCATGGAAATGAAATAAAGCTAAGTGGTAAGAAGAAGTTAGTAAAATCACTAAACAATCAAAACTATTTTTCCTCACTAAAATATTTGTTATGAATCAATATTAATTACGGAAACTTCACTTATTAAGCTAAAAGAGACTATACAGTTTTGTACTTTTCTGAGAGACTGTCACTGAACAACAGCTGAGTCAGGACAAATTCAGTACTGAAAAATTATTTTCCTTAACTTTTCCTGCAACGAGAAGCCCTTCAGCAGCAAGGAAGAGCTTGGCACAAGCTGGTTATCAGCCTATTTTTCAGATAAGTAGAGGAGTTGGTCCATATACTACTTTGTACGTCAGAAGCATCCCCCCACTCCTTACTCCACAGAAAGCCAGAGCAGAAGAACTCTACTGCTTTGGCTAGAGCCAAAGAAGGGAATGAAGTTTAGGGTAAGAGTCAACTTAAAGATTCCTAAATTTAGGTGTCTGTATGTAGATGTCTACCTGTGAACTGGATGTCTGAGCTCCCATTATAATCAAAGATTACTCATAAATAGGCATCTAGAGCATTTGAGATGCCTTCAGCTATCTCACTTGACCTCCAGCTGCCATTTTAGACAGGTAGGGCTCTCCCGAAGGTCTTGTATCCTCTGCCAGCCCTGTGAAGACATCTGTGATACGCATATGGGACTAGGTGCTTCCATCTGGGAAAACGAGTCAAACCTCAGGTCTCCATCAGCTGCAGCAGGAGCTTAGACACCTAACTCACAGACGGACATGTACGTTCTGGGGCTGAACCCACCCCTAAAGAGCCTCAGGGTCTGCAATGTGGAGCTCAGTCCCATCTTAGGGGGAGGACTCACTTGCCTAAACGTGGGTACCTTGTGCCATTTGTGAAGCATATCCAGGACATCTATGCAGGGCTGGTAGATATGATATAGGGCTTACAGGAGACCTGCACTCCTCTGGAGTAGCAGCTGGAAGCCAGGCAGGATATCTTACAGTGCTTAAAATAACATTAAAATGCCTACTAGTAGCAAATGAATCCCACCACAGTTGTGTGCCTTGTACTCCTTTTCTGTATTGTCTGACAGTGACTGGTTTCTTGCTCTCTAGATTAGGTACCTATAACAGGTGGCTGAATAAAATCCTAAAGACTGCATGCACCTGTGTTTTTAAATTAACGATGATGGTTCTGTCCTCCTCAGATGTTACTGCAGACTGATGCCAAGTGAATGCATTATCTAGGTACCTGGCACAGTTACACCGCCAATTTTAGGCCTGGCTTAGTTGGATTAATGTACTGTCCCTTCCCTCTATCCTTTCCACACTGAAAACATGAACCAACTACATCATTGCAAAATTTTACAATGTAGAAAGCATTAATTATGCTTGTACAGGATTTTCCTTTAATTGATTTCTGGTACCAGCAAGAGATGCCAAAACCAAGTTTTGCAGCTCAGGGGAATTAACTAAAGTAATGCTGTTTTTGATATCAGCATATAAAATAACATTTCCAGTTCAAAATCAGGTGCAATATGAAGAAGATGACCTGTGTTTGACCTTCCCGTGTAGGCGCAATCATCTAAATTTCACATCTATTTGCTCAAAAGGAAAGGATAGTCTCAAGCCCAGCATACCCACATGTGGCTAACACGATGGCCTGAAGCAATTGTAATGAATTTAATTTGTTAAGGGATCAAGTAACTTGAAAGAGAATTTGCAGTTTAAGCTTGCTCTGGAACACAAGGCATAACATTAATTTCCTCTGTCTTTATTGAGAATTTCAGAATCACTAGCCTACAGTACTGCAAAAAAAGTATGATCTAAACAGTATGAAAAGATAAGGGATGAGAGAGTCTTCAGAGCCAATTGCACTTCTGTGTGTTATTTCTGCTGTCTGAATTGTCTTAGAAACTTAGCAACAGTACATCTCTTCTTTTCAGCATAGCTTTCTTGCTCTCTTATTTCTCATCTGGTAAACTCTGGTGATATGAGAAAAGTAAGGATGACCTTCCACATAGTCATTTCAGGTAAGGCTAACATTGTTTACAGGTTTCCATCTTTCTTGATATAATTCTTCCCTAGACCTGTATATCATACCAGTGACCAAGATCCTCAATCTTTTAATCATGTGTTGCAGAAACTTAGAATAAACTGGTCACAGAAAATAAAGCTGAGGAGGACCTTTCTCTCCTCCACCTTCCCCTAGGTCAGTAGAGACCCATCTTTAAGCAGCCTAACCCTAAGAACCAAATGGGAATGATCTGACAGGATGAAGAAGGCACATCCAACATACGTGATTCCCGATCAGAGGTGCATAGTACATAGTTTTGCTTTATCTTCTGGTTCTCTTCAGCAAAAGTAACAGCAGTAAATACGTAGATAGTAAGATAATTTCTCAAGTATCTTCTGTTCCTAAAATAAATTTCTGTGAGGATCAAGTCACAGAATTAGAATAGAAAATATATCATATTATCATGCATGCAGCCTGTGGGTTGTTTGTCAAAAAAGTACCGTTGCAAGAAGTAAGCGCAGGTGAGCTGTATTCATTGATACAAAGGAAACTTATCAAACAAAAGTCTTTTCTTAAGCCTAGAGAGCAACAGCATCCTTGAACCTTGCATCAGCTAAAACCTTTTATTCCCACCCCCACGCTTTTCATTTCATAGAGTCCTCTTTCCTTGGGAGAGAACAAATATCTCCTCCGCCATACAGTATGGTTCACTCCTTCCCAGTGGTGGATCATCTGCAGACATGAGCTATCTCAGTCTTTATATGCAAGGAGTGGTATTTGTTAAGTACTGGGATTACCTGTATGTGAACACAGTCACATCAATACCACGTCCGCTGGAAAGAGAGTGTAAGCCTGCCACCTGCCCAGGCACTGATCTGGGAGAGCGACACACCGAGAGAGACATGCTCCGGCCATTCCCATCTGGGCAGATAGCAGCAATTTGCTTGCCACAAAACCACTTACATTTATTCCCTCTCCATGCAACCCTTTTCATAAACCCAAACACACAGCTGGGGAACCACTTGGTAATTAATGAGCGTAAACACCTGATTGAGGTGGATTGAATCCCCCACCAGAGGCCTTCCATGCATCTCCCTCTCACTGTTGAGCAGGCACTCAAGGAAGACACCTTCACTAGGCACACTGAAATCAGAGGGGAAATTCAGAGGGCCACCCAGAGATATGTATCTTTTTCTCTGTAGGTGTTGTCTGTTTTCTTCACCTTGAATATGGTCCAAAATTACTACCAACAGCTGAGAACAGGATTAGCTACTTGGCAATTACAAGCCGCAGATGCTGAGATCTGGAGTAGCTTCCTTCAGCTGTCTAGCTTTGAGAGAGATTTATTGGCTTTACTGCCAGAGATGGAGCCACTAGGAAACTCCTGGGATTTTTGTGTTGTAGGTTAGGCTGATGATAGACAATCTTTTACTTAGTTTAATATAGCAATAATAGCGATGAATTTGCTTATCTCCTTTAAGATCTGGCCCTTTTCAAATTCTTATTCACACTTTTTTTGAGAACGCCTTACTGGTAAAAAGATCATTTCCCCACTTCTTACTTCTCTGTCAATACCTGTGTTACAGAATCACAGAATCTTTTAGGTTGGATGGGACCTCTGGAGATCATCTAGTCCAACCTCCCTGTTCAAGCAGGGTCACCTAGAGCATATTGCCCAGGATCACATCCAGACGGGTTTGGAATATCTCCAGCGAAGGAGACTCCACTACCTCGTGTGTTTCCGGATCTTCCTGTGGGATGAAGAAACTGAATGGAGAAAACTTACAATTCAATTATTTTTGTTGGTTTGCATTCATTGCATACTAGATATAGTTTTATCAGTGCAGCAAACATGTTTGTCTTGACAATGTGCACATGTACATCATGTTGGTCTTTTTCTACTGGCTTGTAGGCTTAATTCCAACACAGCTGGATGAAATTCTATGCTATAGTGAAGGTCACATTGACTGAGCTAGCAACTCCCTTTTGCTCCCACATCTATGATGCTCTAAGTACTTTACATACAGCTTTGCTGAGTCTCACATTAAGTCTGTAACAGATGTTCTGGCCCATGCTCTCTTTTCCATTGGTGGTAAAGTACTGGTAAACCGCTTATTTTCTTCAGGCAAGAATTTGCTGCAAGGAAGAATGCTGCCGTAGCACAGATAAATAGCTATCTTCTATCTCCGCTCTCTACTCTGCTGCTCACAATAATGGAGGCAAAGGAGAAAAACGGGGTGAGTGACCATTTTCTCTCGGGTTACAGACTGCTGTAACATTGTCTATAGGAGCATCCACCCTTCCTCCAGTCTTGACTTCTTTGTGAGTTGAGGATACAAAGCACTTCGCTGAATCAAGAACTTGAAGAATAGGAAAAAGTAGGCCATACGGAGTATAAGGAAATAATAAAACTAGAGCTTGCAAGAAATAATTAATTCAGCCTCTGTAAGGTGGATGGAAATGGTATATACAGAAACCAACATTTCAGAAAACTGTTTCGCCTCACTACTTTATTGAACCGTATCCAGATCATTACAGCCCTGTCTCAAGTGAAATCTTCATTGCTCTAGATGTCAAGCTAATAAATGAGATTTTAAGGAGGGGATTATTAACAGGCTTTCAAAGAGATGAAGATAGATTCTATGTTTTAGCTAAGCTGCGTGTACAGCTCAGACTAAAGGGAAGATGGTGGGTTAAAACCAGTGCTGTACATCTTTCACACACCTCTCCCTTCATTCAGACATACAGAGAGTTGCTACTGAAGAAGCTAAATTAATCCCTGGAATAAACATCTCTCATTGTCCTAAGTTTACAACAATCACGCAGATTCACTATGTCTTGTGTAGCAGGCTCAGTACCCTGGCAATATCGTGTTTTTCCCTTCATCTACTGCCACATTTTGTTGCTGAGATCCTTGGCTGCTAGCAGCATAGGAGCACTAATGGAACTGGGGAGCTCTGTCCTGGTCATACAGCGCTAATTTCCAGGCCCTTCATTTTATATTTAAGCTTTTTTTTTTTTCCCCTAACCGATTAACGGAGTTACTTCAATTAGTTAATTCAAATTTCTAACAGCTTTTAAAAGTGGAAGTGATAAAGATAGTTTTAGAAAATAAATGATTTGGAAGGACACTGCATTTGTCAGATGATAGCAGTGAATTTGGTAGCGGTATGCATAGGCAAAGTTCTTCCAGGCTGGAGGCAATACCAGTCAAATAAAGATGGCTTGTATAAATATTCAGCTGAGGAGAAAAGCATCGTGAAGCAAAAATATGAAATCAAGCTGACACGTGAAAAATATCTATACAGGCCTGTATGATATATTTCTGAGTAACTGTCAAGTGACAGTGTACACTATTTATTCTGCAGAAACTCCCATAACACTACATGGCTCCCAAGAGCAGTTGGACCTTGTGTTTTGAAAGCAGGGATAGGGTTTTGGAGAACAAGGGTTGGAAAGGGAATAAACTGCTTCTGTATCCTATCAAGGTTTTCAACGCAAAAGAGAAACGTGCTACGGGATCAAAAGATTCTGCCATGGACAAGAGATTCTGTGGAGCTCAGAAAAAAATTTGCTCCTACTGTCAAATTAAGTGGTAGAAACCCTCTACCTTCTGGGATTACTTCACAAATATCCATCTCTATTTAGACAATAAGCCAACAATTGTCCAGGTTTCCTTCCTACTCCTGAAAGCATGTTGCTTTTTCCAGTGCTAAGGTTTCTCAAGTAAATGATTAAAAGTCTGCATCAAAAATGCTGTCTACATTGTCTCAGAGAAGAGAGTTATTGGATTTCATGATATATTTGTGTTGTTCAAGATAATTGCACCCCTGAGGAAAAAATAGGTTAATTTTTAAAATGAGAAATTCCTTTCAGGCTTCTGTGTTTCCTTGTAAACAAGCTAGATTATTTTACAAGCTCAGTAACTATATATAACTATATTTTTCTGATGTAATTAATTTAAAAGTTCTGTAAAGCTATGACACAGTGCTTGAGCATTTTGTTATGTATAACATCTTTTCTATAAACTGTACCCTAACTTGCAATGTAGAATTAAGCAATGTATTGAGTTAAAGAACAAATGATAACAGCATGAGTCAGAAATTAAGCAGTAAAGAAATATGTGAAAGAAATATTAAAGGTCTAAGTTAAGTACGTTGAATCCCACTCTTTTCTCTTTATGACCTTGTAGTGAAATGCTCAGTCACCTAAAGGAAAACACTTAGCTTCAGAGAAATGCAGCATTTCTCATCTTTAACGAGATGATTGTGTTTGTTAAACTTTCTAGCGGGAGATTTCCAAAAGTATGAAGGGAAATGGGAGATGGGATGCGAAGGAATGCCATCCAGCTGCTAACAGTTCTCAAACTCTCGCTGAATATCTAAAGGTCAGGCTTTCTTCCTGCTACCTGCTGTGATAAAAGATAGCAATTGCAAATGCAGCGTCAGTAGTAGCATTCAGGTCACTTGAGAAATCTGATCCTCAGGGTCGAGTGCTGCAATAAAGCCTGGAGAATTGCCTGGTACCTTGTTGCCTGTCCATTGCTTCCTCTAGAAAGGTGCTCGGTTTTCATCTCCCTCGTGGGTTCCGCTGTCCCCTCTTCCTCTGTCCTCCCCTGCTCCTACAACCTGTTGGATCCTCAAAGTGCACTGGCAATGTGTGCCAACATAACGTTGTCTGGAAAATTCCTTTTGGTGACCATTCACACTCCCTCTCCCTCTAATACATTGCAGTTTCTGGTTGACTTTCATCTCTATCCCTCAGTTTATAGGTATCCTCTCTCCTCTCAGATCATCTTCTGGGCTGACAACAAAGCATTGCCTGTCAAGCTAATATTTGGGAACAAGATGGTGTTCATTTAGTCACCTATTAAGACTCCTGGAACAGCTGAATTCTGCTCTAGATCCTTTCATGAGACTGAAATAGGCTGGGAATGAGTCTGGCCTGTGTGACCACTGGTCTTGAATAGCCAGGGAGGAAAAGTACAGTGGCTTGTACGTCTTAGTGCATCCAAACTGATGAACAAAAACAGACAAAATTTCTGCTTTCTTACTGAAGTATTCAATTAGGCTTCCTCCAGTCGCTGCTGAGGATCAGATTCCTTTCTATTTCTATATTTACAAAAGGAAAACTATCATAAGTCAAATGTACCAAAGCAGATAGCTGTACTTTCAGATACATCTCCTTATAAAATGTTTAAATGCATCTCATATTATAAATTTGGATCCTGCTCTTAAGCCTACTGATTAAGCAGACTCTTCACCTGCTTTATGGCATGGTTTGAGGTAAGAGGAATAGGTTAAAGATACTTAAACTAGAACTGCTTTTGCAGCTGTAAATTTGGTAGTGCATAAAGAAAACACTGATGTCTCCACCTGGCTGAGCTTTAAAGGCTTTGCTTCTTCTGCCAAATTTTTGTCCTGCCTCTTTTCATGTCTCAAAGCTGGTTCCTCTGCCAGAGTAAATGAGGGATTCTTGGTTCTCTTTTTTTCTGAAGCAAAGCCTTCATGTCACATAGCTTGTTGTATGCCGTATCTCACCAGATGGCTTTATGGGCATGCTACACACTCCTGCTGAACCACCTGCTCTTCTACTAAGAAAATAAATTTTAGATTTTGTGTATCTATTGACAAGGTGATTCATTTGTACAAACTAAAAACGTACTGCATCTTATTGATGTAACCTTTTCAAATTTGCTATCTTATTTATTGAGCAATAAATTCAGACCTGGCACAGAAGAAATGTGTCTATTAGACCTGACTATGATAAGCTGGAAATGCATTATAGAAAGGGGAGGAGATTAGAAAGGGGTTCTGCCATGCAGTGACAGAGCCATTTTGCTGTTGTGTTACTGTTTTAACTTCCTACTACCTCGGAGCTGTGTTCTCCTGACGGATGAAAGCACCATCCGTGAGATGAAAGAAGAGAAATTCAGGTTAACACAGAAGACAAATCAGATGCAGGAGTCCTCTTTTTTGCTAGAAAGAGATGAAATTCTTTCTCTGCATTTACTATACACATATTTTACAGTTTCTGACTGTGTTTACCTCTCCTTGGATTTTCTAGAGTATTTTTGTATTTGAGAGAAGCTCTGAGCCTTTAAATCTACTCAAGAGACCAAGAGCTGAGCGTTTCCACCTTGGAGTGAGCCAGTCCTCATGGTTTTCGTGTCTTGGTTCAACTTCATCTACTTAGCAGAAATATTTGTGTGAGGTGTAGCTCACCTAAGTGATTTCAGTGCAACCCAGTAAATTAGCAAGCATGCTATTAGGGGTATTATTGCTATATAGATAATGAATAGGAGTGTATTTGGGTTTCAGTTTGCTTCTGACTGAAAGCTGAGAGATTTGTAACTTAATGGGGATCTCCACATCCGGAGGAGAACAGCACAAACTAGACTTGACCGAGAACTACAAAAATATCCTCAGGCCCAGATTCACCAAGTCACCTAAGGACCTCAGTTCGTCATCATCAGCACTGCATATGGCGGTATATTTACCTGTGGTTTCTAGGTAACCCTGAACCCAGCTGGGGGAGCACTGGGTGCAACTCCACCAAGGATGCCTGACATCCAGAAGGCCCAGACCAATGGTCGCCATCCAAACGTACAGCAGAGATGCAGTGGGTTTGATGTATTGGGGACATGCTGGTCCTGCTTTGCCCTTCGTGTAGTCAGTCTGCATTGCTGCGTATCACTAATGTATCTCCTACACACTGTGATACGGACACGTTCTGCAGAGGCGCAGTGAATCTAAGAAAGATCTGAATTTTTATCCTTTTCCAGTCTGAGAGCCGTTGCTGCCATGGGAACAACATCTCAAAAGAGCATCTGAGGGATGAAGCTATGTGATAACCTGGGAAGGAAGGACATTCCCACCCTCCTGGTAAAGATGTAGCATTGTGCAGTGAGGAAGAAAAAGCCAGAGGGGCCAGAAGGGGAGAAGTAAGAGGGAACTTAATGCAGGGTTTAGGCCACAGACTTGAAGGAAAACTAAAGCTCGTGAGCAACTCCCTATAACATACATGCATTTTACTTTAGACGCTCAATGGGTAAAGATAAAAGGGTCTTCCGCCTTCTGAATCAGTGCTCTGACCTTAGCCCGTTATGCAAAAGGTGAGCACCTCCACTATAGAAATTGTGTTTTCTGTAGAGTGAATGAGAAAAATAGATGCTTATTGTAGGTAAACAGTATTTTCTCTCTGTACGTCATCAGAAATACCCTACTCAGTCTACTGACTAGATAGGGTACTTGCTTTAAGAGGCTGATTAGGTAAAGCAGTGTTTACATTAGGCACCAGTAGGTAGATTGTACCTTCAAGCCTTTTTCAGCAGCACTAAGCTGCAAACTCTCTCCTTTACTGTGGGATCTTATTGTGTCACCAGGGATCTTAAAATAGTATAACTGAAGCAGATGACAGTTGTAAAAAAAGAGTCAACATTTGTAAATAGTAAATATCAAAATAGCTTGTCTGCTTGTACAAATTAGGTCATTAAATATATATTTTTTTAATTTTAAACCTGCTGTCACATATCACTTGTTCCATCCTGTCTGGATGATATTTCACCCACCATGATGAGATGTGTGCAGAGGGATGTTTCATGTAATCTGAATGACTAATACACAAAGCATTTGCTCACTGCAGTGCCCAGTATCTGAAAAGTAAAATTTCAACTCTAATGCATCTAAAGGGGAGGGGAATTTTATTCTTTGTCTTACAGTTTCAAGGAATTATGATTAATATTCAGTTAATGCTTACACAGAAGCTGTGAAGTGCTGTATTAGTACAACACTATAGTGTTTCTGTGAAGCCTTTCCGTGTAATTTCAGCTAAGCTGTAACACTATCTTCAGCTTATATTTGACCAGCACAGAGAATTTAGTGAGTCTTCCTATGATGTCACATGTATATGATGTCGCATGTATATGATAACAAACTCAAACCTAGAATACTGCTTCTACTTTGGTTCTAAAAGACCACGACACTGTTATTTCTTGATAACTAAGAATTATTAGAGCTGCACTTTTCTCATCGTTTTTTCCGGTCACTTCTTAATCTCTTACATTGTTCCGATTTTTGTTTAACAGAATAATGGCTTTGATATTAATCCCTGCTACTTTATAGGTGACAGCTGATAATGACATTTGCTGCAATATCTTTAAGGAAACGAGTAGCCTAAAGTTTTCCATTTCAGGTAATAAAACCCTGAGCAACATAAGATTTTTGACAGGAATTTCAGATACATGTTGCATTCCTGAGAAATGATGATTCACATTAACATTATGTAGCTTCTAAGCTCTTTAAGTGGTGTTTACAGGGTATGGATAAGCAATTATGTTTATTCAATTTTCAGATTTTCTCAGTGGTCATTAATCGGTGAAAATAGTTACACTAACTCCAGTATTAATTCCCTTCCAGAAAAAAAAAAAAAATGATTGCAATGGATTTTTTTTGTTGTGTATTAGAAATCAAACTGAGATAATAGGTGATAAAGATATCTCTCCTTGAAAAATCACTTATGCATAAATTCTCTATGCAGTGTCTTAGCAGGTTCATAGGGGAAGAGATGAAAATCAATTCCCTGGCCTGCAGAGGAGCTGGAGAGCCATCCAGCAGCTGAAATATGTTTCACGGACCCTCATGTAACCCTCCCCACATGCAACACGAGTGGGAAAGATCTCTGCAGGGAGGAACATCTGGACGAGCACTAATTGAATGGCCAACGAACTCTTGGACACTTCAGTGCCAAGCTTGGCTTGACACCCTCTCTGAATCTCATCCTCCCCCTCCATAAACCATGGAAGTTAGAGCATGAAGGGAGACTCAAGAGAGGGTTTAAACAGATTTGCTATTTGGAGAGAAATTATGTGAGATTGTTACCAGTGTCCTGTGAGACTTGGGAGTCTAGATCTGTGAGTTTTGCCATGTTGCTCACCATCTGCTAGAGTATCGAGCCCTACAGTCTCAGTTGTCATTCTAACAGGGTCAGGAGGAAACATGAAAAAAGTAATCATGTGAGCACCAAAATGAACCGAGTCTTCTTTCCTGTGTATTTCAGTATTAGAATTGATTGGGAGTACAGATAAAATATTTTTTCATGTGTAAAGCAATCACATTGTTCTTCCATGTAGATTCACACCCAGCTGGTAATACACATCCTCATTTAACAGCATTTCTCTTAATTAAGTTATAGGGTCTGTCCTCTTTGAGAAGATGTTTGTACATCTTATAGATCATTGGATTTCCCTGCTTTTGAGTCAAGCCCAGTTGAAATGGCCAGTCTCTCTCCCTTTTGCTCTCTCTCTCCCCCCCCAGACAGCTTATGTTTGCATAAGCTTCATTTCTTTAGAAATTGTGCCCAAAATGTTAATATTTTTTAAATACGCACAAAAAATACGGAAAATATGAACAATATAAACCAATTAAACCTTGTTTCCATGAGTCAGCAGAAAACTTGAGTCAATAATTACTTCATTGCTGCTTGTGTTAGCATTAAAAGAATGTATTTTTGTCTATAATTTCAGAATGCCTGTTCTTTCCTCATCAGATGACCTTATTGACCCCCCTGTTTGTGAAGAACAAAACATCTAATTTTCCTTTCAATTACTTCTGCAATGGAGTTACACATTCAGAGAAAGACCTTTGGTCCTCTGAATATTGATATTGTTAGGACAAATACAGCAAATAGATTTTAATATGGAATTGATTAGTACAGAGAGTATGATACTGATTACGATATTTATTTGATTCATTAAAATCTACTTTGTGCTTAATCCTTGAGGTGTTAGTTTATCACTATCAAAAATTTGGGCTCCTACTTTTCATGAAGAGCGTACTAGTTATTTATTAGAAGAGCCGGTGTCTTGTATTCACAACATAGAAAAATTTGACTTTCGGTTGTTTCAGAGAACGTCATAATTAAGCATTAATAGCAAATGCTTTCTTTGCAGCTATAAATTAAATAAATAATTGAAAACGTATTACCACATCTGGGATCATCGTTAAAGCAGTTAACACTTTTATGTGTAGTTGGTGCTGATATATTTAATAAAATTTACATGCAAAAAAATCATTTAGATGTCCTGATGCTTTTAAAGTTTCTGCCTACTTTCTGACTGTGCAACACTGCATGCCCATTAACAGGGGCCAATTTCTGAGCACCATTCCCAGATGACTTCATAGATTATGGAATTATGCAATAACACTTCAGTCTCTGCAATACCTATCATACGGAGTCTGGGGAGTATTAGGTAATTATCCATTGATTCGTTTATTTTTTCTCATGTTATTAATTCTGCCTGCAGGGATTATACTAGCAGTAAGACTTTGACATTCATAGAAATGCCATTTTTGTGACTTCGTGGTTCTGTAGCATATAGCCAGTTGCAGCCAGCAGTTTTCTGGAAGTGCCAGACTTCCTGTTTCTGCAACATATGGTAACAAACTGAATTAATAGCGCTAGAGTGGGGAAAGAGAGCCAGTTTCTCACATGTGCAAAAACATTTCTAGAAGTAATTAATGACTAGTCTGATAATATCTTAAATGTCCTCACAATTAATTGCTGCTCAAAGCTGAGAAGAAATCTCTCAGATCGTTTTAGAGCTAAGCATTTCATAATCAGAGAAGTTTTTCAGGTGAAGCACCACTCTACTGATTGCATTCTTTGCTTTTTGTTATAATAAAGGTATTTACATGATGTTGAATATTGGCTTATGGACTTTTATGCTAATCTACCATTTTTCTTGTATGGGTTAGTGAGTTGGATGCGTACGTAATAAAAAATATTTGAGTGTAGAGACTTTCATGTTTCTTGGCTACCATGGAGGCACCAAGCCCCAGGACCATTTGGATACATGCCCAGAGAATGGGCACCACACAGTATAAATGCACAGTTACACGATCAGTATTAGTACAGTGTAGCAAACAGAGCATCTACCCAGAATCAGTGTAAAATATGGTCTATGTGGATCTATGTGCAAGTGGAGGATATTTGTAATATGCAGTTCTGGAGACAGTGCTGCAAATACTTCTTCTGGCTCATTTTAGTTAAGAACAGAAACATTTATTTGTATCACAGAAGCCTGTATACCTAGTCTTCAGCTGTTCCCTCTTTCTTCTGCCATCATAGCCTTCAATAAAATTCTGACTTGACTAGAGATCCACATATCTGCCATAGCCTTCATCTCTCCAGTTTCCAGTCAGGTACATACACAAGTGGTATCTTTGTGTTATCGCTGCACTTTGCCAGAAGTAGCAATGAAACTCACAAATGGAACAAAAATTGACATTCTGCCCTTCCACACAGTTAAACTTCTCTGAGGAAAAAGAAGAGGTTAACTATTGTCAAACTAAACAAGAGGAAGGCCTTGAAGAGCTCTTATTTGTAAAGGAAATACTACTAAGAATGCTTAAACTTGACTGTGTGTCTAAAATGACTGAAGAGTAACTGATCTGTAACTTCAGCTATTGAGATTACTACAGCCTTTATTAGATACTTTGCTTCGGGGTCAAACATCTCCGAAGGCTGTTTAAATGAGCACCGACTAGGTGCAAAGCACTAGCTGAGGTTTGTGTGCTTCTTCGGCACTCCACTCACAAAGACCAGGAGCCCGACAAGTGATCTTACAGAAAGAGCGCCACTGTGGTCGAAATTGATTTCCATATTTCTTTCCACAGCTCCGTAGTTCTACATAAACTATCTGCCACTAAAGCCTCTGTCCAGAAATCAATTTTTTTTTTCAGATTGTAGCAAAATTTTGAGCAGAACTACTTTAAGACTGTACCATTTTTATATTGCAAAATAAGTAGACATTGCAAATCCAGAAGGAATCTGTCTTGTGACTTCCTAGAGAAACAGTAAGATGAAAGAATGGGATCTAAGCTAAGGGTTCACTAAAAATAAAAGACCATCATACAGAGATCTTATCAGTGAGAAGCAAAATATTGCTGCACTTGCCTGAGTGCATTTGCCCAACGTCCTGGGACTCTGGGCTTATGAAAGCAATCGTACTATAATTATTGTTATCTACAGGTTTAATGTATTTCCTTCTGCCTCACATTGTACCAAGACAACTTCTTCCCTAGAGCGTTCCTGACCTTGTAGATACAGCATTGTTTACATCAGTGGCTTTTGATCCTGAACAGCATTTGTCAAGCTAAACAGGTTAAGCTTCATAAATCTGAGGCAGCAGCTCTAGTTTTTCAGATAACACAGGATTTCATTCACTCTGAAAAATGGGATTATACCTAATACAGCTTTGCATCAAGCTAAAAGTAAGTGAGCTCAAAGACATCAGTTCTTTTTTCCTTTTGACACTACCACTGAGCAATAGCTTATTAATTTTACAGATATGGATCACTTGGGGCCTGAGCACTGAAGACAAAAGTCTCCCTTTAATTTCTTTTGGCTTTAGATTAGGCTCTTGGGGTAGGTATCTACCTTTTCTTTCTCCTGTAAACTTGGTATTCCCTGTACAGATGCCTTCTGTTATCAATAACTAATTGGTCTCCTAGCTTTACCTTGATATCCAACTGACATACCAATGAAAGAAGTTAAAAAACTAAACACTAGGCTGAATTTGAATGGTTGTGAATGAAGGGGCTAAATGAACTTTAACTTTGTGCAGCACTGCTGTTAGTAATTCCATAGTGGCGTAAGAAAAGATTTAGAAGTTGCAAATTCAGCAATGTACATAGCTGAGATCCATGCCCATCAATATACATAAGTTTTGTGGGGAAGTTTACAGCCTGAGCAATGTAACATTTGAATGCTGATTGAGCAACAGGGGAAATCAGTTCACGTGCAGCATACTTAGCAACTATTCGGTCTAACTTTGATGATGATGAAACATAGCAATTAACAAGATAAAATAATTCTGGATTCCTCGAGTTAAAGTAGTTTATTTCTACTTTAATACCTTCTACAGATTTAGGTTCTCCAGTAGTGCGGTAGCATTAGTCAATGAATTTGCCACCGACAGTTTGTTTAGCGCTCAAAATTTCAGTGTCCTTTTCCCTTCTTTTCGTATTGAATATCCTCAGACTCTGATTTTCATTGTGACTTGTTTTATAAGACATTCTACAGCTATTATTACCAAAATAAGGTCATGACTGCTCTTGTATTGCAATCCTGGAGCTATAAACTGAAGTGGAGTGACAAGAGCTCGTGTAGAGGTTTCCCAGTGGGCTTATGTATACATGGCTCATTAAAGTTATTCATAGCAGAAGTCACATTCTAAATAGAGAAGACAGACAAAGGGAAGAGGAAATGCAATATCTCATATGTGTTGTATAGACTGAAACAAAGAGGGATGAAATAAGTTTCATACAGTTGGCAAGAAAGTGAGTTACAAGTTAAATCCACATCTCCTGAGTTTTAATCCATTGTCTTCACTGCAAAGTTGTCTTCACCTGTAACTTGATATTCACAGTTTTTCTTTAACTACAGAAAATCTGGACAGTGTTAAAATCTGCCAGAAGTCCTGTGCTGTGTTCTCTCACAGTTCGGAGCTATTTTCCCTGGGTTTGCACATCCCCCAAGGATATCCAAAGGCCTTCCTTTTATAGTAAAAGAGATTTGGAAAGTGGAAATGTTGGTTCTTGAGAACGTCCTGATGAAATTAATTGCAGTTCAAACACACTTCTGCAGAGGCCTCACAAACTATGGCAGTTCTGGCTGTTTCTGACTTCCTAAATCTATTGAACAATGTTGGAGATAAGAGAGACCACACTTATTTGTGCTATGACTGCTTATTTCTGGGAATGAACTCTATAAGAGCTCCAAACAATTTAACATTCATCAGCACATCTGCTTGTCATCACAGTTTTTTTTTGAACATGTCAGTGCATTGCTCAGGTCTTTTCACTAGGCTGCCCCCAACTTTGACATACATAGGGCACAACTCAAGGAGCATGTGTTAGCTCTGATGTCTGAGTCTCTTAATGGGTCTAACTGACCTTTGCTACCTGTGGGAGAATGTTTTCTCTGCCAAAAAAGCTTTTCCTGAAGACTACCTGCCATGGTTCAATGAAACAGAGTGCAGTAGAATCCCCCAGGGGCTGGTATTCAACTGGTTAGGCAGAGCAAAACACATGGGTTAAAACTATTGAGGGACTCTGTAGCCTCTCTGTCATCATGTAGTCACCCATGCATCCACTGCATGACCACAATGCAGACATCCTGTCTTGTGATAGTCATATCCAGTCCTACAGAGGAATAAAGAGGCATATCAGACCACACGACCAAATACATATGTATTACACCTTTGGGGAATGTTCCTTCAGTCATGGGATTGAGGAGAGATAAGCTCCTAGAATAATTTATCCCCTGGTCCCTGCCTATATCTGAAAGCCTTTGGAAAAGGGAAGAGTGAGACATGAGCTGCAGATTAAATGACTTACTCTGGTGAATGAGGTCTTCCTAGGAGGCCGAGGTTCCACTCTTTGTCTACGCTGTGGAGCAATTCTTACAAACAAGAAGATGATAGGACTACATAACTTTAAAATCAAATGCAAATTAATGACTTCAGTTCAGCTTTCCCTCATCAGTTTCACACATATTTGCGCAGAGCTCAGCAATTCATTTTCATACATAAACATAAATACAACTGAGTAAATCTATATGCTAATCAAGCTATTCATTTACAGCAGAAGAGAGAGACAAAGAACAAAAGAAATTCCTAAGAACCAGAGGCAACTCCAGTCAACACAGAAAATACTCTCCTATCCTCTGCTCCCTGTGTTGCCTTCTCAGCCTGTATAAACTGATCCTGTACTCAAGTGGCAGGATCCACAAGACTTATTTCAGTGTTGTGACTGTCAGTACTGTAGCACATAAGATGTAAGTGGACCCGCACGCGAGCCAAATCCACAAAGTAGACTGACACACATACAGAAAAGTTATTTTGATATGTGAAAACCTACGAATTAGGTGAGTTTTCTAGGTACTTCTGCATAATGGTTGGGAACCTGAAAAGATCTAAATGCTTTTATATATCCCTGTATTGGGCCTTTTTTTCAAGGCCCTCAGGATACCTTTGCAACCCTACAAAAGAGTCCAAGGAAGAGCTTGAACATTGGACCCCCATTCGTCCACACTGCTTAATTGCTTACTGGCTTCTGATTATATCTTGGATGACTCAAGTAAACTCATCTCAAGACAAAGCCTGGTCTTTCTAGGTATAGTTCACTCCAAGAATCCCTCCAGAAAGGCAGCATGGATGACAGTGCACCAAATTTGGCCGACTCCACCCTCCACAACCAAACAACACTGTACCAGGAGGTTTTGAAGCCTTGTATTTCTTGAAAGAGGGTACTCCACGTACGCGCTAGCCACACCTGAGGACATGAAACATTCACTCTGGGTTTAATGCCATGGCAACACCACTGATATACGATGCAACATAGCCATCACATTATTTCAGACACTTTGAAGTAATTAAAAACGCATTCACACAAAATGTTAGTCATGCCTTAGCGTTACCAGGGAATATCCAAGGCCAAGTTCTAGGTTGTACGGAGATGGCTATTCTTTGTGTCACTTGGGCTCAGTAAAGTCATGGTTTTATCAGTTAGTTTTATCATTATGGATAAAATCAGGAACTGCTTGATCCATTGCATCCAGCCTCCTTCTACTACTAACAATAGATGTTCAGTTAAGGACTTTCGATATCCCCTTCATTCACTGATGCACTATTAAATGCTCTATAACATCCTAAAGCAAATGAAAGCATTTAAAGCCCTGGAAGTGACAATATAGGAGCAGAGGAGACTGAGGGCCTCACCAGTGTCCTAGGTCCTTGAAATAGCAGCTGATATAAAAAAGGCCACCTAAGTGATGCTATGAAATGAGCCACGACCTAACCCTCAGAGGAAGGTGGAAAACCAAAATCAAAAAAGCAATCACCATTGCCTGTTTGACTGAGGAAGAAAGTCTTTTTTGACTTTCGGTCTGAGGATCACTTTAATCCTGAACAAGTGAACAAGACACATAAGCCACCTTCCCCAGACTTTCAGTACCGTTTGGTGTGCTAGCACATCTGACCAACACACCATCTCTGACCATAGCTTATCATCACTGCCTCAGAGGAAGACGAAAAGCACTTCCAGAAGGTACAGTATTTATTGGAGAAGAGGGGCGGGAGAAGAGTAAACCTCCCTGGCCTTTGCAACACAATGAAAACACTGTTAAGTGAGACTAACACAACAGAAACAAAGCGTTTTGTTATGCTAAAGCAGAGAAGTCTGGCTCTGTCTTCTTTATACCTTCCCATCAGGTATTTATACACATCGATAAGATTCCCCCGAGCCTTCTCTTCTCCAGGCTGAACAGGCCAAGCTCTCTCAGCCTCTTCTTGTATGAGAAATCTTCCAGTCCCTTAATCATCTTTGTGGCCCTTTGCTGGACTTGTTCTAGTAAATCCACGTCTTTCTCATACTGGGGAGCCCAGACCTGGATCCAGCACTCCAGATGCGGCCTCACCAGAGCTGAGTAGAGGGAAGGATCACCTCTCTCAACCTCCTGGCAACGATCTTCCTAATACAGCCCAGGATGCTGTTAGCTTTGTTTGCAATGACGGCACATTACTGGCTCATGGTCAACTTGATCACCAAGACCCCCAGGTCCTTCTCTGCAAAAGCTGCTCTCCAACTGGTCACCCCATGCAACCAGCAAACAGAAGTCAAATATCTCTGACCCTTTCTTGGGATACCAGTAAATCAAATAGAGAACAATCCCTCACATCATTTGGTTGCTTTCAAAAGGCTCTTAGCTATGACATTGATGAGCGTTACATAGACCCTCTGTAATGCAAACTTGTTGTTAATTCTGTGTTTAAATATATCAAAGATTTTCAGCTGAGTGATGATTTAAATATTTCAGCAAATAGAGAGATTTATTTGTTCCTACTTTGATTTGGCTGCATTTTCATTTCAGACTCGTCAGCCGTTGATTTCCTTTGTACCTGAATAAAATATATAAAGCTGTAAACCAAATGAGACTTTACCTTTAGGTCAGAATGTGTATAATAAACAGTAAGCTTTTTGTGTTTGCAGCCGAACATTGTCAGTGTTAGAAAGAATCTCCACGAGGTTTGTTTCTGATAAGATTAACTACAGTTTGAGTAAGCAGATGAATATTTGCTCCCAGAGAAGGAGCTTTTTTATAGCAAAGGGAATGAACAGCATTATATGACTTTGGTTACTTCCAAAACAATAACCATTTGAATTGTGGAGGCTTATGTTAACTTATCTTCACTGGCAATCTGATTACTCTGGAGGAGCTACGCCATGTATTTGCATTATATGGGAAAGGATGCCACCTGCCATTCATATATAGATTCATATACACCTCATTCTTCATATTCTTCAGTAATTATTGGCACAACGCACAGAATAAGACAGTTTTCATACTAGGGATTACTTTTTACAATTAGGGGTAGCTTTAAGCCTTCTGAGGAATAAACCACAGAAAATAATAATAACTGCAAATGTTCAGGAAGTTGAAAACATTTGATTGCTTTGGAAAAAAATTCAGTGTGTTCGAAAAGAATAACAAGATAATCAAGCAAGTCATGTTTTACTGTTCTACTTTAAGAGCCTTTTGGGTTTCCAGCACAGAAGGCATTTTATGGATCATCAGACTATTATCTGTGGAAGCAAAAGGGAAAAAATACTTTTGTCTAGAGACAATAGGCTTGATTCTGATGGCTTTGGAGCAACAAAAGTATAAGTATGTCTGAATTACATTTTTGTCTTTTATACTGTAGGCACCATTTTGGAACCCCAACTTACTGCTTACAAAACATTATTTGCATATATCCGTTCAATAAACAGACATCTGGCTGTTAAATCTGCTGGGTCCTTTGGAGGTGCTGAATGAAGCTTTTAGAGCTAATAAATACAGGGTTATTGTACTTCCAAGATCCATAACATGTAAGGTCCTCGGAGTTCATAACATTTGTCATTTGTAAATAATTGCTTTTGAAGTAGAGGCTAGGAACTGAAGCCAGAAATGAATTGATGCTAGCTCTAGTTTGTAAACAAGACTCCCTTGCCATGCTAACTTGATTGTCCCTGTTGTTATTTCCTTTGGCTTACTGTTAATCTTGTTCAATTAAAGTAACCGTAGTGAAATTAAAAGGATGATTGGCTTTGGGGAGACATGTATTTTCTCATATAAATCCAAGTTCTTAACAAGGCAGTCTGGAGCATTCAAAATTGTTCTTGTACAGGGCAGATGACTTTATATTCTAAGGTAGAATGTGGTTCTATGTGTCCAACAGAAATGTTAGAACTGTTTAGAATACTTTATTTCAGTATTTAATTCTGACTTCAGTAGAAAATTCAAAAGCGAAGCAGCTGTAAAATGCAGCCCTCTCTAAATGTGCTCATACTGGTCATCTATTAGCTAGATTTTTATAAAGAAAACTGTGGTTGCAGAATATAAAATGCAAGTGAATAAGCTTTCATTCTCTCTTTCTGATCTTTTAGGTCAAGCTAAATCTTAGAGAAAACACTGACTCCAGGAACTAGTGAAGCTCATTCCTATAAATGGAAGCAAAAACTATGCAGATCAAACAAATTGAGATACACGCTGTTGCACCCAAAATCTGGTTATAGTCAAAAAGGAACATACCCTATGTACAGAAATAAGAATTCCTTGTTTGTCCAATCAGTGTAGTAGTTTAACAGTGTAGTAGTCCAAATTATTAGGCCCGTTTCAAGAGCGTACGGTCAGCCCAAGCCCATACAAAAATGCCTCATTAATAATACTCTTAAATTTGTTATACAAGAAAACGTATTATTATCTAGTGCTTTTTCCTGAAACTATGCTCATGCTTCCAAAGTCCCTTTGGCTTCCAAGTTCGACAGCACCGTCTTCCTTCAGCGGAGAGGGGTGTGTTTGACACAACATCATAACTGAGGCCTTCACTGGGAGGGGTTTGACATCTATGCTAGTGGGAATCCATTCCTCCTCAGTCTTGTTGTCTTCTTGCAGTTATTTGTGTATGTTTTCTTAACAAGGTCTGCTTCCAGGTAAAGATTGAAAGTTGTTCAGCAGCCTCCCTTAGCCAGTCTAACACAGAGGGCTGTTCCTTGTCCCACTACCTAGCTTTTCTTGACTACCTGGCTTTGTCAGACCTTTACCACATGCGATATTCCCAGAGATGAAACTACCACAGGTCTGGCAATAGTCACTTGGCCACTAGGCAATTTCTAAAGCAAGCCAAGGCCAGCTCACACCAAGGCAAGCCCAAAAAAGTCTGAGATCCTGCACTGTCAGGTCCTTACAAAACCTGGGGCCTTTTACTAGCAATAGCAAAAATCACATTTACAGTGCGACAATAAAGGAAAAACTAATGAAAATAACAGTGAAAGAGGTCATACAGAAATGGATCTAGGCTCTCTGAAAAAAGTGAGGCTCGTATTGTGTGGCCACAGCTGTGCCATGTCACTTGGAGTTCATGAGTCACTTCCAGGTACTGCTAGTTAGGAGAGCATAAAGCTCATGATTTGTTTTCGCCCTCTGTAAATCTTTCCTGGCAATGGTTCGGAAGCTAATGATCCCTAGCTATATTTTAAAGCCAACCGTTTGAAAAGTTGAAAGATTACATAAAGATGATATGAAAGCATCATAGTCCTTGTTAAAGTAATATGAAGAAGAGGTACTGATGTAAGCCTGTGACTGGCAACAAAGATCACTGTAGAACTGATGGTGAACTATTGCTTTACAATATGCTTAGTTTGCTGGGAATAAAACAGTGAGGGGGGCGGGGAGGGGGAGGTTCAAAATGTTGCAATGCTTTTGAGTAAAGTATTTCAATCTGTAGGTTGAAAAAGGAAGCTTTGTTACACAGGGGCTTAATAAATAATTAGGGTTTTGTAATGACTAGCCTCATCAACTTCCTCTTCCTGATCAGGTGGCCTGTAGTAAACGCCCACAACAGTGTCACCCATGTTAATCTGCCCTTTAATCCTTACCCATAAGCTCTCCATTCACTCTTCATCCACCCCCAAGCAGCGCTCGATATACTCCAGCTGCTCGCTTGCATAAAGAGCAACTCCACCACCTTGCCTTCCTGGCCTGTCTTTCCTGAAAAGCACACAGCTGGCCATGACAGCAGTCCAGTCATGTGAGCTGTCCTACCAAGTCTCTGTAATTGCAAGGAGATCATAGCCCTGCAACTGCACACAGATCTCTAATTCTTCCTATTTATTCCCTGTGCTGCGTGCAAGGGGATTCCCTTCTCGAATTTTATATTTCTCTAGGAAAAAAGAAGTCTTGGGAAAGATATTTTCTAAATTCAGTTATTTCTCTAATTTTAACCATTTCCCTTCTGTCAGTGATAGAAGTCCTTGCCTTTCCCATCGCATGAAGTAACGCAGCCAAGCCATACCATTCTAGCTGGCAGTGATCAGCTTTGATGACGTTCTGTCATCTGCTGTAGAAGTCTGCTTCTGATTCATCTCTCAGTTTGAGCCACTAGGCTTGAATCCAAGGACATAACTTGTTCTTCTCATTCTTGATCTGCCTTTGTTACATAGATACTGCAAATGGTACAATATAGGTATGTAAAATCCTGAATTATACCCTATTCTGCAGGCAGTTTGAAGCTGGATATTGCATCACATTTTCAGTTGCATGCATGTCTGTAATTCCTCTACTCAGAGTGCAACGTACTCTGAAGCCAACACACAGTTCTATACATCTCATTCTTTTGTGCCTTGTCAGAAAAAAAAAGAAAAAAAGACCTACCAGGGTTGACTGAAGCTGCTGGATCTGAGATAAGCTGCCCAGTGAACAGCGGCTGGTTCCAGTTGAGCTAGAGAAATGCGGTGATGGAAGGAAGCAGAAGGGAGAAGACTCTCCCTACCCTCAACCTCTGCCCAGAGAGGGAAGATACCTGGACCTAAGCTCAAGCCTGTTTATCAGAAGGAGCTGCTTACTAAGATGGATGTGCGTCTCAGGACAAAGAACAGCAACCACAGGGAGCAAAGGTTTGCTAGATGAGGTTTTTAACAGCCGGTTTGGAAAGCAGCCCTGATCTGTAACTGCCAGCCTTACCAAACTACAGCAAATTGCTTGCAGTGCAATCCTGCTCCAGTCTAAGATGAACAAAGAACAAATCATTCTTTCTTTCTTAAGATTTTTAAATCAAGTGAAATTTATTCTGCACCCTTAATGAGGTATCCCATCATGCTTAGGCTCAAAATGAAAGCCTCCTATGTCTCTTCAGCAATTAATATAAGTGCCAACTAATCATTTCCCCCTATCTGATAAAAGTCAAGTAGCTTTATATAAATGCCAGCAATCATCTTGGTTCCTGCTATTTCCTTTCACACAACACATCCTTTCTTGCCTAACACACAATGTCAGTCGGGAGGTTTGCTTCTAGTACAGCTACTTCCCATCTGCTCATTCCAGCAGGAGTCCTCCACTGTCCCCTTGTGCTCTTGGAGAAGGAGGTTTTACTTGATCAAAATAATCAAAATTCTCCGTTTGTCTTATCAGCTGTTGGATTAGTATGACCTGTTCTACTCTCTTACAGAACCAGTGGCTGCATGGACCTTAAGCCTTCTTGGGCAGCAACCTGAACAAGAAGAAGTGTGTATCCAGAGATGGTGTCCCTCACGGTGTGAAGTATTCTCTAATAAACACATATACTTGTTTGGCTTCTCTCAAAATATTAACTCTTGCCCTGACCCTTTCTTCCTTATTCTTCTTGCTCATCATTTTACATGCATTCACAAAGCCTGCTGCAGTGCAGCACATAAAATACAAACTTCCTAGTCTCTGATACTACAGACAGCTACACAGGTTCAGTGGCCTTACATTTTAAATTGTTAGCAATTGGATCCATGTTTCTTGTAGCTGTCCACATTACTTAGTCCAAAATAGGTGGTATTGCATGAAGAGAGAATAAGCACACATCTCTAACACTAAGTGAATAATAATTACGATCGTTATTTATCACCAGTATCTTTAATGTGCGAGAAGATACTTTGCTCTGCAGAAAAGAAATAGACCATGGTCCCAAGCACCAAACACCAATGTGACCATGAGATTCTCTATCACTGCTCATAACCAGGCAGTCAAGCAGTCGTTGATGCCATTTTGGCTTAGGGTCACCTTCTATTGCATGTGCCTACTTTCTCTGATGGATTTTTATTCAGGGACCCTAGATTTATCCATATCATACAATGCTACGTCATGCAGAGATACCTGGGACAGATATTTCTGAAAATAGAAGCTCTGGAATTTATAGCAGTGGTAGGTTATTCCACCTGGGCTAGTTTTCAGTCCATTTTATGCAGGATACCTTCTCTGTATATCACCAATAGTGCTATATAGACAGAGGCAGCACAGCTCTCTACCCGATACTGAACTGCACAATGTAGACAAATCCAAATGCAAGCAACGTATGTCATTGCTTGCAACATACTACTTGCTCATTATTGTTGTTTATGCACCAAATTTTAGATGGAGATGGAGGGAAGTTATTAAACCCTAAAGAGCACATCATTCAAGAGACCTCTGAAACAGCAAAAACAAAAATATCAGCAATAATTATTTTAATCACCTGGACCGAATTTAGATTCAACTTCCAAGGCATGTTGAAAGGTAAGAGACAAAGCATTCCTTCAAAATGCTGGCTTTTCATAGGTTATTATAATTACTAGAATTATGCTCAATGAAATAGCTGTGCAACTATTGAAACACCTTCACAAATGCAGTTCTGCAAAAATACCTTACACCGAAGCATACCTATTCATTTTAAAAATCAAATGTGTGAAAACACTCTTCCGATTTGTAGTAAAATGTCTTCAATATATAGAAAAAATGGTGTGTGGGGGTACATACAGAGAGAAACATAGGCTGGATGTATTTTAAAATCAAAAGCCACAGTTCACAACTACTCTAGAATTGCAACGAGTTTTATTCACGTTGGTCAATATTCATGTAGCTTAAATTCAAACTAATTCCTTGTCGTTAAGTAAGCAAGAAAGAAGGCACCTTTGAAGGCTTTTGAAAGGGTCACAGATTTTAATCACTTTTGCCAAAGGATCTTAGGGGGGAACCAGGTAAAAGTAATAATGTGAGACAATAGGCTTAGGTTGAACTTAAACTGTCTAAACATGACCTATAGAGAATTTAAATAAAGTATCCAATCAGTAACATTTTAATTACAAATGTCCAGAGTTCCCAGAGGCTCTGCAAACATCAAAACCAATATTTCCTAAAGAAGCACAAAGATTATTTCACAATACTGAGACTCAAAGAGCACACGGTGAATGGGAAAATCTGCTGGTTTTATGATTTGCTTCTTTCTAGCAACAACCTTAACATGTTAATCTGATAACTCTGTCTACAAAAACAAAAGGGAAGAGCTAAGCAAATGCTCTTCATTGAAATATTGCTATTGTAGTTGGAAGGAATAAGTAATTCACTCAGTTCTGCAGCAAAAAAACACGTTCCACTAGATCTTTTCCAAGAATATCTGGAACTGGGTGATCACAGCCAACATTTGCTTCCATACACTTAATAATGAATAGCAGATACCTATAAAATAGTTTTGATAAAGTTCAGTTTCAGATTAAAAAGGTAATAATAACTTATTTGATGAAATATTTATTTAAAAAAACATTCTTTAGAAATATAAAACATTTGGCATCTGTAGCATTATTCCAAGCAGATTTTTGGTTTAGGCTGCATCAGTTCTATGGAATTTTCCATGTATATTACATGTTATTAAATGACTGGCTGAAAAATGGATGACTTGATCTGAATGACTGGTGATTTATATGTCCCAAGGAGCAGAGTTTAAATGTTTCTCATGAAAGAGCTGTCTGCATGGACAAAGTCAGGCAGTTTTCCAACCAGCCACAAACATAGGTTACTATTGTTGAGGTAAACACTTAAATTACAGAACTTTTTTTTATTTTTTTTAATTCAAGATACCAATGGTAACAAAGAGTTTCTCTTCCTTTTGAAGAGTCTCATGAAAACTTGAAGTAATCTTCATGGCACTCTCTCCTTGCCACCTCCTCTCTGTGTAAAAGAGCCAGCTGAGAAACCATGGTTAATACTATTTTATTACCTCGACTAGCTAAAAAGTAAGGAAGGAAATCCAGAAAGATGTGCTGAAGAACAGGATGGAATATTGAAAACCTGGAAGCTTGACATTTACCCCCTAACCTAAGTGAGAAATTATGTTATTTAGAAAGCATCTGAAAAGCTCATACACTGAGGTAGGTACCTCAAGCCAAGTTTTCCTCCTTCTGGTTCCACACTTTGATAAGTCATGTTTGTGTTGCATTTTCCACCCCAAGAGATGCCAACATACATCATAAAACATGACCATATGCTACTGAAATAGCATATGAACATGTTTTGGAAACAAACAGTTCTCCTCTGAAGTGAAAGATTGAGATCCAGTTTACACTACAGTTTTTCAGCTATATTTTTGTCAGCTAGAGTGTGGAAAATATACACTCAGTAACCAATTTACCTATGCCAGCAGTTCCCAGGTGCTGGTACTGTCAGGGCACGGTGCTTTCACTGGATTAGCCTCTGTCCTTCAGGACGGTGGCGTCAATCTGCTGGCAGAACAGAGCTCCTTCTACCAGGCTACTGTGACTCTCTGTGATGGGACTGTCACTAGGCGAGGACTTGTGTAACGGAGATCAGCCCTAAGCATGGAAAATTCCAGTCGTGAAGTAAATGATCAAGTTATGAGCTAGTGAAATTTCAAGAGGCGCGCATAAGGAAGGGATCAGAGCAGAAGCTGGAATTCAGCATTTTTTATACAGCATGCTGTCTATTTGCATTACAAAAACAGGCTGCAGAGTCTACTGAGCATCATTAAAAAAAAAAAAAAAGATTGACTGGTATATAGTGTTACAATGTAATTATTAAACTCAAAACTGACGTAGTTATTAGAAATAAAATGCAAATGTTTACCAGAGAGAAAAAACTTGCCAATGAAACTATATCAAGGGCTGTAGTAAAATCTTCATCACCAAACGTTTTTTAAATTGAGATTGCACGTTTATCTAAAAAACTGTGCTTCGGTTCCAACCAGAATTAATTCAAAGTCTTATGGTCTGTGGTATGCAAGTCAAACTACATAATTTCCAATGCTCCATTACAATCAGTTAATCTATTAATTCAATTTTATATTATGTAACTCATAGAAATTCTTATTCCCAAAGAATGGAGTCACAATGACTGATTTAAATTTTTTAAAATGCTAGAAGAAAACTGAAGGGTTAGAGATAGATACCATAGAAAGCATAAACAGCAGAACAGTAGAAAATGCAAAGGAACCAACAACTATGAACTCAGCAATTAATACTAAGCTCTGTTATCTAAGAAGCAGACAGCTAACAGTGATTTACACAGCCCCAGGCCCACTAATCAGTAAGCCTCTGCCTGATCTGTGTATTGGACATGCTTCCCCTGCAGCTGCCGGTGTGTAAGTGTGTGTGAGAATAAAGGCTCTCTCTGAACTGAATTACGACAAGCAGAGTAAAAAAGGGTATCTTAACTATGTCAGCTATATGCACAGGCCATTGAAAACAAGGGGAATTAGAAACCACTATTCAAAGAAATATTTATTGTTAGTTTTGCCAAAGGATTGGATCTGCTCTTGTGCGAATGCCTAAAATGTGTTTTCTACACACACACAATTTTTGGGCTTGTGTTCTTAATCATAAGCGTCCACCCAGGCTAGAATGGAAATGGCCAAATTTTGGGCAAACATTCTTAAAGCTTTATCTTTCTAAACTATACAATACTACAGTATGAAGTTTATATTCATATTAAAAACATGTGTGTGCTGAATTCGTACTAATGTAGTTACATTTACTTAAAAGAGTCACTCCATTTTAAGATATGAGAAAATTGTCTGGAATCTGCAAAGGACACTAATAAAATTCAAAATTCTGTAGGACTGGTGATCTAAATCCTTTATGTGAAGATTCTTAAAAGACAGTCTTCTGAAGACTTGAACAGATTAAGGACTACAAGTTCAGGCAAAAATCACCACAGAACATGATTTAAAATGTGCACAAGACATCTATTTAATGTCAAATATACTTTTCAATTTTAATTTTAGAAAGTATTTTTTAATTTTCAATATACTGAATTTCTCAAAATATTATAGAAACATAAGTATTTACACATACAGTAAAGTACAGCATCTGTAGCCACGATTTAGCTTGAAAAACTGTCAGGAAGCTATGTATAAATGTCCCAGTTTGAAAAAACATTTGTTCAGAATGAAAAAAGTTAATACCAATGAAAGACAAAAATGTGAAAACAAAGGATAAGTCTAATTCCAAGGCATTCTCTATTTGCGTGAACATTCTGGGTAAGACATACTATATGTGAATTTGTTTTTTTCAAAATGAATTTAAAGCCTGATATAAAATATGCATACAGAGAGTGTAAATCTTCAGATGATGCAAATTTCCACCTTTATTTTTGCTTCAGAGCTACGACAATATGACTTATATCTGTCAAATACTTCTGCCTAACATAACCAATCATTTTTGATTTTTCCTAATTTGTGAAATGCCACTATACTCTGTGAAAGGACAGAAGAGAATAACTGAAATAAAATCTTCATGTGTACAATGTTCATTAATTCACATTTTCTAAGACAGCTCTGAAATAATTTTTAAAGTTCCATCTCTCTTTAGCCCCATTTAAGTACATTTCCGGGGGAAAAAAAAGAGAGTTATAATCCATAATTCAATCAAACAACATTGTTGTATCTAATATCCTAGGGTGGTAATGAAGGCTTGTTTTAAATGTATTCACGATGATTTCAGATTAATCAGAGCAAGTAACAACTTAGTCATTTTCAATGTGATCATCGCCTGTATTGAACGAGTGACTATTATCAAGGTACTGTTACAAAGGGAATGGGAAACATCCAGTGCTAGCGGCTCTCGTCTTTGTTATAATCTGTGGAGGTTTTTTTTGTTTTTGTTTTGTTTTTGTCTCGAAGAGAAGAAACATATGCTTGAGTGTTACATTCTGGAGAACATTTCAACATCGCAGTCCTCATTAGCCTTCTTTCCCTGCAGTGTATGTGTGAAGGAAGAAAAAAAAAGTTTTCCCTTTCTCTGGAAATCACACAGATGTCTGCAGGAGAAGTGGGAAGCAGTTAGGAAATTGTGAGATTCACCATACTGAAACCAAGCGCGTGCAAAAGCTTGTACTGGCTTGGCTGCACATTTAATGCAAGTGAGGGTATTCCTCTTGTAACCGTTAAGTAAGAAAGAAAAATCTGATAAAACCCCAAAACATCAGTTAGTATAAACTCAACACCTACAAAAGCTTCATATAGCGCCTCTACCATCACTTCCACTGCTCTGCCTCAAGTACTTTCTTTGGAAAGAAAAGGAAAACCAAGCAACAATGCCAATACCTTTATGCCCCATTCCCAACATACTCATTCAACTTTCTCCAAATTCCTCTTTCTCTGCAGATGAACAACACCTGCTCTGAGGAAAATTCACTAACTGCTTTAATTGGTTGCATGTTACAATCAGAACACATCTGGGCACTAACAGCCATTGTGTGACCACCGCAAGGTAGTGCATGGGTGCTCCTAAATTCCCTGAAATCTACTTTAAATTTGCTATAAACCAGGCTTAAGCCCAAGAGTTTATGCACTATATATTCGATAGCCAAACCAGATCAGTTCTTTGAGTTCAAATATATTCATGTATATCAATGAATATAGCTGTGTGGATTCTACTAAATTGGTTTATTACAATAAATTACAGTACTTTCTAGGTATAAACTGTACTGTCACAGGGCATCTGCTCATAGGAACCAGGTTAAATCAGTGCTTCTTCTGTAAATACTTCTTTTCTCGTTTTCTTCAGCTTGTTCCATTTGGACTGAAAACATTAGACCCTGTGAAACGAAGCCTGGAAACATCATTTAATCCCAGGTGGAGGCCAGCAGCGGCAGTGGCGATTTTAAGATATTGCTTTCTGCCCGGCCGATTGCTGTTGCCTGTGTCCTGGGGGTCATCCTTTCCTCCAGAGAAATTTAGGGAAACAGGCTGTGACAGTGTTGCTCACTTGCTGCAGTGGAAAGCTAGCCACCTGTACAGGTAAGCCAGGTGAGATGCCATGAGTGAGGAGTGCTCAGCTCCCCTGCTCTGCCAGCTCATCTGCTGGGTAGCAGCCTACAGCGGAAAGGAGCAAGCAGCTGTGGGAATGGGAGGTAAACCCTGAAAACTGCCAAAGCCCCTTCTGTAAAAATCGCCTGATGAAAGCCCTTCGTCTGTTTTCATTTCGCTTTTACTGGTGTAAACCAGGGAAAACCCTGTTGTAAAGCCTTTCAAAGGAGGCTCTAGGTCCCTACAGGAAGATCAGGATGTGCAAAATCCGGATTTTTGCAATATCGGTGCAAAATCAGGCTTGCTGAGACCCTTCCTCCATCTGTGAATGAGCTATCATCAGTTCTGGTATATCTGTGAGTCCTTGCCCCCTGTCTGTCTCTCTTTCAACTACAGCGTTTGACCTTATACATAAAAACGGCTATGCTAGGCCAGATCTGCAGTGATGTATTACGATTTCCAGGCTTTTCCTGAATCCCCTAAGCAGGTAGTTATAGAGCAGCCTTACCCTAGCTAATTTTTAAATTGATACCCAGCAGTTACCTTGTTTCTACAAAAATAAAATAGGGCACACAACTCGGGCTTTTCACTTTGAGATTTGATTGTTTTTTTATTACCTGTGTGTATGGTTTGTCCTTTTTAAAAATCTACTAACCCTATTATATCGGGGGAGGCAGAAGAGATGAATTTCTCGTATTGATTGTTCTGTGAAAAAAAATCAGTTGTAAAAGTCTCACATTCCAGCTCTGCTGGAATCCCCCAGTCCTTTTTGTATCAAGAGAGAGTAATTGCAACATTTTCTGTACAATTTATTTTTCTATTAGATCTTATTGATTTCTTCATTAATGACACTACTCAGTTTGGCTTAACGCAGAGGCTTCCCACGCTTTTAATCATTTTTGCTGCTCATTCCCAAATTTCTTTTTATTTCTATTACGTTTGCATGCATGGGTTAAAAAGGGTAAAATAAAATGTTGCTCAGCAGAACACGAAGAAATTGAGAGAAACGGAGATGGAATGACTTACAGTGTTCTTCTCGAGTGAGAGCGACACCTTCAAATTCAGCATGTCTGACAGCCTATCATATAGAGGAATATCTGGAGACCAGAATCTATGGACAATGTTATACCTCATTGCACTAACAAAGAATTTATACAGAATGAGCTATTTGGCCAAAAACCTCAAAAGAAAGAGCAAAGGCCCGAGAGGAAGAGAAGTCTTCTTTCCTTGTACTTTTGTATGTTTACTCTTTGCCATGCTCTGTTACAGTATATACAGGAATAGGGCATGACTGCCAGTCTTACTCAGCAACTAAAATCAGATGCTCACTCAAACAGTAGTCAAGTAGTTTTTGGTGACTGCAGATTCACCAACAAAATGAATTTTGAGCAAAGGATAAGAATAATTTGAAAGGATGATTTCCCATAAATAATGCATCTGATTCTTTCAGTCTTTTTTCTGCCCATAGGATATCTACCAATTCTGAAATTGTTCTGTTTTGTCTATTCATCAATTTTTTGACAATTTTTCACTTTCTCTTAATCTATGAAAGCACTGTGGCCCATTAAGACCTTAACCTACCTGGTAACTGCTGTTGGTTTTTTAGCATAGCTTCTTAAGGATGCAAGGATTATGCCACCATGAGTTACGTATGTGCATGCATCTGTCTCTTTGGCAGTCTGTGAATCACTACTTTCAACCATGACACTTGTGTTTTGTGAAAACAAGAAGGTAGGTAATCCAGCCATCGTTGGAAAGCTGGTGGGCCCTATTTTCCCCAGGATTTGTGCGGATAGTTTTAAATAAGTTGTGCTAGGGCAGCAGAATGCTCTCACTCCTGCCTTCTCCATAATCATGGTTATTCCTAAAGTCCCTCTCCAATGTGAGTGCTCCAGCAACTAATAAAGGTTGAGATCATGCTTCATCTTGAGTACAGTTTAATTTGAAAACTTATCAGACTTCATGTTAAATGTAAAGTATCAGCTAGCAGTAGTGCTCTTTGAAAGATTTGATTGGAATACTTGTCATTGCATGAAAACTATATCCAGAGTACTTCTCGGTGGAAATCACCTGGTATCACTTACTGTGAGAATGAAAGAGGTCCCCTGTAACCTTTGCCTACATCCTAGGCAATTCTGAGTTAACCGACTGCATTTTCTTAATGTAACAGGGTATATCTCTTACAACAAACCAGAGACATACCGTTCTTAACTGTATAACGTGTTCCCTTATTAGAAGATTCTGACTGTGACGTTTGTTACCAGGAGACTGGGACTGTCTAGATTCTCCATAAGGAAAAAGAAACTCACTATTTCTTTCTTTTAAGAGCACCACAGAATAAGGCCTTTTGTGAAAATTAGACTACTACAGTTAGGTTTTATCATCCAAACTTGCATCATCCAGCTATAATTAACGTTGATCAAACACTAGACCTTATCTACTGTCTTAAATGACTCTTGCCTGTGAGAAAGCCAGAGGCATAGTTTAATTTAAACTCTCTGAGATGAAAAGGAAAAATACTTTATTTTACACAGCTGATGAGAAACTTTAGTCTTAGAAACATGAATGCTATGTCCTGCACCAGTGTGATGCTAAAGAAAAGGAGATAAGAAGGGCTGAGCCATCGGAGTCATTCAGCCCCTGTCAGATTGGTCAAGGAAAGCTGCAGGGTTTGTTTGTTCATCTCTTTAAATAACTGGCTGTAAAAGTAGTAATAGACACAAATGTAATTTCCCAAAATGAATAGACTTGTGAAGCAAAAGCAAATTCTTGGAATGCATTTAATTTACCTGACATGAAACAACAAATAAAATAAGACAACTGCTTTTGCAGTTTGGAAAAATGTTTTTTGCTGAAAGACCGAGAATAAAATTCACCCTGCTTAACTTCAGCCACCTCAGCTCAGGTGAGTGCCTAGGGCATCCCTAGAGGACAGAGCAGTAGGCACCTCCAGAAAGTAAGTCATCCGTCCTATCGGCAATGTCTATGCAGGGACTGGGTTGGCTGAGTTGCTCAGGCACCTCCTTGACTGCACAGGGCGCCTAGGCAAATGCTTCAGAATACACACCAAAGTTTTGGACAATTAATATCTTTTTGTAGGAGTTGGTTTTGAAAACAGGAATGATCTTTTCAAGAAGAATTTCCTCTAGGATTTTATCATCTCCAGTAAAGGCAAAATGTAGCCAACAAAAATGAATTGTGTCAGAGCGCTTTATGATGGAAAAATATCTCCAGAAGTAGCATGTAACATTTGAGTATTTTGTACAAGCTCTCAGCTGAGGACCTGACAAGTACCTATTACGATACTTCTCTTGAACTGATACTTGAACTATTTTTGAACATCTGTTCCAACTTCATAATTATCCATATCAGAAGTGACACTGTCTCAGTAGTTCACAACAAAAGAAAATTAGAAAATACAAGTGGGAGAGTGATTTTTTTTTTATTGTAGTAGAATATTGACAAAAAACAAAAAGCATTTCTTCACCAAAGTCTGTAAAATTCATTTAAAAGGATAAACTCCAGTGACTCCACTAAGACTTCCTTTTCTTAGAAAGTCTAAGAATGTTAAAGCATAATAAAGTTAAGTTAAAATCCAAGCATCTCCTAAAAAATGCAATTATATTTCAATTCTTCTCTGGAGAATATATCGAAAAGAACATTTTGATTCCTGTTGCCCTTGGCTGCAAAACTGAATAAGAAAAGTATTGCTGCACATAAAGGTAAGTGGTAAACCCCTTTTTCATTCACAGACGATGCAATATTTCTTGCTTTTTGTTTATTTAAAGATTTTTTTAAGATTTTTTTTTTCCTACTGATACTTCTAGACCTTAGATCCTATCTGAGCATTTTTGTGCATTTGCTTTCTATTTCCCACGTGGGTCACCTCTCCTTTAAGCAGATTCTTAAATCCCAGTCACTCCTGGGGAGGTCCTTGTCCCAAGTTCTCCACCTTCACGGCAGGAAATGGTCCCAGGGCGGAGTTTCACTTCAGCGCTCTGTATTGAGAGGAAAGAAGAGCTGTAAAGGTTGGACTGCAGCGGTTTAACCAACAGGACTACTAATGGAGGTTACCATAACTTTCCCAAATTGCTTCCTATTTAAACATGTACTGAAGCTGGGAAGACTTGATTTCCATGCTATTGTGCTCTGTTGTGCTATTCAGTCTATATCTTCTCAGTCATTCTCTTACTTTATGCAGTGTGGAACAACATCAGTGGGAAGGACTGAAAAAAACTGGTCGCATGCCAGAGAGTCCCAAAGGGAAGAGATTGCCAAAGGCAACTTGTAACCCCGAAAGCCTCGTATGTTATCTTGAAGGAGGTATTTTAATTGCAGTTGTCCTTAACTGAAAAACAGTCAAGGCTGTTGGGTCTCACCTACCTCCACCAGGACTGCAGTGATCGCCTGGGCACTTGGAGATCCCTGGCTGCCAGTCAATCCAGCTATGTCCAATACTGCTAAATAAAAGAGGCCCAACAACTGATCCTTGGCCCTGAGGCTTTGTAGTGTGAACTGGCTCACGTCTATGTTTGTATATATAGTCACAATGTAAGTGTCTATACTGGAGTTGGTCACCTGTCTTTTCCTGTACTCACTGGAGAGAGATGTGCCTTCCTGAATGCGGTTCATCCCATGCTAAAGTGAAAACTTAAGGTAAGTGAAAGAATGGGGTAGGCATTTTAGGTCTTCTCTTGAACAAAAAATGGCAGGAGGCCTTGACCACGATGCCATGGTTTGCTAAACCATGCAGATGGAAGGAGGCTTAGAGTCTAACCACCCAGAGCACTGAGGGGACTGAAACGAAAGGGAGCACCTCGTTTCGGGTGAGCATTTCAGACTCCTGGATAGGGACGTTTTAGAGGGGATCCTACTGGCAATGCTTACGCTGTGTACCTCTCCTTTCCTGCTCAAAATAAAAGCTCTAGTTCACAAATGTTACTGTGGTTGATTCTGGCCAACCAAAAATGCACTCTTCAGTGAACTAAATATTAGAAAAAAAATTCCTTTAATCCTAGCCACTGTCACCCAACTTTCCCCTTAGGTTGTGAACTCTGTTCTGTGGCTCTTAGAAAAAAGAAACTCTACTTCTGTCTTTTGCAAGGTTTAGATTTGTGCTCATTCGCCTTTAGGTCATTAGCTTTCAGATCTCTTATTAGAGATAATATATTTCACAATATGGAATTGTAGCGACTCTTGTAATTAAGAATATCAAAGAACCCCAGTGAGATGCCTCTTGTGTTGATCATATGCAGCCTCTTGAAAGCTTCCCTTGTTACCTTCTTTTTGCCCAGAGATAATATACTGAGAAAGCTTGAGAAAATGGCACTTTACCACTTCTGTCTCTTAAAAAAAAAAAAAAAAAAAATTCATTTTTACACATTGCAAAACATTTTGAACAATTGTATGCAAACACAATTGTATATAGAAAACAGAAACTTGTTCAGTATTCTGGTATAATTCAGTGCAGTAATGATACTTAATATTCTGATAATAAAGAACCTCTTCAAAGGTAACATATGTGAGAAAAATCTAATTTTGGAAGAATCCGTTAAAAAGCAATACTTATTCTTCCCTTATAGTGTTGAAAGCCTTCAGATTGGCATTTCTTGGCAACTTTGGATGGACATAGGGGAAAGAAGTCTCGATAGGTTATTTGGCTCAACAAAGAGAACAGCTTGTTGAACTGAGATTTATTTGCCTTTTAGTTGTGTCATCGGGGTTAAAATTCTGCTAATTTTTGAGTCTGAGAAAAATAAAATATTCAGGAAGTCTCAAAAAATGAAAGAATAGGATGCACATAAAGTTAGGAGTCACCTAGTTTGGTGAAGAAACACAGTAAGGAGTTGCTAAATGGGGTGACTGGATACGTTTGAAGAAGAAAGCCACTGCCCAGGCCATGGACCTCGTGTCAAAGACTCTGTTAAGGGCTCTGTATGGCACTGGTTCATTCCTAAAGAGCTTCTATGCTGTGGAGGCAATTTTATTATGTTATAGACAGATAGGTGAAACAGCAGAGGCAATTTGAGACAGCCCACAGAGCCGAAAGGGTATAGAGGCACCTTCAAAGGGAGTAGGTGCACTGAGGAGGAAAGAGCTCCAATTCTCCAATTGCTTGAGCTAAGGTTACACAAAGCCATAGGAAGCTGATAACCTCTGTACTTGGCATCAAAAGTGCACTCCCCGTAGCATCGTACACCCAGAGGATGGAGCTGCCGAAATACTGGGTTTTAACATCTCAGTGAGATGAAGTGGAGGAAGGGCCTGGCTGACAATACACACTTTGGTTAGCTACACAACACTAAAGGAGAACTAAAGTGAGTATTCCTAGGTGATAGTCTCATTAAGTGTTATTGCGTAGAGTTTTTCCTTAGTTTATTATTTCCTTCCAAATATTTTCTCAGTCTCTTGTACTCAGTGCTTGTGAGCAAGAATTGTTCATGAAGGCAGCCCAGCCCTGGAGCCCATCCATCAAGGGTATTCCCATTGCAAGCTTCCCCCGTCACTTAGTTTCCAAGGGCTTTTGCCAGGGCTCGGGATGATTTCTACAGACAGAAAATTAAACCTAGCCTTTTTCCTTCTAATAGACTTGGCAGGAGAATTGCAGCTAGAACTATAAAGCGGAAAAGCACCAGGCACACAGTGTCCAGAGCAGGGAGCAAGCTAATAAAAGAACAGCAAGGAAAAGTACACCAGAAACTTCAAAAACAAAAACAAAGCATACATACACACAAAAAGGACTGTTAGGAGATTTCTACACAGGCATGCAGCTGAGATACCATTATAGTTACTAAATGCAATATAAAGGAATGACTAATAACATCAGCAAAAACAAAAAATCCGGGAAATCTCATACTGTATGATCTATCATTAGCCTTCGCATCAAGGTTGTGCACACTGATTCTTAGTAGTACTAAGCACTATTAGTAAGGAAATCTTGAAGTTTGCATTTAGACAAATATTCATAACGCTATGAATTCCCCGTTCTCCTGAAAGCCAGAACTTTGCACCTTGTGTTGGTACCTAAGCTGGTGGGTTTTGGAGATTTAGGAGAATGCCAGTGATCGAACCGTTCCTGTCAATCAGAATTCAATTCACTACACTACATCTCTGTCAAGCATATTATAAGCTCACCCTAACTTGCGTGGTTTTTTTAAAATAATTATATAAAATACATAATCTAAACTATATACATGAAAATTATCTGGCTCTACTCCAAATGAAAAAGAATTTGATTCAGTTGTACCATCTGTTAAACATATGCAATTTCAAATATTATAAATCCCATTACTTAATCTGCAGTTGACTTTAACGGAATTAACTTGATTTACACTGGCAAAAGGAGAATCAGGAATATTTTCAGACTTTGCACAGCTAGAATGTGATTTGAAGTTAGGCTACTTTACACAGTCATGCCAGTGCCACTGGCTTAGAGAGGGTGTGAACGTAATTTTAAGGCCACTTTATCTTGGCAGGATGGTGTAGTGTCCTCGATTCAGTATCTTGCCTGCTATTAGCAAAGGGTATTCAGCTCACACATTCAGCTTTCTGAAAGTCCTTGTCAAGCTTCTCCCTGCTGCTAACATTTAATCTGTATAAAGCATTACTCTGGAGTTTCCCACTGGGTAGAGTTTATTGCTTGCACTATATGAAGCATTTCCAGGAGCGGCAGGCAGGAAGTTTCTGGTAGCTTCAGGGCTCCTACAGCTCAGTCAGATGCCAAACAAAGTCAGTTTGCAGGCACTTTTTCAATAGTCTCCTTTTCTGGAGTCTCAATGATCTGACTATCAATGAGGAATCTATTTTTATCCAGGCAGCTCCTCTCAAATAGATGATCCCACTGAATCATTTTACTTTGAATTTTACCATTAGAGAAGGCAGTTTTCTAATAATTCTCCTTTCCTAGATTTTTTTCCCTTTTCTCATCACTTTGGTAATGATCTTCCTTTTGCCTATCACCTAGCAGAAGTCAATATCTGATTGATCCTGACTGAGATGCCTGGACCATGGCTATATGCCTTGTTACATATAGGTGTCCTGTTTGAGTTCAATGAGGCTTGACATGTGAAAAGCAGTCATGTCCCTGTATATGAATTCACCTCCATGGTTAGGCTCTTAGAGTACATTTTTACCCTGCTTAATTAAAGAGGGCCAGGGAATAAACTTCAGCTGAATCCCTAGCTGTCCACACTGCCTGTTAGCTTGCTCGCTCGCTGGCTCCATTTTGGACTGCTCAAATCAGCTAACTTCAGCACAAACCTGCTTCAGAGGAGCTAGCCCCAAGCAATGCAGATGAGAGAAAAACAGTGCTACTCATCCTCAAGGCTAGGATTTGGTCACAATAGACATAGTCATAGGGTCCATGAGCAATGCACGAGGACAGATAGATGTGAACTGCACATTTCAATGAGTTAGCTCCATTATATGGTCATTAGGTAAAATAGACTCATCCCTCCTGAAAGGAGCACAAGACTCTAATGCTGTCCTTACACATAAAGCCCAACATATCTTGGAATCACACTTACACGTGTAAGTTTTTTTTTTTCTCGGGTCCAAAAGAATCATGATTTCTTTTTTTCTGCACAACAGTTCTGGCACAACAGGCAAACTGGTGGCTAACTCCCTTAGACTCACCCTCATCCTAAAGTAGTCTGTAGCCTGGTGGCTGGGGCAGTTGCCTTTCCAATGAGATAAGGGAATTAAATCTGATTTTCCCAAAGCCCAGGAGCTGCTCTGTCACACAAAGGAGCATCCTTGGCAAAATTAGTATTTTTAAGGAAAATCGCTGGTGAGATTGTCTCTTGTGTAGCACTGCCTACAGTATGCCCTCTTCCTTTCAAAGGGTCAGGAGAAAAATCTTCTGGAAAAGGGTTAGGAAAGGATGCTGGTAGAGTTGGGGGCATTGGCTGCAAATGTCACATTCATGGAAAAGCTTCATCAAACAGAAAATGAGAGGAATGTCTGTCTTTTGACAAATCTGAAAGCTAGGGTCCCTTTGTCAATAAACTCTTATGAATGACTCCCTTTCGGGTTTTACGAAGATCCAGCATTCCTGGTACTTCACAAAAAGACATACTGAAGTGGCTTTAATATAGTAGCTCTATAGCTGATCTATTAATGGCTTTGAATAAAGGTTCTTCCTGAATTAAGCTGTAGAAGAGAGATCATTCTTAAAAAGGATCATTCCTTGATCTATAGTAAATGCAATCTCTGTTTTAGTCTAGGTTTATTTAAAGTTTTTGTATACTTTTCATACTATTAATGTTTCCTCTGGTAAGCCTTTGGCTTTTACTACAAATATATTTTTGTCTGTATCATCAGAGCAACACTGTAATGTAGGAGTTTTCCTTTGCACAACGGCAAAATACATTAACGGGAGATATGTTGTGTGCATGTTTTAGTCTTTCTAAGTTTAGGTGCTCAGCTGAAATTCCCACTTAGGAGTGTAGTTAGTTGCTCTGTGCTTTCTTTATAGTGTATAGAGAGAGACAGGCACTTTGTGAGATTGAGTGAGTCCACTTAAGAACTGGTTTGCTCTGTTAAACAGGCTTTATTGCACCTTGTTGACTATAAGAGAACCTTGGTAACCGTCTGTGAGTTTACGCTAGATATTCCAGTCCCCAAGTGCCATGAATCACAACATGAATGTACCTTATTTCACCTTATCTTTATTTTCATCTCTATCTATATACTAAAAATGGGGGGGAGGGGTGTATGTGTGTGTGTATACATACATACATATATATATATATATATATATATATATATATATATATATATAATCTTAGATTATGGGAGACAGAATGCCACTGCAATCAGTGTCACTTCAGATGTTCACATGAAAGACAGGAAGGATTACTCATGTTTCTACATTATACCGTACTGTAAATTACTTTTACTTGAAACTGATTACCTTGGGCTTACAATATAATTATTTATAACAATCATATTCTTCCAGCCCTAAAAAGATATGAAATATTACATTATTTGATATTGTAACCATAATACCTCACATTCCAAATAGTGACTCTATTTGACTTAGAAACAGAACAGCATGAAATACTATGACTATATCATGATACTAACATGTTTTTTGAAAAAACTATGGGTTGTCATAACAGTTTTAAAGGCTGAAACTTTATATAATGTCAAGGAGAGCATAAAATGTACAAAAACCATGCCCCAAAATAATGTCTAATCCGTAAGCGCTCTATGGGAAAATATAAATATATGGTCCAATGCCAGTTAATGCAAGAAAATAATACAATTAAATTGCAGTAGAGTTTCAAGATCTTCAATTAATGATGAAACTCTTAAAAAATATACCTTTATTTGAACTCTGTTGTCCTCTGTAGCTGAATCCTTTTTAATTTGTCGTACTCAATTAATATGATTTTTTACTAGCCGTCAAGTCACTAGGTAAGGAAGGACATGTTTTGCATAACGAAATATATGTGAGTGGCTTGTGTTATTTATATATTTCTGTAGAACCGTAATCTCTTCTTGATGGACTTCAGTAGAAGTGCAATGAGATTAATAGTCCTGTGAGCTATGGAAATGCAAAATAACTTTCAAACACTAGAAAGTAAAGATGAGGAGACCAGGACAAATTAAGGGGTAATCAAAAGAACATGCCACTTCATGTAGTTAGTCAGAAATCTTGGTAATGTCTTTTAAATGTAACATCTTTGAAATGATTCCTCCACTCTGTGCCCAGCTGCCTTAACAATGAAAGCAACTTCTTCAGTAAGAATCCTACAGAGGTTGATAGAGGCCACCAGAGATGTTTTGAACTTATTGAAAGCCAGTATAATTTCCCTAAGGGAAAAATTTCTAAAGAAAAATATCTCTGAATTTTCTGAATTGACCAAACAATATAAAGAGAAATAGGATTCTCCACAAGGGCTTCTAAAATTTTGCATAATGAGCTCCTGTATAAGTTATTCTCACATATATAATGTTAGATAACAGCTCTGTGCTAGAAATAAATAACAAAAAACTTTAAAGCTATAGCAACAGTCTGATTGATCCCATAGCGATTTAGGCAGTTCAGGGGCCTAATTTCGCAATGCGGTCAAGCTAGGACCTTTATGGAGTCAGTGATCAAAGAGCGACACCTTCAGTGGGTGATACAGAGGTTAAGTAGTCCAACTTTAAACAAGCTCTAGGTTTACCTGTACCTCTCCTTCAGCTATGTAGGAAACGTAGCACTTCCTATATTCTAAGACTCGGTGATTCTGGTGAGATGTCTGCTCAACATAATTTAATTTACAATATCTTTTACGCCACAAATGGTCAATAGTATCCTTATTAATAGATCTTATTGCCCGCTAGCCAGACAATGGTGCCTTTTTAGCACAGAAGGAGCTTATTTTTCCCACTGAAGAACCCAGTGCTCTAGACCAATGCTTTCTAGGTTGGAGGGCAAGGAAATGACAATATTTCCCAAAAAGTAACTGATTCAGGGCATATAGGGAGTATTTAATATAATGTCCATTATCAGTTTCATTCGGTGTTGGACTGAGACTCAAAGAAAGTGGATGTAACCGTTGTCCCAAGCTGTGTATCCCTAGAACACACCCTTCAGTGAACACCATATCTCCAATACCTTTCTAATAGAGCAACAAGGCTCCGCAGAAGAGCTGTCT
Organism: Struthio camelus; assembly: GCF_040807025.1. Taxonomy (NCBI): domain Eukaryota; kingdom Metazoa; phylum Chordata; class Aves; order Struthioniformes; family Struthionidae; genus Struthio; species Struthio camelus. The sequence continues at coordinate 177,071,631 of NC_090942.1, read as the reverse complement.
CTAACTCCTGATGCAGCATCTCTGCTATCCAAATCATCCTTTACTTCCACATGATGTCTGAGGTGCCACCTTGTGCTCTGCCCCTTCCCAGCAAACACCCAGATCAACAAGCAAAAGAACGAACCTCAGCAAAAGGTACTTGTTAATCTCTGACATTTTTACCCTTGGGGAAATAGAAGACAATTTCAAGAGTTTTTTGCAAATAACAGAGACCTAAATTTCATACCTTCCTAAATCTCAAGCCTCCCTTTCTATGAGTGGGGCTTCTGGCCAGACCAGGGATGATTTTATCAGTCTTTTCATTCCATCTCTATGTCATACCTTTCCAGCTGTCACACTGTCATATTATCTCCCTGCTAAAGAGCCAACTGCAACTTACCTTTGTGTTTGACCTTTGGGATATGCCCTGCTTGACCAATGTCATTATATGGATAGGCAAAAAGCAGGAAGACGGTTAGTAGCTGGCTTATGACAGGTCTTCATTCAAATATTTCCAGAGGTTGTCCCATGCTGTTACCAACCAGATTCATGTCTGGAACTGAATACCTTGTCAGGGCTATTTGTTGGCAACATCAAGCACAACCCCTGTCAGATTAGGATACATCCTCATTTGAAGCTGGCAGAAGTCTGCTGGCGTTGTATGCATTTGCCAACCATCTTCTACAATTTATTATTGTTAAAAATCCCATTCTGTTCTTTGACTTAATAAAGCCCCTCAAGATCATCTACACTTCTCTCTGTTTTGATCGCTTACTTATTGCAGGAAAAAGCCAAACCATAAAAATTTCTTCTCTCTGAGTTTTGCAAATCTCGGGTAGGGTTTTTTATGCTTTAGCAAGCATTCATTTTAGGTAAAATGACTGTAAAGAATGACAGAACAATCATTGACTCAAGATAAGTTATTTTTCTAGACAAATGAACCTTTTCAATACTATCTTTTTACAACAGTGCTTTAAAGAATTCAAATTTCTTATAGGAATGGTTCTACTTCTTTTCTACCAATTAAAGTCCTGTATAGGGAAGATTATTGTGCTAATCAGACAGGAATAGTAGTTATTCAAAGTGCGAGCCACACTGTGAAGCTACAATTTATTCTTTATATTTACTTGACCTCAACTAAAATGGGGTAAAATTCATTTTCAATTTTCACTGAGCATCTAAACGTATTGCTTAAATTAGTGAATAACCTGAATAAAAACAAAAATGAAATACCCTATGAGTATGTCAATGTACAGACCATTACTAATCACTATAAAACCATTATTACATAGTCCTCCTACAGTCTGAAAACACCTACACATAAATGAAAATGAAACTTTTGTTAAATTGATATCCCTATTTCCTCTGTCTCTTCCTGATGTTTTTGAATGTCCATGACTTGTAAAAAGAAATTCTCCATTTTTCTTGGTACTTCTACATAATTCTTCCACAAAGCTCATTAAAATGACATCATTTTGGGGCAAGCACAAGTTGGGAAGGGGGTCAAGAATGACCTGTTCCAAGTGGTCTCTGGTGCCATTCCAAAGCCCACCTTTTGTAGCCTTAGGACAATATCTAAAATGTACCTGCAATAAATGACCTAATGTTATTGATATTCAGACTCAGAATTCACTTTTTAAAATGTGACTTGATCTGTAAGTGCTCTTAAGTTCTTTGAAAATTTACCTAATATCCCTATAATGTAGGTATAGCCACTAACTGTCAGACAAGAGAGCTCTCCAGTTATCCACTTCCTTCTCTGTTTCCCACCTCCAAGCTGTTACGCAAGAGCTCACCTGGCTCAGTACTAGCCTCATACCACTGGAGGATTTTCCTGAAATGAAAAAATCCTCAGCTAAACAAATAAACTGGCTTTCCGATTTCTTGCACTACTGTATCAGCAAACAGCATCAGGACAGCTCTGGAATTTACATACGTGTTCAAAAGCAGCAGACAGTCAATCCGCAGGGAAAATAAATCTGTCCAAACTGAGGAACTGAAGTCCAAACTTTGCCCTGAGATATATACATACACTCATGTATGTATACATTTGTATACATTTGTATGACAATTTCCACAGGCATTGTGCGTTAGTATACCTGAGTGCAGAACTTTATCTTTAATTCTACTTCACTGTGTGCTTCTACCTCATTTGTGAGTGCCATATCATCTTTGCCTAGCTTATCCCTGAAAAAAAAGGTTCATCTGCTTTTCAAAATAACGCAGTATCAGTGTCATCAGCAGAACTGGTAAATCAGTGTGGTTTTGAAAAGAGTGAGCATGAGGTACAATTCCTGGTCTCTCTCAGCTGCTCTCCTCGTAGACCCGCATAGTTACGGTACAAACAGCTTAGGCAAGCAGACCTTCAAGGTAGTAGTTTCTTTCGGTGTGACTCAGACTCTGAAGGCTAACAGCACACGTCCCTAACAAACATTCAGTTCCTTTCTCTGATTCTAGATCCTAAAGTAAAGAAAAGGAAGATAAGTGATGTGGGAAACACTGCCCTAGCCACAGCAGTATGAGTAATGTATGACCAGTGGAGATGGACGGATAATATCTATTATGACTTTTTGTTAGGAAACAGGCCTTCAAACATCCCTCCTACCTCACTAAAATCATAATAAGAACCAGCTTTTCCTGAGGACCATCACACGTAAACAAACGTAAAACTTCCCACTGTCTGATCAGAGCTGCCAGAATTAATGCTCCCGTAATAGAACCATGAAAATCCCTAGATCTTACACTTGCACTTCCCAGAGCGTAATATATTCATTCAGTGCACTTGCTAGTCGAAAGAAAAAACTCAGGTGAAATTAAGAGCCATTACACATCAGAATGAGCACACCCAAACAACTGATAAAGGATCGAAATACCCAATAAACCGGAAGGAAGACATTTCCCACAGATTGGCTTCTCCAGCGCTGACCTCCCTGTTCTAATCATCAAGAGGGATGTCTCTCCTGCTTAAAAGTGCTTCCAAAAGATGGTCTTGAGAATTAAAATTAATAACTCTACTCAATATTAGAAATCACAGCTGCAACACAAATGCAATCTCTCCTTCTCACATTCCCTCATTAACACCACCATTTTCAACAACTGACAAATGAGCTCTCTCCTTCTGCCATAGGGTAGAACTGCTTTATCATGTCTTTCTTTACCAACCCCCTACTTTACTCAACACATGCCACCTTCTCTTTCTGTTCACATAGTTTGATAAACTGATTAAAATTCATAATTTCATTCAGAATAATTGTTGTCAGCTTGTATTTAGCTTTTAAGTCCTCTGTTTCTATTTCATATCTAAAGAGGGGCTTGTGGGCCTGAAATTTTATTGATTTTTCTGTTTTTAAAAGGTCTACAGCCACCACTCACTGTCCCAGGCACTCATTGTGACTGGACCCTTTTTTAATATTTATCTGCAAAGCATTCGTAACTGTCTGATGTGCCTGGCAATCTACGATTCTTTTTTTCTTCCGTTTTGAAGACAATATCAACTTTAGGCCAGTTTTATTGGAATAACAAGATGTCTTGAACTCAAAGGCTGCTCTCTTAGATCAATGCATCTGGCTGTCTGTGTGATTATAATTATACCATAGTGTTTTGGGGAGATGCTGAATCACCCTGTAACAGGAGGCTGTCTACCTCTCTTTGTACAAAGTAATAAAAGAATGTACAGAAGGAAACATTAAGCAGCTATACTCCTTGGACCTATTTGTCTCACAGTCACACTACAGTAAATCAGAAATAACTCCACAAGCTTCTGTAGAGCTATTCTGGATTTATGTTTGCGGAACTAAGAGCAGAATCTCGCTCTTCTACTCCCCTGCTATCGTTTTACATAATCAGCTGCTGAAGCAGTGACTTAGGGCAGGAGTTTCTGCATAAATACCCGTTGTCATTGTACATTCATTTTGGCAATAGCTTTGACAGCCAAAGCTAAAATACAACGCAGTAGTGCGAATATACTGGTCACATTTGAACTCTTTGCTGGCTGTGTGTGTGTATGAATCACAGTCGTAGGGTGCATTTAGTGCAGTACAGCCTAGATATACGTGAACTTTCTTCATGCCTTTAGCATGCAAGTTAGGCAATGGCACTCCCTGCCCATGTTTATCCTCTCACCGTGCTTACTTTGTGCGTTTCCAGGGAGTAGCATGGCCTCTTTCCCTCTTCCCCTCTGGATATCCTACAGAAAGGTTGTTCCAAAAAAAACCCACAATATAATGCGTACTCCTCTTCCATTCCCCTCTACTTCAACATGAGCTTAGGTGATCAAGCTTCCCCAGAAAGCCAATGCACCACACAGGTCCTCTTTTAAGTCAGCAAACAAGCCATGGTCTCATACACTGGAAAACTATTATTTGAGAAGTCTGACCTCTGGGTAATATGACAAATTTCAGCGGAATGATCAGCTTCTGTTACTGTCTCTCACCCATGGTAGTGTAAAATATCATATCAGAACACGAAGCTATTTCTGCAATGATCAATGACTCACCAGCAGCATAGTCTTCTAATTTTAGTCCAGTGCCCTTTTGAGTAGGTACTATGACAATTTACCATGGTGATGCTATGCTTATGAGCTATTACCGCTATGTTCATATTCCTCCTGATAGTGCTACTGGAAGATAGTCACAGATACGCAAGTCTTGTTCTCTTGTGATCAGCTGATTTTCCTTTAAATTCCAGCTTCTAAACTACACAAAAAGAGCTGAGGCACGTAAACTGAACAAAGATCACCTAATCTTGTTAAATATGGCAGCAAATCACAATTTATGTCAGTGATGCAACAAAAAAGATACATCCCAATACAAACTCCTGTAAATCTGCTGCCTAATTATTTTCATGTGCAGGAAATCAAATTTCACACCAATGTATCTTTATATGAAAGAGCAGATTGGCTGGGAAAACAAGGAGCTTGTACAAAATTGTATGACTTGTGTTTGAATCAAATTTTGTTTAGAATGAAGTCATCCTTATTTGGTTGGATTTTTTCAGATCTTTTAAAAAAGGAATTGAAAATACAAGTTCTTAATAAATATTTTGAAATAATTAGACTGTGCGAGAGTCTTCCAGTAGAAATAGTGGAAGCTTACTTGGGGCATTTAAACGAGACTGGGTAAAACACAACAGAATAGTCTGCATAACGTTAGCCATGTTAGTAAGTAACTGAAAATGGCTGATGTCCTTTTTTAGACTCTTGTCATAAAATATAGGCTCTGATTACACAACTCTGTTTTCTCAAAAGGAAGGGAAAAGTGCCCACGCATACCAGTAGCGGTTATTGAATTTCCTCCTGTAAGTATGACATAATATAGCCAGCGCCGACAATTGTAAAAATAAGGAAAGAGAAGTGAGGTCAGAACATTTGACTACTGCCAAACACCACTTCCGCACCTCATCTGCTTTCTGGACAAACTATCACTTAGTGTCTTCAAGTCAGTAGCTACTCACTGTTATCATTTCCTTATCAGTGCCTGGGCGGGCATGTATTTTAGCTCTGTCAGTAAATTCTGAGTGTCCTTAAAAAAGAGGAGGTGACGTCAGCCAGGTTTCACTGAGACATTTCCAGGTCCTTCTGAATCCAATTGCACCAGTCTTTGGCAGCATCAAAACATCAGACATGGCCATGGATTGTACTGTGCCAGGTCACAAAGCCACTTTCTGTTTGAACTCTCTCTCCTTTTAACTTCTCATCTGTTCTGGTTTCCCAATACACAGTTCTTGTGTAATTATTTCAGGATTAGTTCTCTTTGGCTCAAGAAGCCTGACAGAACTGGGCACCAAAGTGTTGGTCTATCTGCCCTGTTGCTTGAAAAATTGTCACCACATAACAGTTGTTTTTTCTCATTTCTTAACTAATAAGTATGTTACATTATGCTTATTTATTTACAAGAGGTACTTACAGCATTCTAGACATTTTGAAATTGTCTAGCTAAATGAAACAAGCATACACAGCTTAATAACGGCTGCACTAGTGACCTCATCTTTTTTCTTTTCCACGTAGATCAGCTTATTCCTTCTTCAGTACTCCCAAATATATTTATTTAAATAGGTCAAAGTACACTCTACTTATAAAATAGATCTTTCCAGACGGCTATATAGACTGATAAAAAGAAAAAAGTAGAGCTATTCACAGGTGCACAGGGTGAAACTGTGGGTTCTGGTACTACACAATCACAGTGTAAACCTCTGTTTTAAAAGAGGTCCGGGATGAGCGGTTATGGAATGAAAACAATAACATTAAAGAGACTAGAAGCTATAGATGGGTCACTTCTGGGAAATCCAGATTCAAAGCTATTAGAAAGATTAGGATGTTTTTCCCCATATCAGAAACATCTTACAGTGACAACCTCTGATGAGCAAGAAATTGAACTACTGGGACAGTGATTAAGCAAGACAGGAAATATGATGAAGGAGGGACACATTATAGAATATACAGAATATTCTGAAGACTGCCTGGCATGCAGAGGAAGCAAGAGGAGAGGGAGTTATTAATCTTGTCAGGACACCTTCAAGAGCAATGTTTCTAGGCTCTGTGGATGGCTGGAGAAGTTGGGAAGGGAAGGGGAGTTCCAGCAAATTGAGCACTTGGAGCCTATGATCCTTTGGAAAGGAGATCTGGATTTGGACACGAGATCCAACATGCTCCAGGGAACACCAGCTGCCATAAGGAATAGTCCATTAAGTTTTTTCCTGGGATCTAGTAGTGTGCAATGGCTTCTCTCTGTCATCGTGTTTGATCCTGTCTAGGAGCAATCCTCTTCATGTGGCATTTCTATGTTTCTATTTCTATTGCAGAACAGCTGCTCTAAAAGCCCTGCACCACCCAGTCTCCTTCTCTATAACCGTTCCACTTGTGTCCTTACCTGCGCATTTGTATAGCCAAACCACTGGCTTTCAGCAGGTTCTTCAGCTAACAGTCCCGGCAGTATAAACAGAGGTGCAGAGCTGGCTCCGCATGTAGTTCACATTGTTGAGCTAGTATTGTGATAGTCTTTTTATCTTTGCTTTGCATTTCATTACATAGCCCCGTGCCTTTGTGGTTTTTAACAGCAGCAGTTCCTTAGAACTGATGTGGACTAAGCTAGCTGTTTTGAGGAGTGTCAGGGCAAAGGGATTTCCCTGCATTTCTTCAATACTGGGTTGCAGTACACGAAAAATCTTGATTCAACCAGTTCTCTAAAGTGATCAGTGTAGGTATATCGATCAGAGCACATTCCTGGGTTCCTGTGCTCACCCACTGCAACAGACTTGCAGGATGTCTTCATTTTGGTACCAAGCTCCTGTGATACTTTGTATGATTTGTGGGTATAATCTGAAGGAAACTGCTGCTCCACAGATTTGAAGATGGGCTTTTCCAGTGAGACATTCTGTGCCACAGCTCTTAACAGCTGCCTGCAGACAGAGTTTGAAATGCTCTTTGTGTCAGCAAAATGAGATTTGCCTGTCCTGAGGGCTGCTGAGCACCTGCATTCAGCAGCAGCACCCAACTTCCTGTAGAGATCCTAAGGGCATCTCAGTGGTGAGCTGCCTGCTCCAAACAAGACTGAAAATTGAAGACTGTATCTCATGGCTGCTTAGTTGAAAGTCAAGGATCCCATAGTGCTTCTCAGGGCAAACAGCAAGCTGTGATCTTGGCAACTTTTGACCAAAATCTCTTCCTTCAGTAGATGACAACTCCATTTGCCCACACAGGACCACTGGTGGCCAAGTACTGGAGCAGGCATCCCCTATGCTGCCCCCACCATTAACCATCTCCTTTGCTGCTGAGGTCTTTTTTTTCCCTTCTCCCCATTCCTAAATTGTGGAGGAGATTAACCACATACACAGCTATTTTAGGTAAAAGACTAAGAATTGGAAAAAATTTAAAGAATAAATACGTGTATGAGGGTGGGTGCTATTAGAAATACATACACATTTCTCATCAATGATATATTTGTCTTCTGTGGTATGGAGTCAGTCCTCCCCAGGGTTCTCTTTAGAGCACTATGCTGAAAAAAATCAGCAAAATATAGGAATGGTGCAAAGTATGCCCTTATTTCCCCTTTCTTAATAAGAGACCACATTGCCAAAAATTGTGACTAGTTGTGAGGAGGAAACTCTTATCACTTCAGAAGCACATTTATGAATTGCTTGGCCCTCTCTGGCCCTCTAGAAAGTATTTTCACCATACGAAATGCCAGTAACATTTTGCACAGCTGGGAGTATGTGAATGTTTCTGCTAAAATGTTCTGCAGAAACAGTCAGTGATGTCCAAAGTTAAATTGTCAGCATTCGGAATATACTTTCAGGCTATCTGCATATTTTGTACAGTGGTGTTATTGATCTTGAGTTTGGGGCACTAGTAAATCATGTTAAAAATCAATCTGGCCGAATTTGTACAACGTGCTGTGGGTATGGATAAACAGCTCTAAGGTAGTATAAATATGATCGCATTGCATATTTGGATTAAATGAGTTGCATTTTCCAGAAAACTTGTGAAATGAGAAAATAAGCATAGAAAGTTTTTCAATGCGCAAGTTTGAAACAATGTGGAAGGTCAAAGCTTTGATGCAGAAACACAGTTCAGTGGTGAGTTGTAAATTTTACAATTATAAATCAGTAGCATTAATAAGGTTTCACTGCAGACAAACTCTCATCTGTGGCCAGGTGTATGGACCAGCGGTTTTTATATTAGGCACGTACATCCTAGGGGGTTTGGAGGGAAGTACAGAAGGTCTCTCAAGTAGCATAAAAAATATCAAGTCCCCCCACGTGATCTGCTGGAAGCCTCAGCGTAAGATGCCTGATGTGTTTTTGCCAGCCATGAGAGCCAGACTTGAAAATCTGCAGGAACTGTTAATTTACACCGCGCAGCTCTCCTGGGAAGGCACTTGCTCAAGGGACCCATTTTGCAAACAGAATAGGGAAGAAAAAAAGTCCTTTTACTCATTCTGCCAGCCCTAGAGGGAAAAGCCATGCCTGTCCTTTGCTCTGTGCTGCCTTCCACGACATGTGCCAAGCAAACTGGTCGCCCAGCTCAGGCAGGAGATCAGCAAGGACCAGCCTGCATGAGGTCTCCCTGCAGGAGGACTGTGACATAGGCCTTGCTAGGTCCTCACAGCCCTAATTCCTACTGCTCCCAGAGCTCCTGGCTAATGTTTCTGCAGGCTGGAAGTCACATAGGGCTCACACCAGCATCTTAAAGATGGTGTTGGCCTCTGGAGCAGATATCAGCTGACACCTGAAGTTGGGAAGATGCTATAGCCTGGCATTTGTATTTTAAAGCTGCTATTAAGAACCGTATCCAATTTAGACTTTGGGATGGGTTTGTCCCACACCCACAGAAAAATGCAGAAGTTAAGCATCCCAAGCCACAAGCCTATCTCCAGCTCCTTGATACTGCCCTGGGAGACTGCAGATCATGGGTGTTTCAGGAGAGAAAGGGTTTTTAAGCCCTCAGTTCTCAAGCTGGGAAATGGTAGCAGGAAGCTGAGGAAGACAGTGAGATAGTACAAATATGAGGAAGAAACCAAGCTTTTGAGTTATTTGCCCTTTCTGTAGCTAACTTGTAGTACTGCCAAGGGACATCATTGTTTTTCCGCACGACAGGAATGTATCCTTCCTTTTTGTCACGAAAGTAGTTCATCATTCCCTCTTTCTGATTTAGTTTCAACATTAGACCTGGTGAAAAATAAAAGATAAGACTCTGTCGTAAGTTAGCAACTGCAAATGAACCTATAAATAAAGAATAGAAGCACAATCAAGTTTGAAAGGTCTTTATAATAACCCAAAATGCAAGGGCTGTAAAAGAAAGAGGGAAAGCTAAGAAAAAAAGGAATTAAAAGAAGTACTGTATAGAGAAAGGTTAAGTGCTGCATGACAAAAGCAAGAACAAAATAAAACAGTCATTGTCTCAATACCGGAAATAACAAAACAACAGAATTTAGGAAAATTTCAGTAGATCAGACTTCTGTTTAAAAAAGTTGCTGGCCACAGCTGTAAGAGCTGGAGTTAGGTTACGCTGTTGCAGTAGCAGGTTTGACTGCAGCGTGGAGACAGACTCACACTGACGTTACTCAGGTACCAGTCATCTTGGTGCCATCTCATTGTGAGCATCATCACAAGCTGCCCAGCCTACCACAGACCCTGAGTACTTATACATAGTCTGGCACTCCAATTACTCTGCATCCTGGTATCTGAAATGACTGAATTTAAAGTAAGCTGGGTGTGTCAGCACAAAAGTCTGACTGCATATCTGTGGAGCTGTATTGGCTTCAAACACTTAGTGAGTTTAGAGTGGAACTGAATATGCTTCTTAATGCTAGCAGGAACCATTGCATTACACGCGATAAAAACTCCCCATAATCAGATGCTTTTTCTTCCCGTTGAAAGGAACAAAAGCCTGATCTGCTACATTTTTATGAAAAATCAACTGAACTGAATATCTTTTCATTTGGCCCCAAATTCTCTAAACGGCTGACATGGTGGATTGCTGGCATTTTGTTTGCCTAGGAGAATGACATCAGTATCAACAAGTCCAGGAAATCAAATGAGTGCTTGGGAACAAAGTACAAAAATATCTCAGGGAAATTTTGGCTGAATTTCATTGCTGATGTAAAAAAGTGCAAGACTGTTGAGGCCGGCTGAGCTGTACTTCCTTACGAGGGCTGTAAGTTTAGACTAATATCTTTCTTTGACTATTGAAGTTAATCCAACACATACTGCAACTTGTCCCTTATTTAATATGAAGGCAATAGAGTTAATTCATCCCAGAGGACATCAAATGGTGGGAGCAGCACTTTCACTACTATGATATGAAATGCACTAACAAGCAGCTTCCCTCTGGGCGGAGTATCAGCAAGATATTATTCTTCTAGAAGATGATATCTTTACATTCCAGCCTTTAGAAGCTGCTCAGAAATACACTGCATAAACCTATCCTATTCCAGGTGCTCTGGCTTAGAGGTGCTCTGGCACCTCTGCCTTTGGCCTTGAAAGTGTTTTAAAGACCCGTTCTGTTCAGTGGGAGGGCTCTTTGTACAAAGATGCAGGCACTTCGTCAGCTCTTTTAGCACAAGTTGCTTCTGACAAAATTCATATGACTAATGCAAGGCAGCTTGAGTACTCTGAATTCTCTCATTGGCTCACAAACACAATATTTCTGGATGTACTGATGATAGCAAACTTTAGCTCAGAACAGTAAAGAAACCCTTCTCATACTAAGCGTGCCCGCACCATAAGGAAAGAATTTGTGTCTGCAGTTGTACTGTCTTTAGATTTCGGAAAGATTTGAAGGAAACTAAGATAGCCGAGTTTGGCTGGATATTTGTTACCAAGCTGCATTTGAGATACCTGCCCAGAAAGACTACTTACTATTCATGAAGTCATTGCGACCCAGCAAATACACATGCACCTGACAGCATAGCATCTAACTCAAAGGTAGCTAAAGAAAAAGCAGAAGCTCTCTGAATGTGCTCCCTGCTGTACCTCCCACCTTACCTGAGGTAGCCATGGCCAGAGGGTATGGCAGCCAGTTTGGCAGAATAACCCTTAGAAAGGTTAAATTTTCCCCAGATATTTTTCTCAGTTGCATCCTAAATTCATCTCAAATGCAATGTCAAGTCCTTCATTTTTAGATCCTTTATTTTTTTCAAGGTTTGCTTCACTCCACAACTTGATAGTGTTGCCAGCCAAGCCCAGATAACATAAGATGTCATTAGGGAAAGCAAGTGTCACTGCTGGCATAGTGAGTGCTTGTCTTCTCAGAGCAGTTTATGGCTAAACACATGTGCAGGGATATATTCTGTGAAAAGGCTACTTTCCCCCTGACATAAACCCATGCTCAGGGCTGCAAGTAATGCAAGCCTACATTTCAAGTAGAATAACATAGACCACTGAGGCAGTGGTTCTGGCTTGGGATAGATTCGCCAGGCTGTGATGGGAGATAACGGTTAGTTCCACTTACACGAAACTCCTTGCAGAAGTCTGAAACTCAGATAAACAGTAGCTAAAAGGACTGGGTCTCAAAAACAGATTTTATTTTCATTTAATAGTTAATTTAACTAGAAATAGGTATATCAGTACAAAATAGATCCTCCCTCCAGTTTGAATGATATCTTTAAAGCCTTTGGCTCTAGGGAGGATTTTGCAATCTAGGTCTAAAATGCACCCAATCATTTTAGCTCTACTCAGTTATAATGCTGTTCTTCACTGAGTCCTCTGCTCTACAACTCAAGGTGCACCTCTTCTCTTCACCATCCTTCAGATCTGGTTCTGGTCGCACAGACGTATAAGTCAAGAGCTAGCCCTACAAAAGCAGCTCCATCAAATCTGGCTTCTACACACCGGGTTTTGAAATGGATGTGCCTGAGCAACAGAGATTTTTTTAAAAAAAAAAAGTAAGTGATCATCAAGAAGCTGTTTTGTTTATAGAGTTTTAAGCTGTGTTGGATTTAATGCTAACTCAAAACTTCTTGAAATCTGTTTCTTTTTAATAACACCTCTTGGAAGGGATTTTTGTTGCAACTTATATTAAATTCCAAAAGTGGGTGAGCTCATACTGAGCACAGATTAAGTTTTAAGAAACTGGATGGGTCCCAATATTAAGATAGTAGGCAAGAGCGAACAGAAGCAGAGTGTACTTTCCCATCTCAGCAAGATTAGTCAGTCTCAGTCGGACTGTTATGATACTGTAACCCCATCAGCACAGACTCAGCAGCTGCTGCTCAGTCTGCAACTGGAAGGCAGCTAAAAGGTGGCATTTGTTAGTCGAGAAGCAGTGCCACAGGGAAACAGTCATATTGCTTTTGAGTCCCAGGCCTTGCACTCTTCTTGGCCCTGCTGTCTGGACATGAGAGCTCTGGTCCGTATAAGGTCAGGGAGCTTTGCATGTTATATTACTGCATGGCACAAACCTGCCCTCAGGCCTTCAGAGGACTTCATCCTCCACCCTAGAATTTCCTACAAGGTGCCAAAAGCAGTTCTGTGCTCCACGAGCCACCTGTTTTTGGTGGCAGTGTGGACACTCCAGAGCAATACCAGATGAGATCGCTCTGGTGAAAATAGCTGACCCAGGTATTTGGTTCCTTCTGTTTCTAACAGAGTCAGTATCTCTGTATGACCCTGCAAAAGGTCATGCAAACGTGCCCAGTTTCTTTCCATTCATTCTATCTCTTCACTTAGGTCCAAGATTGCCCAAATGGTGTGAGAGGCCTAAAACGAAAGTGCCTTTTTTTTTTTTTTGCCTTTTTTTGATTCTTTTGCTTCTTTTCCTAGCTTTGTGCCAAAGCAGAAACACTATTTGAGCAAACCTTCCCAGTGCCATCATGATATCCAGTCAGTTCTTCACTTCCCCTTTGGACCTGGCTCTTTCACAGTTAGAAGGGTCTGGGGTGTGCTGCCAGAACCATACAGCATAGCTATGAATATGGTTTTTCCATTTTCAGTGCTAGAAACACTCCTAATGACACAGAGTGAGGTATAATAGTCACATTTCGTAAAGAAACAAGCCACTAAAGTGAAAGAGATAAGAGCTATGCAAACAATGTCGAGTGCCTTAAACATATTGCTGTGACTAACAGTCTGGTTGTCAACCCATATTTTCTTCTTTGAAGATCTTCACTTTTAAAGTTCTCTTTCAGAAAAGGAGGGAGAGGAGAAAAAAAGAAATGTGCTTATGAAAAGTCTATTAAAGCCTGTGACTGAGATCTGTGAAGGCAGAGATATATCAAACCAAGTCAGGCACCATAACCTTAACTCTTCTCATCGATGAAGAGCTGTCAAGGTCTGATGCTTCGGATCGGTTGTACATCTGTGCCCAATCACAACAGGGTAAGTCAAGGTTAGAGTTCTGCATATACAGACAAATTGGGATGATAGGACATTTATAATTCTCATCCAAAAGATATCAGACTACATGAAAATCAGATCAAGGCTGTAAAGCCTCAGCCTGGAAAATAATAGAGCAGAAACAGAGAAGCACAGTACAAGATGAGGCTGAAAAGATCAAATAAACTAAGCCTGTTATGGAGGATGCTGTGTGCTACCAGTCATAACAATCTGTGCACATGTGTTATGACTGTCAATATCCATACCAAAAATACTAAAAATAAATGTTCCAAAAAGATGAGAATAAACCTTAAATATTTACCATCTGGCACACAGCTGGATAACTGGCCTACATCCCATCTGAGCATATCTAATAAAAAGTTACCAAATACAAACCCCTAGCTATAAAAGAGAATAAAAGGAGAAATGCTAGTTCAGCATTAGAAATTAATTAAAGTGCCTTCCTAATAAGTAATTTTGCAAGGTAAAAATCAGAGAAAATATGCTTGTGAACATCTAAAGATGTGTATCTGAAATCATGAAACATATTGCATGTCCGCTTAAATTGTGAATAAAACTATGGCTTCACAAATACTATTCTATTTAGAGAGAAAAAATGTAGGGAAAAGCTGGCTGGGCTTTCAAATCTAAAACAGCATTCTAGAGTTAGACTCACAAGTTATCTCTGTGTTTCTAAATAATAAACGCAAGGGAGAGATCTTGACCGCTTTGCTCCTGATCAGCCACACTTCTTATACTTGGCTCTGCTTTTGACCACACCAGCTGGTTCTTTTTTTTTATGGAGGGAGTTGGACTAAACATTGTCAAGACAGCTCAGCCCGTGCCTCTTGGCCTTCTCTTATCTAGTAGTGCAGACTTAGGCATTGTTTTGCCCTACAGACCCTGCCTGGTCTTCTGTTCAATTGGGCAGAAGTAAGCAGCTACCTAACAGCAGCTTGAGTTGATGGGCATCGTTGATTGCGCAGGTGTAGCCACATGCCTAAGGTTAAGCACAGGGTTGCACGCTCTGAGGAATCAGAGCCTAGACTGCCTCTATAGACTCAGCTCACAATATGTGTGCGCTCGGTGGTGGTTTATTCCCATGTCACCGGTCCAGATTTTCATGGCTCACAGGCATGACGAAACTCACTTGGGAAAAAGGACAGAGACTCAGGAGCTAACTTCAGAGCCACAGGTCAGTGGATTACATTGAAAATTGCATTTAAAATCACATATAATAGCTGGCATAGAGTTGTGGAGTGCAGGAGGGGAGCTTTACTTCACAATCATCTTTTGGAGACCCTGACCCAGTCACTCCATTTTGTAGCCAAGAGACTGGACAAGTCTGCTCACAACCAGGATGATTAACTGCTTTTCTTCCTATTCATAAATTGGTATTACTTTTATGAGCATACTTGTTCTTTTAAGGACAGAGCCAGGCCCCACTGGTAAAATTAAGCAAAGAGGTATTGTGTTACTGAATGGTCTTTAGGAGAGGGAAAGAATAACATACTCCCCTGGAGCAGGCAGTCATTCAACCTTTCTCAAGTAACCTTCTCTTTTACCCTGCCCTTGGTAGTATCTCTGATATCCCCCTTTGCAAAACACAGTGACGAGGCAATACTGCAGCAGTCTGAAAACACTTTTTATCTCTGTCACCTTATATTTTAGTTTTTAAGCAGGATGATTTAAAAAAAAAAAAAAAGTGTTCTCCTTAATGCTCTCTGCTCTCTTGTGCCGAACAAGGTTCATCACCTGGCATCAGCTGAACTAAAGCTCACGAGCAATCAAGTCCAGCTTGGCACTGAGGTTACATGACATTAGGAAATAACGATAAGAATTTCTGCCATGACCTTTGCTTGTGTTTTATATGGGTAAAACTACTCACTACTTTTCATCACGGTGTCTTAGTGCCCCCTAAAACAGGCCACAAGGGAGAAACTGCACATCCATCATGTATCAAAGACATATACTGCTGTATCTATGCTGGCAGGTGAAAGCAGCCTAGAGCTTTCTCTGCCCTTGCTACCTCTGTACCTGCAGGCACAAGAGTGTGTTTCAAAGACACCTGAACTGATTGAATAGAAACCATTTCAGCTCTGAATGTGACCTTACCTGGTGCTAAGCTAGCTCAGCAAGTGAACCCTGCTAACAGTAACAGTTCAGTCACTCACAGGCAGCACTGGACTAAGGGAGCTAGAAGGCTCCCAGACCTCACCACTGGGCTGTAGCCTAAGGTTTTTATTATACCTGTATCTCTTCCAGAATAACTGAACTATTTTTGCCTCTTCTGAGCGTGCTATACATTTATGCTTATACGATCCTAAAGATCCTTTTTTTTTTTTTTTTGCTTTTAGAGATGTTGGCTTATCTTTGCTCCTTACAATATTCCCAAAAATGGAAATACAGTACTGCACTGAGGGAAATAACTTTGTGGTCCATGGGAGTCAGGTGCCATGGTCTAACAGAGCAAAGGGCTCTGCTTCACCTTCAGGAACTCAACAGGCTCCACCGTCAAGTGGGAGTCAGTGACCAGCTCGTCTCCATGATTTTTTCCGGGTACTGCTCTTTTGAAAGCAACTTATGCCTGAAAAAGCATCCTTATAAGATGCCATCTAAAATGCAGACAGGGGCAAAAAGGCATTTCATGACATACCAGCCTGCACAGATTCTTAAAATCAAGGAGTGGTGAACTGGTTTCTAGAGCAAACCCTTAGCTGCATAGATTTAAAAGACCACAGCCTATCCTAGTTGGGGCAAATCTAAAATCATTGACCCATATATTTCCAAGGCTTCGCCTGTAAGGATTTCAGGAACAGTTTTACTATTCTAACAAAGACTTTGGGTCTGGTTGTTTGTTTTATTTGTTTTGTTTTGTTTCCCCAGATAATTTTTTCATCAGCAGAGGAAAGCAGCAGTTGTGATTCAGCAAATTCGCAAGCTGCAAAATTAGTGAAATGGGTAGGGTCATACGCAGAGGAGAATCTTTAGCCCCGGGGTTGATAAAGACTCGTTGAACAAGCTCAGGTATTGACAGAGCAAGGAAAGGCCCCTCATTATCATCACACAGAAAAAAAAGTGAATTCCAAAAGGCATATCTGATATTTGGACCATACCTGTGAAATGAGATAAGGGTAAAGCTGAGGCCAGCTCCTAACAAAAGACAGTTCTATAAGGAAATGCTATTGTGCTTTGGCCCTTGCATGGACTGTAAGAGAAATTGTGTTTTACAAGGCTTAAACAAGGAACCTGATAGCATTTTCTGATACAGAGATTACTAAGTAAAGCTTGTAATAGAAGTGATGGAAGTAATGGAAGTGATCAGACTAAGATGCACGTGCAGTTCTTCTATGCGTCTTGGAATGGAAATTCAGGCTTTGTCAGACACTGAGGCCAAACTAATGGGACAATGCGAAAGACACATGAAAGGTTTTAGCATGGAGCCTTCCTTTCTATTTCATTTTTCAGTTCACGTTATTTTCAACCTTCTCCAGTCAGATCAAGTTTGAGAAAACTAAGAAACCCTGGAGTATTTTAGTCAGAGAAATTCTCTATTCTTTACATTCTTTGCTGTGAAATACTTCTTCCATATTTCGTGCAATAATGCCTTTCTTTTATACTTTTTCTATTTAAAAAAAAAAAAAAATTGCTCCAACCACAGCAAAGCAAACAATATTCACATATCAAAACCAAAAGCATGATCAGTTTATGAAACTGGTTATTTGACAAAATAAACTGCAATTGCTAGAGGCAGGATTTAGTGGTACAAGAGGAGCCCTTCCAATTTGATTTTTAAGGTTTTCATGAGTTTCAGCTGCCATAAATCTGCACTGCCGTCTGTGGAACTACTTTGATAAATACTGTTTGAAAATTTACATTAGTGATTTCATACAAAACCTGTTCAAGGAATATCCAGAAACATTTCTTTCTTTTATAGAGCTGGTGTGTGAGACAAACAGAATTTTTGTCTGGTGGTGCAAAAGAACTCTCAGGTCAACAAAGACCAGAAAGCCAGCCTTATTTTCTTCTCATACCAACATATATTTACCTTGATTCTATTGCCATTAACAAACCTCAATAAAGACATGCAAAGGGGAGGAGAAGTGGGCACACCATTCAAACTTGAATGAAACCTCAGCAAAGGCTATACAGGAGAGAAAGCTGGAGTGCAACACACTAGAGAAGCAGTAAAAGGGAGTCCTCACCTCAGCCTGTATGGCTGAACTAGATAGGCTATTGGATTATGGTGGTACTGGAATATTGTGTTGTTGCATCATCTCTATTCGTTATATTATTCCACTATGAATCCACTTGGATCCTCCCAGAGATGAACAGGGCAGGCCTAGGGAGGATCTTGCCCCTTCAAGAGGCAATGAAGAGCAAGATCTGCCAGGTGCAGAGGGTGGAGAGGAGCAGTGGGCACACAACAACATGGTTGGGCTCCTCTTAGCCTCGATCTCCATCAGGGATGGAGAAAAGTCAGAGTCTGGCAAGCAGGGGGCAATCTTTAGGCCACTTAAAACAGAAGAGGAGAACTCAAAGAGAAACCAGAAGGGTAGGAGGTTTGGTTAGGAAAGAGAAGATAGCTGACTCTGGAAGGGCAACATGAGCAGCCCCTCGTACAGGAAGACTGAGTTTGATAAACGAGAGGCTGAGGGGAAACTCTTATCTTAAGTTTATTAGCTGGGATGATGAGCCGTTTGTCTGTCTCTTGTCCCATGCTGCTGTGTGTCGTTTCAAACAAGTCAATGCTGAAATTATATGACAGAAGCAATTTAGCTGGGAGAGCAGGAACAACTGTCTATGCTACAGCATCAGTGGAATAAAAAGTTGTCGGAAATTTTGAGGGCAAAAAACCCCAGATATTTAACATCTGTTAGGAATTTCAGTACTGTTAGCCTGGGACAGCATGTCTGCAGTCACAGAATCACAGAATCGCTTAGGTTGGAAGGGACCTCTGGAGAGCATCTAGTCCAACCCCCCTGCTCAAGCAGGGTCCTCTAGAGCACGTTACCCAGGATCACATCCAGACGGGTTTGGAATATCTCCAGCGAAGGAGACTCCACTACCTCTCTGGGCAACCTGTTCCAATGCTCTGTCACCCTCACAGTGAAGAAGTTTTTTCTCAGGTTCAGGTGGAACTGCCTGTGGTTCAGTTTGTGCCCGTTGCCTCTTGGCCTGTTGCTGGGCACCACGGAGAAGAGGCTGGCCTCATCCTCTTGACACTCCCCCTTCAGATACTTGTACACGTTGATGAGATCGCCTCTCAATCTTCTCTTCTCCAGGCTGAACAGGCCCAGCTCTTGCAGTCTTTCTTCATAGGAGAGATGCTCCAGCCCTCTAATCATCTTGGTAGCCCTCCGCTGGACTCTCTCCAGTAGCGCCATGTCTCTCTTGGACTGGGGAGCCCACAAGTGGACCCAGCACTCCAGACGAGGCCTCACCAGGGCTGAGGAGAGGGGCAGGATCACCTCCCTCCACCTGCTGGCAACACTCTGCCTAATGCACCCCAGGAGACCATTGGCCTTCTTGGCCACAAGGGCACACTGCTGGCTCATGTTTAACTTGTTGTCCACCAGCACTCCCAGGTCCTTCTCGGCAGAGCTCCTTTCCAGCAGGTCAACCCCCAGCCTGTCCTGGTGCATGGCGTTGTTCCTCCCGAGGTGCAGGACCCTGCACTTGCCTTTATTGGACTTCAGGAGGTTCCTCTCCGCCCAGCTCTCCAGCCTGTCCAGGTCCCTCTGAATGGCAGCACAGCCTTCCGGTGTGTCAGCCACTCCTCTCAGTTTAGTATCATCAGCAAACTTGCTGAGGGTGCACTCTGTCCCTTCCTCCAGGTCATTGAGGAATACATTGAACAAGACTGGACCCAGGACTGACCCCTGGGGGACATCGCTAGCTACAGGCCTCCCACTAGACTCTGCGCCACTGACCGCAACCCTCTGAGCTCGGCCATCCAGCCAGTTCTCAATCCACCTCACTGTCCACTCGTCTAGCCCACACTTCCTGAGCTTACCTAGGAGGATGTAAAGGGAGACAGTGTCCAAAGCCTTGCTGAAGTCCAGGGAGACAACATCCACTGCTCTCCCCTCATCTACCCAGCCAGTCATTCCGTCATAAAAGGCTATCAGATTGGTCAAGCATGATTTCCCTTTGGTGAATCCATGCTGACTACTCCTGATCACCTTCTTGTCCTCCAGATGCTTAGTGATGACCTTCAGGAGGAGCTGTTCCATCACCTTTCCAGGGCTGGAGGTGAGGCTGGCAGGCCTGTAGTTTCCTGGCTCCTCCTTCTTGCCCTTTTTGAAGACTGGCGTGACATTGGCTTTCTTCCAGTCCTCAGGCACCTCTCCTGATCTCCAGGACCTTTCAATGTATCACTTGCATTTTCTGATATAAAACAACAGTTATTTAGCCACTCCTTTTTTGATGGAGGAAAAGAAATTGATTTCTTACGTACGCCACTCTTTGCTGAAGCAGGTTTACTAAATGAGATCCCAGAGGAACTCTATGATGGATTTTTAAGCAAATGTAGTGAAGTATAGCTTAACCTTGTGGCCTTTTATGCTATTTTTAGTATACATGACATTAGAATAGATAATTACAACCAATGCCTTCCTCACCACCCCATCAGAACTGTTCACAATAAATTTGGATCTTATTAAAAGGCATTCTTCAGGGGAAACATGCAATCTCCTACTTTAAAATTTGAATTTTTCCATAAATCTTGACTTTTTAAGGCTAGCTACAGCGACGAGTCTTCATTTAAACACCTTTCAGTCTTCACTTCTTTAATTTTATTCAGCTGTCTATGTGCGGGCAGTGATGACAATAAATAAAAGGTGCTGGGTAATGCTGGAAGGGGATGGTGAGCAGAACTGAGATGAGAAGTAAAAGAAGAAAACTAACATTGCCTAGCAACCTAAGGGAAAAAAAGTGTGCCTGGCAACAGAAAGGAAGGACCTAGCTGCAAAGAGAACGTTTGCCTGGAAAGAAGAGAAAGAAAATTCGTAATATAACTAGCCTCAAAAGTGGAGGATGGGCTGGAGCAAGACTTACTAGTTCAGAAACTAGGAAAAGAAAGCCAGGTAGAGCTTATCTTGCTCAGAAATGGCAAACAGCTCTACAAGAATGGCTGCCGGTAACTATCCATTTCAGCTTTATATGATAATGAACCCAAATGGGAGACGAAACAAATATGTGGTCACCGTATTGCTATACTTGGAACTTCAAAAGAAAAATATCATTTGTGTTCCTCACAGAACAGGGCCTTATTCTACCAAAAACTCCAGGCTTCTGACAGTGTAGACAATTCAGCTATTAAATAGCAGAAATGCAATATCGCAAAGCCTAGATTTAAATTAGCTCCCTTGGATACTAGTAGCAAAACTGCTGGGCAGCTCAGCACAGGCAAAGTCACCCTATCAATTAGGTGCACCCACATCGGCAGTTTAATTGGCTTAACTGGCCAACAGTGTAGTGCTGTTGGCTTTGTGCGTGTTGGAAACAAAGTGAGGTGCTGACCGTCACAGTGTGACAGGGGACATATGCCCTCAGTCCCATTAACAGCAATGGGATTGAAAAGCACTTTGAAAAGAGTGGTCTTTGACAGCTTCACTGATAGAAAGTGTCATGCGGAGATGAATTTTCAGCTATGCAAATCTTGGCACCAAATGCCATTTAATTCTAAACTTTTCTTTTCTAAATATTACTCCTTGCAATGAAGGTAACAGAGAATTCTCTCACAAGAGAATTGAAAATAAAACATCAAAAGTGAAAAAGTAATTTGTTCCTCTTCTGGGACTGCAGACACTGAGATGCTTTAATTACAACCATATGGCTATTGCGCTATGGGACTATGGGGAAGAGTTAAAGTTGTTTCAGTGCCCTAATTGTATGCACGTGGGGATTTTCTATAATTTAGGGTAACTGAAACACTGATGACATCATACTGTACTATCAATGATCCTCTATTATTTTGGACCCATCACCTGAAGTCTGAAAATCCTTTTCCTTTTTTTCTTTTTTTTTTCATTTAGCTCTGCAAACACTTTATTAAGTAGAAAATTGTTAAAAATATTCCTCAGAAACCATAATTATTTCTCCGTTTCCCCGAGAAGGTTGAAACTTTAACAATGCAAAAATTTTGAATGGCGCTCTTAAATGCAGGAGTGAGGGGCGTGACAGGACTTCTGCTAGACCTAGGCCAGACATAGGAGATTAATGGTTTGTATAAGCTCCAGATTAATTAGCAATTTATAAAATTGAAGCTCCACTCCCTTCTAACTGCTGGAAGGAAAAAGGAGTTTGCTGCTTTTCTTCCAATTCCAAGAGACTCCTTTAATTAAAAACAGAGTTTCGCTTTGTATAGTCTGCCTCTACTTTGAGGTTATCTTCAGTTACAGCTTAACTGCTATCCTGAGTTCATAATCAGCTCATTAGGCCTACATCTCACGGCTCTCCTTTGCTGTTAATTTATAAGGGTAGGTGATGGCTAAAGTTGTGCCTAGCAGCCTCTCTTTCTGCCTCTTTTGCTGTAGCCGGCTCTCTGCTTAGCTATGTGTCATCTTAAATATTTATATATATACCATCTATTTATTGTGACAGAGTGCCTTTGCAGGAAGCAGAGCCTCGATTTTCTGACACATCTCTGCTGATCTATGGTCCTGTGCATGACAACAGTGGTGCGGGTAGGTATCCCCCACTGCCTCTTCTGGCCTTTACTATCAACCTCTTGACTCTTTTCACTTTTGACTCTTCCTTTCCATAGCTTTGCAAGAGCCTTGGGAAGAAATGATGCACTGAGGAAAGCAATACTAGTAAATTAAACGTAATGGTCTCCTCTGCTTCCTGATTTCAGACTAAAAGGAAGTATGCGATTAGGGTCATGACTTTCATTTAATGCATTATTAAGGTTTTATGCCAAAAGGATGGTTCAATTATTTCTGCGTAAAAGCACCTTAATTTCACAGATGGTGGAAGTTACTGTTATGGATTCCAAGTAAATACCTGTTTTGTTTCTGTTTCTTCAGAAAAAAATATTACTGTTGTTCTTCACCGTTTCTGGGCATGACAACAACATAGCAAAGGTTCCTATTTGAATTCTGCTACAGTGTACTGAAGCAGCGCATGAGAATTACACATCCTAACATACCTTTCACAATATCCCTTCAGTTTGCTGGATCACATTATCTGCTTGAGTATCTTTCAGATAGTTCGGATTCCAGAGAACGGAGTAAAAGTCTTTGACCATATTTTTCTTGTCAGTAAAGGGAAATAAATATTCTGATCTTTTCCATAGGTGAATTGGGATTTCCAAAGGCTAGCGTATTTTTTTCTGTTCTTGGTTATCATGGTCTTTACACACCTCACCATGCTCATTGGACATTCACTCCTCAACAACACACATATTTCCCAATTCACCTAAGGCTTTTCAGTTTCCCCAAGTATGCATATGCCCATTATACAGTAGCAGTTTATAAACTGCCCAGGTTTACTGCCTGGTCGTCAAGGCACAGGCTGTCCTCTACCTATTAATATAAACATATTCCTATGTCACCTTATGGATTGGACAGTTTGGGTGCACAAATAATTTTCTTTTCCAAGCAGTCACTCAGGGTGGTGTTGCTCAGCCTAGTGCCTCTCACGGTAAGTAGAAAAATGTTCTAGTATGATGACGCTCTCTTTCCTGAATCATATAGAGCCACTTAAGTTGCACCTGAGAAATATGCCTTCTTCAGTTTATCTTTAAAAAAGGGTATCTAACTTTCCTGGGTAATGTTTGGTCAATGGTCTCTATATAATGCTTTCCAATGGGTTGTGAAGGGTTTCAACTGCCTTTATGGCTGAGGTCAAGTTAATTACTCCATGCTGGAAAGCCAACCGCCAGTCACTGCCTTTTTATCCAAACTTACTCCTTTTCTGTGCCTTTCTGGACCCTGATAACAAATGCTGTTATCTGCTAGCTTTGCAGCAGTGCTGCTCCCAGGCTTTAGCCTTCCATTTGGTTTTCTTTATTCTTGAAATAGGTATTTTTGAGTATCTGTGTATTATTTCAAGGGCGATAGCAGCATCTAAGAGATTCCAATAAAACCTAAGACAATTTGTCTTGCAGAGTCACTAGGTTTTCCATACACTTTGGTTTAGATATTCCCTTGGAATTTTAGCTTCTCTGGGGATGTTCAGACTTTCTCAGAAGTCAATGGATGTCTGATTATTACTGGAAGTCTGATTAAGTTTTCCTCAGCTTCTGCATGCCTGCATTCAGTCTGATACTCTGCTCTTAACTTTTGCTTTGGTGGTTTTACAGTTGGGCTTACCATAGTACTACCATGTAGAATAGTCTTAAACCATACAGTAAACCTTCATATTTGATCTTTGGTAAGGGGATGGGCTTTCTTTTATATTCAGTGATTTTATACAAATATGAGCTTTTGAGACAAAACTTCAGCTTACCTAAACATCTTCTTGCCCCTTACAGAGCTGCCGATCTACTCAGTAAGAGTATGAATATAATAATTCATTTTCTTTGCCAGATTGCCAGTAATTTCATGATCTGCCCAAAAGCATCTGCATGTCAGCATCTTGAAATATAGCTTTATAGTCTGCTGAAATGCCTAACAGGGCCAATAATGATTATATTATTGCCTGTCTCAGCTTTGTTTTGCAGTCAAACATGTGACGCCAAGCAATGAATGGAAGAGCTATTATAATTTCTAGAAATGTCTCCTTCTGTGTTTCTCAGCAGCTTACGTTTGCTGGTTGGCATCATCATAACTGCTTTGTAGATCACCAGTAATTGCATTTCTCAGGTCAGACACTGCTTACCTCCTTGCACATTCACACTACACTGCTGGATGCTCCAGCCTGGTCAGCACATACACTCCTGACTCAGCTTTGTTTGCTTGTTAATTTTTTTCCTTCCTATGAGAGTCACTAGTCCCACAGTCCATATGTTTCACATAGCACATGCTGAATTATAACATAATAGGCCTACTTATTTCTAAGAGAAAACTGCCCCCTTTTTAGAGATGCTGCAGGTACAGGGAGTACTCCAGCGAAATACCACACAGACTGGCTTCTTCGTGCCTTCTCCAAAGCCTTCTGTAACTGGTGCTCCTCTTTCCAAGCTGTTTGCAAATTACTTCAGCCTTTTTACTGCTTATTCCTTTGTTGAGCAACAGCTTAATGACAATGAACAATTCTTTACGGCGTCTCAGCAGCAAAGTTGACCTGTTTTTCACTTTCCTGCCACTTAACATAGGAGCAAAGCAGCACAGTCCATAAGGTAGCATTGCAGGAGTTTCCATTACTTCTAAAGACTAGATGTGCTGGGTACCTTAAAGGGCAGCTTCAGTTATGAAGAAATTTTTTTTATGGCTTTACAATAACGAAGAAATGTTTTACATTTATGCCTGGCTTATTGGATCTAGTGAATTTTTAGCTCCTGAAAGTTTTTTTTGCATTGTCCAAAAATGAAATAAAATGTAAGAAATAACCATCATCTGGAGTTTTACAGAATAATGAATGCAATATCATTAACACGATAGAGGAAAGCTTTCCAAAGGGAAAACTTATCTTCCTGTTTTATAAATTCTTCCATATTTTTAGCAGGAAAGAAAAAAAAGGTTATTTTTTTCCTTAATGTAACCAACACTTACTCATAGTCCTGAACTAAAAGGACTGTGAACCTATCTTCTACTGTGTTTTTAACTAAGGCCATTCCTATGGCAAAACATCTCTCAATGGTCAGAACTGCATTCCCCATTACTGGAGTTATTTTTACAAAGAGGCATACACATAAATGAATTCACAAAGTTCCTTTTGAATTCTTTTTTCTGGGTAGAAGGGGGGAACTTACTTATATAATTTCTAGCTTACCTCCTCTGTAAGAGTGAAAATGTCACAGCCCTATTGCACGCTGAAATTTAGAAACATTAAGAAATATTTCCTTAGTGCTGAAGCATTTGAAAGAAGGTAAAGCTTTTGCTATCTATCTCTTTTTGTCGTAATTTTGAAATCTGACTAGTATAACACAGCATTGAGGTCTACCCTGTGGCTTCTTCAGTAGTTTGCTTTTCTTCTTCAAAAGTTTTACCATAAATTTCCGAGGAATCTTTTCTTTCTTTGTCTTTTTTTTTGTGGTCATTGTGTTGTGGTCTCTTTAGCACCATTGACAATTCAAAACTTAACCTTCTATGAAAACGCCCTCACTTCTTTTATCTCTTTAAAGTTCTGTTTCCCTTCATTTTGCAAAATCTGTGCTTGTGCAGCCAAAGAATTGAGAGCACATTCATACCGTCAACAAGAGAAGGAGGTGAGAGGGAGCTGAAACCCTGGCTCCCGGATCACCCACGCTGATGGATTACTGGTTTCCTCCCTGCCTCACTTTGGGTTGCTGCTGCTAGCTCTCTCTGAGAGCATGGCTGAGCGCTGTTTTGGAGGTGTTTCACTTCAGAGGCCGCATCAAATTGCAGTCCCTCCACTCTAAATAGCCTTCGAAACTCTCTGGTACTTTACACCCTCAAAACCCTCCATGTGCCACCATGACACCTCAGGACCTGAAGCTCACACCCGCAGTTTTGTGTTACAAAGCACCTCTATCATGGGCTGTGACATAGCCTTCGCACAGCTTAAAGTGGTCTGAACTGAAAAATCACGGATGAAACAGTGTTTATGTCTTCACAGAGGAAATAGTGATTATGTCCTACGGCCACTGGGGCCCGGAGGAAACTGAGATCCAGGCTGTCTTCGTTAGGATGGACACCAGCTACACCTTCCTTTTTGGCCCTGGGACCACGGCTTCATTCCTGACCCTCTTATTCGTCAGTACAGCTTCAGTTACAGACCTATTGTTGTTTATCCTTCGCTTGAATAAAAACTAAACACAGTGGCCTGTGGAAAAGTTATTGTATAAACCTAATCTTCTATAATATATTTGCTTTTACAAAAAGAAATCTTAAAAGACGTCCCAGTTCTTCTCTAAATACCTGTTTCCTATTTGGATATGTCAACCAGCAAAGTCTGAGGCCGTCGAACTTAGCATTTGTTTTCCACCTATATTTGAGAAGTTTCCCATAACAGCAATATTCCAGGGAGTGTTTATCGCTTTTATAGCAGGGATTTCTTATTTGTTTCCAAATATGACAAGGTGGTCTTTTAGCACTGCCTTTAAAGAACCTCTTTTACCATCTGTCATCAAAGTGGTGCTGATCCTAACTGCTTTTTTTTGTGATTTATGTCACCTCTTTTACTTTAATTTACAACCCTAATATATCTTCTCAATAGATATAGGCCACTGTTTGAAGCGAGTTCAGTAACTTCTTCTGTCCTTTTTTATTGGTGATGCTGAATTATTTCCACTGCATTTTTTTTTCCATAGCATTTGAGAGGAGGAATCTATTTTCATTAAGATTCTTATGAGATTTTTGACTTGAGCTTGATAACTAACTGTTTAATCAATGAGTTAACCTGAAAGAGGGAAAGAAAGCTTCTAGATAACAGCTTTTGTCAAAAGCCATTGATATCTTTGTGCCCTTTTATAACCAGGAGGTGAGAGGATAGTGGCAAATACACAACAGATTTCACCTGTCTGATCAACATGAGATGTGGATAAGCTTTGTGTTACCCAAATTAGGTTTTGTAATAACTGCTCCACCAGTAAAGCAAGAAATGTGTCACCTCACAATTCAGGGAAATAACTGTGGTAACAATCCAAGTTTTGTGAGTTGCATTGCAGTCATCTGCCCCCAAGTTAACACTACTCTGTTAGGTGTGGGTGGCTTTGTTCACAGTGTCCAGTTTTGATCAGCGATGAAGACTTCTGACCAAGTTCAACATTTGAACTTATCTCTCTGCAATTAGCCTTGGGTTTACAAATGCTTTTTTCCATGTAAAGCATAGCTAAACTGTCATTTTCCTGACATTTTCTTCATTTGTTCTCAATTTTAAAAAGCTTTGATATTTAGGCAGACTACGTAAGTCAGCCAGAGCTCAGTGTAATGGGCATAGATGACAAGGGGAAAGAAAGAGATTGGTCCCAAAGCACTGAGTCGAAATTAAAAGCTGTTATTTAATTAAAATCACACAAATGGCAAAGAAAATAATCAAAGGATTAAAATGAGAAAGAGAATAACTAATACAAAAGTGAATCCGATACTCTATGTGAAAACGATAATGCTGCCCATATCAGAATGTTGATGACTCTCAGGGATACCCAACTACCCACAACTCAGTAACACTTGCTTGAATATTGCTAGAAGTTCCTATATTCTCTCTGTGACTCCGTTTCCAGCTCTAAGTGAAAGTTTCTCTGCTAACATATTCTTGACTGTGACTCACCTTCCTGCTGTGCAGCTTCACTAGTTAAAAACAGATGCAATTTATCAACACAGCAGCTCCACCTGAGACAGTAAATTATGACAGATAGTTTATAAAGCAAACAAGCATACCCCATCATTTCTTCTACTGGTACTCCCAGCCCCAAGCTGTACAGCCACCTGCCATCCAGCTGCGCCCACTCTGCTTTGGTCCGGAGGAGGGCTGTCCACTCTTGCATGCATATTATTCCCTGAGATGTACAGCACGGACCTAAGCTCGGTGAAGACAGGAGGAGACAAATGTTTGCGTGATTGTGTGCACCGTACAGTACCAGAACACACAGCTCCCTGGCTGATTCAATGGGGAGACAGGGCAGCGGGCTCCTCCAAAGCACTCCTGAGAAAGGCACACCTGGATACATCAGACAGAGGGGTTAGGAGAAATCATCTCTTGGATACTTAAATATGGTCTCCTCAGCATTTGTTCCTCTGCACCTTGTTCTTCACATACAAGCACAAAGTCTCAAAAATAACCCAGCTCAGTCAGTGCCATCCCACCAACTCTCACACCAACGCTGAATATTGCAGTAGTCTGAAATGGCATCACCCAAAGACAGGCTGTCAGATGTCAATCCAGAGTTAAAAACTCCTCTGTAGTGAAGTGGGACAGAAAGTAGAAGAGATGGAGAAGCCATAGCTACGAACACGTTGACTGAATTTATCTTTGACCACACTAGTTGGTCTTGATAATACAGCAAGTAGTAGCTCCAGTACTTAAGAAAATCTAAAAACAATCAAAAAATCCTAGCCAAATGTTTAAGCAGAAAAGCAAGAATCTTGTTGTCTCTCTCTGGCTCCTGAGGACAGTTTCATAAATCACAAAGACACTTTAATGCAAAGACTCTTTGCTATAGTTCAGTAATACATATACTGTACGCCACTAAATTTAGTTAATAACCCATAATGGCTGGTAAAGGGCCTAATTCAATTTCTGACAAAACTGATTAAATTAAGCCAACAATTTCTAATTTTATTTCTTTATTTTTTATGGCTTTTTTTGACCTTCTATATCTTTTCCTGGCAGGTTCTTTGTTTCTGCCTTTTTGCACAGACACAATCTGTTTCCTTTGGGGGTTTTTTTCTGCTCACTTCCCTCCTGCCTTTTATATCCTGCTCATTTTTCCTCCCTGATTATTTCTCTCCCTCTTCCTACCTCAGGTGTGCATCCACGCAAATGCACACACACAGTCCTCCTGCCATTTCTCTCTTCCCTTTCATTCCCCTGTTTTCCCTTCCAGATGGCCAAGTCAAAAATGTCGCAGGAACAGATTGTTCTCATGATTCTCATGGTAAATACTACAAAAGCAGCCAAAGTCACTGTATTTTCACCGGTAGAGACCCAGAACACGGGTCTTTTCCTACAGACCATGGAGATTTCTGCTTCCTTAAAAGCCAAATGTTCTTCTGCTTCCTCATCTGTCACTTAAAGTAGGATAGTTGCTCCTGGGCTGCATGAAGATACGTTTCAGAAGGAGTATGATTCCCAGGTGCATATGTTTGTGGCACAACTGCAGGTCTTAACTCTGCATTATTATCAAATGAGGTTAAAAAACAGTGATCCATCTAATGTTTGCCTAACCGTGCTAAGTATCGCATAAACATGGAACAAGACAGAACCTGTCGCAAAGCGTTTATAATCTGAATTAATCTAGCAGTAGAAGACAAGACGCAGACTAGATACAGATGGAAAGGGGCAGCAGAAAATAACAGCGAGACATTATATGTCATCATGATAGGTCCCAGGCTTGACACATCAGCACCACAAACGTTTGAGGGGTGTTCCTTTCCTTTCTGACTGAAAAAACCTGCAGACCTAGTGCCTATGGGACTGAACTGAACAACTTTTAGTTGAGTTCATGTATGTCTTCAAGATTCGCCTTAAACATGGAAGAGATATTTGCTGAAGTCTCTTTTTTGGAGACACATTAAGCCTGGTTTTCAAATCAGTCGTCTGCTTCCTATTTCCCTATTTGGGTTCCAGTTCTGGCACACAGGTAAACGGATATATTTGGTACTTCTGTTTACCGCACAAAGTTTATAGTTTGAGTTACCTTTCAAGTTGATTTGGTTCTTTAGTTCTTCAATCAAATGTGTAATAAGAGAACCTCATGGTCTGGCAGAGTCTCTGGCAGTAGCGTCCAATTGCAACAAGGAGATCTAATTTGGTAAGTGGCCTTCATTATAGTACCTGAGCATGCAATAGACTGTACACTGGGTCCAGTATGACCAGCCTTCAAAACTAAAAAATTGTCAGTAAGAAATCATGTGATTTTCTTTAAAAATATGAGCTCACACAGTCATTGTTTGAGAATGCAGTGACTCCACTTGTTTATTCAAACACAAGTGAAATCAGAATCATACAACATTATGGGAAGTTGCAAGACAGAGACAGAATGGAAAATTATCGCTGCTGTTGGATGCAACCAGAGAGATGTTTTACTGCAGTGGATAGCAGAGGCAGGGAAGGATCAGAGGCAAACAGTGGAGATGTGACATCATGTTCATTTCATGCAAGCCAGGTGTTTGTCTTCTCCAGACCTAGAATTGAAGCTGCCTAAATGTACTCTCTAAGTGAAGCTGCCTAAATGTACTCTCTGGTGCTGGGACTTCTCTAATTCTGCCAGGAAACATTAGCAGGCTGCAATATCACACAGAGGAGGAAGGAGGGAGAAGGAGGAAGTACAGAAAAGAGACTCATTCCCTGAACTTTCACTTCAATATATAAGGACTAATTTGGTAATGGAATGATAACTGCCACATATATTGATGATTTATCTACCATATCTACCACACTTGAGTTGGTAACGGACACCAGAGATGGTTGCTTTTGCAGTTTTCTGTAGAGTAAGTGGAAGCAGGTAGTGCAACATGAGGAACAAGGCTAGAAAGAGGCAGAAGGACAGGGACTCATGAAGTCACACTCAGTGGGCCTTGGCAGCTGGTTGTAGAGGCTTATGTGCTCTAGAAACATCCTGCTTCTGGAGCCAGCGGCACTGGCCATTTAATATACGTTCCTGCTGAGCAAGCAAGCTTTTGAGCCACCTCTCTGCTTATTTCTGGGTAGTGAATCATTGCACATTTGAGCGAGTCCTGTTTTATAATTCTGTAATCTCACCCCCAGATGTTAAATGCAGCCACTGCACTGCCAATGACGCTGAGAACTTGCCTTTGCTGTTTCCCAAAGTTGATGTTGCCGGTGGGAGGAGGGAGCAGACATCCCCATCATCCTGGGATCTTTATTTCCTCCCATCTATCTATAAGATCAGCACTGAGTGAGGAGGAGAGGGAGGCGTTTCTATATCTGACAGCAACCCTGATGGCTTTGTCTCCTCCAGAAGGTAAGAAACTGTAGAAGGCAGTCCTGCTCAGATGTCCCTTCCTCTCTCTGAAGACTAGACTTTCTCTGTCACAGCAAGACTGGCTGCAGCAAAAGCCAAACTCACTTTACAAGTAGTGAAATAATTGATATTCCACGTAAGGATAGCAAGACAGAGCACTGCTCTGCTGGGACACTTCTAATCAGGGCATTCTGCTACTGGCTTTGGAACTAATCATTTGATTTACTGGAAAAGCCAAAAATAAAAGATGTCTTTTACAGCTCTTTCAAAAAGCTACCTATGTAGGAAACAACACGATATTAAGGAGGAAGGAGACCAAGCTGCGGGAAGGAAGCGTGTGAAGCAGGCACTAAGAAATCACTCATGTGCCCATGGCCGAAAAAACCTAGCTGCTGCTGGAACAATTCCAAAAATACTTGTTTTTTAAGAAGAAGCCATTTTTGCTGAATTAGAACATGCTCCTCATATTATTACTCAGCCTGCAGCTCATAAAAGAGATAGCTTTGAGTTTCAAAGTATTTCTTCAGGGGAGATCAAGATGCTTCAGAAGGAGAGGAGAGGAGAGGAGAGGAGAGAAGAGGAGAGGAGAGAAGAGGGGAGGAGAGGGGAGGAGAGGGGAGGAGATAAAAGAGCACAGCGAAGCTTCTCAGCCTACAGTTCCACTTACATTTTGTGTCGGCAAATAATTTGCTTAAATTGCAGACTGTCACAAACAGAGAACAAGTAGATGATTTATGCTGTATGCAAAACTGCAAATACATCTCTCAAATCCTCTGCTTTCTATTAATGTAAATACATAAATTTCACAGGTGGCTTGTGTCGAATTTATGGCATCTTTGCTATCTCAGTGGTCTGCTACGTAAAGACTATGGGCTACTAGTTACGAAGCATAATAACACCATAAAAATGGGAAATGACGTAAGGGCACTGAGGGAAAAGTAATACGTTTGTACGGTGAGCTAAGGTTGTCATAACATTATGGATCAGGTTACAATGAGACTTGCACTTAAAGCAGGAATAAAATTCTTCTTCATAATGGCAGGAATGAACGTAATCATTAAATTTGTGAGGAAAAAACTGCAGAGAACAGAACTTTCCAAACTTGCTAAAAGTCTTCAAAAGATATTAGTTCTTGCAGAAGGCATATTTTTAAGTATTTTCTCTTGTCATTTCTAGCTTGGCTTTTTTGTGTTCTTTTAGCTACTAAAATTTGCATCCTTGGGCACCACCTGTCATAACATTTCAGATATGGGTGGCTTTTAAAAACAAATACAAAAAGGACCTACTACTAGTCACAGCCTGACTAACATTTACCAACAAAAATCGGTTGTCTCTTCAGCTCTCTGGTGCACTTTCTTTTGCCATGCTGTAGGGAACAGCCACCTGCAAGCTGAGGTGCAAGCTACATATTGCTAGTCTCTGAAAATCGAGCTTCAGCTTTTCCCCTTTCCCTGTAGCTGGTTCTGTTTCAGCCCTGGGTGACTGGCACAAAACAACTCCAGCCCAAAGGCTGCCCCTCCACTTATTAGCCATCTGTGATGCATTTCCTATTTCAAGTGTTTGTATTGGCCTTGTCACTGTAGTGTCATAATCTTATTGAAGACTTTCAACTGTATTTCTACCTACAGAGATGTATCATCACCATTTTCCACCTGGGATCTGGCAGGAGGGCTTAAAAATGTGGCTTGCTCAAGTCCAGGATGTGTTTTTGATCCAGGAACTGAGCAGAGGAAGGAGACATCCAGTGGTTATGATTCCTGAGTACAGATACAAACGAAATACCCTGAACAGAGGTTCTCCGTCTCTGCTTACTCACATGAGCATCACACATTAAAACCCCAACGCGCAAAGCGCACCGAGAATCACAGCGGTCTGATGTTGGTCATGAAAACATGTATGTGGTGGATGGGTGCCTTTTGATCATTCAGGATGATGAAAGAGACCTGAGCTTGCACCAGGTGGAAGAAGAGCTATCTATCTGAGGCCGACAAAGGAAGGAAAGTGATGGGTGATACAGATGAACCAAAGCCTTTGTCATGCTATATGAGCGTGGTCAATGGCAGCTTTGATACCCTGAGCGTTCACATGCACTGCTAAACGGCAGTACAGCAGAGCAGTCCGGATGCCCCGGTGTCATGCTGCCAGATGGAAGGTTAAATAATACGGGAATTTCCCCCCCTCTCCTCTACCTTCTCAATCCAGAGTGTGGTCAGGAGAGAAGGGACACCCTCCCAGGGTGGATTTCCATCCACAGCCTTGAAAAGGAGCATGACTCCAAGCAGCAATTTACGCCCAAACACAGGCACACCAGCATGTCTGCCTTAGGGAGGAAGCAAAAGTTGGCTTGGACTCTCACTTCTGTTTCTTGGCCCGAATGTGAGATCTGACTCAGTGCACTAAGATATGAGCTAATAAGCCAACTGCATGACCATAGTAGCCAACATTGGCTCTTTGTGTTTGTTATCTCCTTTACAAAATGGGAACAATTGGACTAGCATTTTGGAGAGCGCTTTCAGATCCACATAGTCGTGGCTTCGTAGAAATATTATTTAGGCAAATAGAAATAAATAGGAATATAAAAATTTAAAAATGTTGTCCTTTTCTGACTTTTTTGGCAGTCGTGTGAAAGCTCTTTATCCTGACCAACAACAGTGAAGAGCAGTCAAAAACAAACCAGATTTAGAGGAGGAAAAAACAAAAGGTTAGTTTCCTCCACAGCCACAAAACAAGTAAGAGCTCCATTGTTCTGAAAGACAAGAAGAGCAATAAGGTAGTTTGGCAGGTCAAGAGTTAAAGGCCTTAACAGCGTGGCTGGATCTACTAGAAGATACGCTAGAGTTTTCTGATGCAGTGATAATTTTCTGCATGTGAGATATCCGTGGCTAAATACATACATGCTGTGTGTACGGATATAACAGCACCCCATTCTAATCCCAGGTAAATAAACAATTGTCTGTGATTGCGCTGAAGAAAAAAGAGAATAAAGGTGAGATAAAGTGGATAACTGTTGTTTACCCATAAAATTTCCTGCCACATGCCATAGCGCTTTACCTTCCGCTCGCTTGGAACCGTGTGGTGGTTTCATTTCCTGATCCTGTTGTTACGTGCATGATTTTTTTAACCTCATCCATGTGGCTCCAATGTGATTGTTGACTGTCATGAGAATGAAAGCATACTGAAGTGAAACTGGAATAAAGCTGATACTATCTAGATCTGACAAACCTCCCAGAACATTACAAACATTCCCGGTGCCCAAGGCAAACCAGTCTCCGTGGAGGAACTTCCACTGCAACGTTAGCTGCTCTGAATTCAGCCCTGTATGCATAAGAATCACCGCAGATTCTTGAATACCAGCACAGCTTTTCAGTCTTGGTTTTGTTGTGATGGCAAGAAACCTTCATAATTTAACTTTACTTTTGTGGCTTCAGAATGTTGGAAACTTTGTATTTGAAAGTCATTGTAAGAAATGACTATATAAAAACGGAATAGAGAATTCCCGCCTTTTCATATTGAATCTTGCATAATAGAGAGTAGCTGTGAAAAGCGGGGACCTGTGCTTACCCTCCCTTCGCTACTCTTTGAACTGCTCCTGCAGATGGAAACTACGGATTCCCTTACACTAGGGGAATCCTCAGCTGCTGCTACCTCTCCCTGTGCTGGGTGGAGGGTGAGAAGGTGAGGTTGGAGCAAAGTAAGTTTCCGTAATCCTGGCCTCTATGTGCGCGGGCAAATGAAAACTGCTCCGCTGTCCTTTACAGCACAAAGACATACAAGAAGCAAAAGGTAGGTACATATGGCTGAGAAGAAAGGAGGCAAAATAGAAATGCCGTGTTTTCACTAACAGAAACATACTGAGCATGTAAGGAGGGCTGCGGGGCTTTGTTAAAGTGTTCTAGCTTCCCAGCCAAGCGGAGAGTGTTATCCGTCTTCTACAAAAATATATAAATCTGTTTCAGCCAGTCTTCTCTTCTGGGAGCTTTCCAGATTCCAGTGTCTCAGCATAGATGAATTTGCACAAAAACAGAGCTGAGGTTTGTTTCATAGCTATTTTGCACTGTCTTGTGGATATAGTATTATAGCAATCTGATTGAACTCTCTCAGTCCTTAGGAGGAGGAAGACACTTGACCAGGGACAAAAATGAAAGAAGAGAACCCAGTTCACGAACCACTGAATTAACTTGTGAAGAAAATGTAGTTGGTTTCACTAAACTTTATTCTCATAAAAGGAAATAAAGAGACGGGGATTGATTCACTTTTGGGGTGTTTCCTGTGAGTACCAGACTAAAAGCTACAGCAATTCAGAGCTGAATTTTTGGTATGAGAATAAGATGCAAGCATGTTTGGCCTCAACTGTGCGGGCAAAAAACGTAGAGTGAACAATGATCTGAGTTTTACATTTCCCTAAAATCAACGAAAACAGTTTTAAGATCAGTACTGAAACCTCTGGGTCCTTGTTCTCTCTTTTGCCTTTTCATTTTTATTTAAAAACAGATTCAGTAACGCACAAACTACTTCAGCAAAGCGGGGTTCGGCGTAGAGGGAGGCTAAGCTTAAAAAGTCACTGAGGAGTCTCCTCAGTCCAGATGACAGTACACGAATATAAGTCTAACTGCAGTCAGGAGGAGACCCGCAGTTGACAAAGAAACACTTGAGCGTGTTTAAACCATCGCAGTAGGGTACAGCTAGCGCAGTAGCTATGGCAACACGTAACTTAGCACAGGCTACAAAACCTGCCCCAGACCTTGGGTGAGCCGGAGGGCAGCGTTTAACCCGGCTCTGTGTGAGACAACAGGGTTTGCTGTGGGAGCCGGAGGCTGTGTCTCGTTGGAGGTCGGATGCTGTGAAGCCGCTGACGGGCAGTACCTTTAAAGCCTGGTAGGCGGCTGGAGGAGAAGCTGGAGGCTGAGCTACGCCTCTCAGGGGCGAATTCCCACCGGCCTGCCTGTCAGGGTGTCCGCCCCATCCAGGGATAGAGGCTCCTGGGCCAGCTCCCCCACAGCTCTCGCAGGGGCTCAGGAGCTGCAGCAGCTTCCCACTAAATCCCTGCAGGCATTCGCCGTGCACCCTTTCAGAAAAAAAGCCAAAGTTG
The DNA here is from genome assembly GCF_040807025.1 of Struthio camelus. NCBI lineage: Eukaryota > Metazoa > Chordata > Aves > Struthioniformes > Struthionidae > Struthio > Struthio camelus. The sequence goes on along the minus strand of NC_090942.1, from coordinate 177,035,038 downwards.
ATGCCGTGGCTCTTCCCCGCTTTCCCATGCCTTTTAGAGCAGCGGCGCACATGCTACAAGCTGTGCACAGCTCCGAGTCCACCAGGTTTTGACTTAAAAACATTGTCCTGACTCTCCTTTGCCTTCACCATTCCCGTACCCCACTTGCTGTTCATATGTTCTCTGCCTTTTGTGGTTTCCTTTCACTACATCTCCACTTTCTCATTTCCATGTTTTTGATCTCCTGTATGCTCCTTACTCTGTGCACTGGCATTGCCTGCCTCACCTTTTGTCGTCAGCTGTAGCATCTTTCCCTGGGCGCGACTGCTCCAGGGCAGGAGGTAGTGGAGCAGAAACAGTGGCCCTAAGTGAGGCTGCTTCTCAAGCAGTCAGCAAGCACACACATTTCTGCAGGAGCTGCAAGTGGCCCGTGCAGTCTTTGTGAGGATGCTTTCCTTTTTTCAGACGCTTGTGTCATGGGTGCAGTGGAGCTATTTGCTTAAAGGAATAAACAGGCACTGAAAAGTGTTTGAGACTTAAAACGAGCAGCTTTTTGTGAGGGAGTCTTTGCAAATTGTTTGGATAGGGGAAAAGACAACTTCCTTCTGAGCTCCAAAACCGACAGATGACCAATTAACACCTCTTATGGTGTAACCACTGAGATGAAGTTTTCAAAAACACTTGTCATACACAGGAGCGGCCCGAAATGTTTCTAGAATATCTTCCCTAACACTGCTGAAAATAAAACGTGTAATGTAGCTGCAGGTGAAAATTAACACACACAGATTTCTGATTGCTCACCAAAGCTGGCCTTTGGGGTCTTCTCTGGGGTCAGAAGTGACAGGCACTCCTGGGTTTCAAGGAATTACATGATATTGGCTCTAAGCTCCTAGAGCCATGTCAAACAGACACAGCTAGCGTTTCCTTCAGAATCACCACTCCCCGCAGTCTAGCTGACACCCGCAAGGCTTACTGGTCCCCTTGCAGTTGTTGACCGTGGTTTCTGGAGGAATGGCTCTGGGTTCCTTTAGATGCAAATTATTTGTAGAACAAAGATAAAAATATAAGATGTACATAAAGTAGAAAAATCCTTCAGAGATTTTTAAGAGGGCTCCAGGAGGAGGAGGAGGGACAAAAGAAACTTACTTTGTTAAGCTGAAAAGAAAAACTAAACCTCAAGTACACTACGCACCAAGCCTGAAATGGCAAAAGAACTCATTCAGACATACTAAAAAAACGCATGACTGATATTTTATTCTATTTGAATAGCAGAGCAGCAGAGAATAAAAAGCCAATATTTGCGCCTTTGTCAGAGACTCAGGAGGAGCCAAACACTGCTTTTTCAGTATACCGACTTTATTCTATCTGAAATATAGAGCAGACTTGGTGCAGGTTAGCAATAACACTTTTTTATTATGTCAGATGTGACGTGTCCTGCGAATTCTGCATAAGCCTGTATTAAAAATATTCAGGAGAAAAAGAAAACTAATGCCTTGCTCCTCTTCCTGCCCTCCCAGCTGATGATCACAGTTATGGTATGCCTGCAGTAATGCAATTCTATGATATACTTTCATTGGTAAACAATAACCAAAAAATACTTTGCAAAAAAAAAAAAAAAAACACGGTCATTTTTCTGTCAGTAGCAACATATTCATAAGTAGCAGTGGTGTGAGTAGTGTTTTCAGATCATATGGAGGTTTTTGGATTGGAAATATTATTTAGTCAAAGAGTAAGCAATTATATACAACAGAAATACAAAATTAGATTACAGTCTTTTTCAAGTGTAATCAAAGCCAAAACAAGTATACATGAAGGATTTTAAGAGCTGCTAAGATTGCAGTAGAAATTAGATTAACTCTACCTTTTGTTCCCTGGATTATCCAAGGGGTAAGAGAGCTTGCCAGACAATTTTGAGCTTCTATACTAAAAAGGGAAATGATTGCTGTCTCTTTTCCATGATGTTTTGCTATATATTGTAAAGAGAAGCTTTACATTTAATATACTGATTTAATATACTGAACTTTTCAGGTTATGTCAGAAATACAGTTAAGACTAGCTGTAAAAATCTTCATTAAAGACGGGAAAAAGGAACTGCTGTTTCTAACAGCATTTTGGTGATTACTGCACAACAGAGGAAAAAGGTGCACTTAAAAACCACATCAAGTCAGGAAATTATAAGGCACTTATTTCTCATTTCCCCCTCTCATTTTTCAAGGTAGTCACCTGGGGAGGAGACGCTACATTTACGCCTGAAAAAAGGGAGCACTCTGATATGAAAATCCTGTAGAGATTATTCTTGCTGATGCAAATATTTCAGTCTTTCATGCACAATCAACCCGACAAAAATGTTTGATAGTCATGTTTCACAGAATAATATATAGTCTGATGTTCACTGGAGGCAAAATAGTTTAGATTCTCAAAAGCTTTTTCATTAAGCATGTCAAGTTATCCCAGAACAGATTTGGCCATAAAACACAAGGATTTAGTCACATTTTTAGTCAGGAAGATAGCCTAATTTCTGTAAATGTATGTGTTATTATCACCAATTACACAGCACCATTCACATGCAAAGTGTACCTTTTATAAACATCTTTTGATAACCATCATTAAAAAATTGCAACAGTCAAAACACACAACGAGACCTCTCATTTTGAAAATGTACGTTTAAAGAACTGCAGTGTTGCTTTCAGAAGCAGTATATCTTTAGGGAGAATATTAGGAAGTGGCTAAGCAAAAGCTCCTCCGGCCCCAGTGAGAAAGAAGAACTGTGTGGGTTTGCTGGGTTCCGATAGATGTTCTGTGTTTACAGAGTTTCTTCTTTTTCTTAGGTCAGGACGTGAACATTCAAGTTGCACAGTATTGTATGTAGTTTGACACTGCAACTGAAAAAGATAATTATAATGAGCATACAATTTTCCATTCTGATTTCCAAACTTTAGACTATAACTTCATTTCAAGGAACTTTTTTTTCAGCCTGTCATCCATTTGTAACAAGTTACGAGAGTAAGAAATATGAAATCCTACCAGCACTCCAGGAGCATAAATATACAGTACAGCAGTATTTATGGAAGAGCAGATTCTCTGGCATTTCTTCAATATTATTTACCAGCTTCCAAGGGTAATCAGTTCTCCCCATTTGATTATTCAATATTGTTGTTTGATTACATTAATTTAGTTATATATTAATATTTATGTGGCTGACTGTTCATTGTTACTGAATGTCAGTTGTTAGCTTCTGTAGACATCTTCATGTTAAACTCATGTGAATTTGGACAGCTGGCAAAATTTACGACATTATGTGCACTTCCTAAAATCTGAGGTTTCCCCAAAACTCACTTCAAAGTTCACTATGGCCTTTCAAGGTACACAGGGCATCCAGCATCCAGCTGAGTCCAGCTAGATCCATAATACACAACTGGCTTTTCAGATGCCCCGGCACTTCTGTTTGGGCTGCTGACCTCCACAGGGTACAAGCTGATGGATACTCTCATCTGCGGAGAAATGATGCAGTTTAATATATATACATAGGAGCTTGGTCACATCATTGGACAGGAGAACTGCTCAACTTCTTATTGTAGACCAGGTGTCAGTCGATGCTGTAGTGAATGACAAAGGTGTGGAGGATAGAGACTGCTGACATCTGAAAAAAACTGTTTATTCAGGCCTTCCTGCTCCTGTGAGGCAGAGCAATCTGGATCAGGACGGAGCTCACCTTGAAGGAAATACTGCTTCTGTCCGTACCAGTTCTTGGGAACAAACCAACCATCTTAATTAATCTATCAGTTTTTATGAGCAATATATTCACATAGAACATATTAAAAGGAGAAGAAAACATTCACCATTTCGGCAAACGCAGAACAGTTTGTCAGAATAGTTATTAAGATGAGAAGCAAGAAGTGTAAATAAGAATCAAATACAAATTTTCAAAGAGACTTTTAGTGTTTTAAGTGGCTTATGGGCATAACATAGGAAAACCTGAAGGGCCAGCAAGTAACCATTATAATAACAAAGATGAAGGCAAAAACTTGTAATTAATATCAGCAGTTTATTTATAACTGAACAACTATATACGTAACTCCTTTTGAGTTATGACTGGATTTATAACAGTAATACAGTCCTGATGATGACGCTGGGAATGACTTGCACATTACCATTAAAGCAAAATGTCATGAAAGATACTACCAATTTTTCATCTTGCTGTAAAGAAACTTTATAGACATACGTGTTATTTCATCGAATAGTGACTTGCAAGAGGTTATTTTACTTTCGACAATACCAAAGCACTTAAGATTAGCCTGTGGCTTGTGCTCTTATGCAGATGATTTGGTCATCACTTTCAGCTAAAAAAAAAAGATTAGTGGGTTTTCCATAGAAAGTTTTCACTCCTTTTTTTTAATAAATAACAGACTTACTTAAAGTAATAATAGTAACATCTGAAATAGCAGCTCATAGCACCTCTGCACTAAGATCTTGACAAATAGAACTACATATTTTAAGTGCATGGCAGAATTCTGCAGAAAAAAAATTTCCAATAATCAAAGTTAGCTAATAATAAGCTTTGTGCTTCAGAATTTAAGATATTTATCTAGCACATTTAATATACAAAATGCTATCAAGCCTTTCAAAAAATAAAAGGAATAAAAGTAGTATATGCTTTCAGGAGCTTCAGAGGGTAAGGAGCTTCTACAAAATTGAATGCTTCTATTCATTATTTAATTTATCTCATTAAAGATCAGATGGCCTTTTTTATTGGTATCTTTATTTTTTCTGCAGACAGGCTACCTTCTTCATAAAGTTAGAGAGTGGTTATATTATATGGAGCTGCGGGAAACTCTAATGTTTGAAGGAAAAATAAACCCAAGTTCTTTTTTTCACTAGAAAACATTACTGTCTTATCTAATACCATAAAGCAGATCTAGATTTTGGGAATAGAAGTCACAAATGGAGCAATGGCTGTAGCAATTGAAGAAATAGCCTGAGGTGATCTTATTTTTTTGTTCTGTGCATGACATCATTCAGAAAACATGCTCCTCATTTTAAGCGGTGTGATGTGTAGGAAATTCTCATCAAAAATATTCTGCAGAGTTATAGTAAAGAGATTATTTGTGTATTATCTGAGGGGAATACTGTATCAACTAATGGCTAACACAAGAAATGAATTGCCAAAATGTTACAAGAAAGTATCTCAGTAGCATTTAAACAATCAACAATAGTGTCAGTACAGTGTGCTACAGCTGGTGTAACAGGCCACTGTTCTGTTTGTTGTGTGAATAATTTGTGTGAATATGAATGACAACTGAGAAATAGAATGACATATATGAAATACGAAACAATTCACAGTTTCATGCAAAATCTAAATTGTACATGTTTTGAACTTTGGGTAAAGAATGGAAGCAATGTTATTTTGATAATTTAAGGACGGATTTCCTAGACTGTTTGTACCCAATTTATTCAGTAAATCCTATAGCTGAATTCCCATCCACTTCTACAGTAGACAATAATCAGACATTTAATGGCTACTAAAGACTATTAACAACATTATTAAAACTGGAAAGGCTTCAACACTCAAATTACTTCATGGTAGGATTTTGTCCAAGTTGTACAGAAACAGGTACAAAAGAGTAAATTTCAGCAAAATGTATGCATTAGCAACTGCCTATAAAAAGGTTGAATTTTGCCTTTTAAAACTTTTCTTCACTTTCAAACTTTAGCCTTTGAGGACAAAGAAACATCATCAGACATACAAATATCCATCTTGTGCCTTAATCTGATGAAAGGTCAATTTATTCTAACCTATGTAATAGAATAGAGTGGGTTTCTTTTCACAGAAAGCAGTATTTCAGGTGAAAAATAAATGTTAAGCCCCAAAACTTTAAAATTTAGATTGGGAATGCTCATTTCAAGAATCAAATCCTTAGCTCAAACATATTTCCCAGAATGAACCATAATCTCTCATTTTACTCTTTTGCCAAAGTGCATTGTGTTTCACAGATGCAATGCAGTGTCTCAGTGAAAATCTAGTCTACATTTAAAAAAAAGGCCATTTTCCAGGAGGAAATTATAGCAAGCGTGTACATCCCCTGAGCTATGGCAGCAGCATTTCCAAACACATGCCTTTTGCTTTGAGCTGAAATATTTTACCTTCGGCTGAAAGTGTTGAGAGGATTTGGTTAGTATAATGAAGCACTGATGAAACAAAATCTTCCATTTGAAAGAATACTTATACATTGAGAAACAACTTCATTTTTTTTTTATTTTAGTGATCTCTAAAACATAACATAAGCAGTGATTACATGTATGTTTAAAACAAGAAGTATAGTCTATGCTTTTGGAACTGGCTTCACACAAGAAAAAACATTCTTTGTCAATAAAACTCAAACTATATTTAATGGCCCAATAGAGGTAAATACTTTGTTATTGCAGAATGTTTCTGGTTATACCCTTTTGAAGTTACAATACTTTGACATGGACTCTAAAACTTTCCATATACTCTGCAGATGGAGGTGCAGATACAAGTGTGCGTGGGTCAAGGTATATCACAAGCTGGCCTGTCTGCACAGCAGCAACACAAACGATTTCAGATTGCAGACCTTCGCTGAGCTGCACAGTGGCTGAAATCCTATATAAAGCTGTAGAATTTGTTTTGAATTATTGCAGTCAGGTTGGTCAGAGGAAATTATGAATCGGAGAAGGAAAATCGTGTGGGCATCTTCACAACCAAGGGTTGTTTGCCATGGGTAAAGCATATGCAATGTATGCTAAGAGAAGGAAAAGCCAGCAGTCTTTGGGACTACTGTTTTCTTTCTTTGGGACAGCTGTTTTCTTTCCCAGTTGGCTGGATGTGAGACTGCTGCTGCTCCTCGCTCCCAGGTCCAGCCAGTAGCAAGGCTGAGCATGTACTCCCAATAAGCACACGCTCACGCACACATACACGCACACGTCTCTCCTGCAGCTGGCCCAGGCCTATAGCTCTTCCATTATCTCCTCCCAGAGACCCAGTCTCCCCAGACATACGGCCCCAGACATACGGCCCCTCCAGTATCTAGACCCAGAGCTCTTGCCCTGCTCACCAGCTAGGCCGGCTTGAAGTTTACGAGCGTCTCACCACACTCACACACAGCACGGAGAGCACACTTGTACAGAAAGATAGGCAGGAGTAGAGTTTAATAAGGTGGGACAGGCTGCGGTGATCAGGCACAGGGCTGGGCCGCAGAAGAGTGCTGACCTGCAACTTATTTGCACGCAACCGCCCCATTTTATCCTCCTCCTCGCCATGTTCTGATGCTGCTTCTTCCCTGATCCACCTCAGTTCTCCTTTTTGTCGTATCTGGTTCCCTCCCAAAGAAGCAACCTGCCCATAGCTAATTGTTGCTACTTCCGCACCCAAATTTGTTATTTCTGATGCCGTTACCTAGACCAGCTCTGCCTGACATGGCATCACTGACAGAATTAGAAAGACGCTGCTGGCCTTGCGGGACTCTACCCCCCGATAGGTCACCAATCCCCCCCTTCAGCTGTTAGTGGCGTTCAGTCATTTCTCACAATAACTCCCTTCAACAACCTCTCAGAAACAGCGATCATCCCTTAGGGTGCTATGGGTAACTTTTGTCAGCTTCACACTCTGTTACTTGTTATGTTCAGCAATTTCTAACGTCCAGTCCAGCAGTTCACTTTGTGTTCAGTTAGCTTAACCTCAGGCCAGGGCCGAGCCCTCTCCCCACGTACCTTAGCTATGCGTTATGTCTATGCAGCAATAAACTTGCAGTCCTAGACCTATTTACAGTAAGAGAGGGTTCATCCCACGTGTGTGGTGTAAATTCTGCAGGATTTCAGAAATGAGTGGCTTAATAATGAATGTAAATGAAACTCTTCCTCCCCTAAGCACTACTGGTCAATACCACGGATATAAGACTATGGTTAGAAAAATTTAAAGAAACTCAGTTTCTTCCAGTGTGGGGAGGGACTGGAGGCTTCCGGAAGGTGCTCTCAGTTGCTGTCTTCCCAACAGCCATGCATTTAATAAAACAGCATTTCCAATGGAGCACAAACAGTCTTTGAATGAATCTAAAAAATAAAAAAAAGGTCAGAAAATAGACTCTAAAACTGCTCTGTATACTTCATAATAGTCCTGAATCACATAGGTAAGTTTTCTATTTTATTTCATCTCTTACTCCCATACTTTTCTAAAGTATTGTGATACAAACTGACAGATACACCGGCTGCTGACATTACAATAGGCCAAAAAAAACTGACTGAGTGCTAAACTTATCCTGAAACATGCTTAATGCAACCAAATTCCAAAATCCATTTGCTTTCACTTCACTGAATTTCATTTATAAAACTCTTACTCAGTATAATCCAAAATACAGCTCAAAAGTCAAATGTATATAACCATGAAATATATCTACAGATCATTCGAGTGCACGTGATTTTTTAAAAATGCAGACACACAAACAAACCCATTTGCAAATTTATCTAATAGCTTTCCGTAATAATGCTCTTACTACAAATTTTACCACACTGCACGATGTTATTATTTCCCAAGGGGCTCTTTAGCAAGATTCACTTGCCAAATGGAGTCAATTTTGTTTAGATCAAAAGGGAGCACTGTCATCTAAGCCAGAGCTTCTGTTAGAGGGAATATGGTAGCACTATGTGCCAACCTGTACCAGTTATGTGCAAGCCAATCTTGTGTCAAATCACAATTTCAACAGCAGACTACTGTGATGTGAGGCTTGGAAAACCTTAATGGAAAAATTTGCTTGTGAAACAAATGAATAGCTATTATGTAAGTGTGAAGTAACAGTACTAACAGCGGCTATTCATCTCTCCTCAGAAGGGGTGCAGGTTAAACACAAAAACATTAGCTACAAAGTAAGAAACTCATATACAGCATGACAAAACATTTCCGAGCACTTCATCAGTTCTGGTCCTTCAGCTGATGGTAAACATATGGAAGACACTAAAATTTAAGATAAATGAATTCTGAATATTGAAAAAGCTATGAGGTATGATGTGTATTTAAATATGAATATTTCCAAAACATCAGTTCAATGCAACTTTGAGGACACTTCCTGCAACTGTGGTGGATTTCTAAGTAAAATGCCGACAGTCTCTTCTGAAAACCTTCTTGCCCGGAGACCACTCTGCCTGAAGTGACCTCATTTTGCGAGGGTATTCAGGAGAGACCCCAGCCATGCCCACGAACCTCTGTGGATGCCCCAGATCCCTTGCTGCAGGGCAGGCAACTCTCTTTTTGCTTTTCTCTGCTGCCCACGCCCAGACAACCCACTGTGCTCCTTCAGCCAGCATCTGCTAGCATGCATTAGCAGGAGACAGGGAAACCTGTGCCTGGACCTCTGGACTGTCAGCTTTACCCACTGCACCTGCATCTGGCAGGTGACATAAAATAGAACAGCACTCCGCTACAGACTCAGCTTGCCTATATGCCGGCTTTTAGCAGAATATCCACCCCTAAGAACTGGAGAAAAGGTACACTGTTGTCTCCCTGCATATAGCCCAGGTCCAAGTGCCCCCTCCACAGAGGGAGCCCACACAGCTGCCCACGCCCCTGCCCACTCCGCAGAATCCTCTGCCTAGGCCTGGCAGAGAGGGAGAAGCGCAAGCCGCCCCAGTAACTCCAGTTGCAGGATTCAGTTGTGACAATTTGTTTTTTTTTTCCATGCAGTGAGCTGGGGGACAAAACACATCATCAGGGTCACATACTTTACTCCAGTGAGAGCCGAGGTCCTTACAAGAGTCCCATACAAAGTGCATAGAAGCTGTGGACAGAAAATAGGCTCCCATAGTCCACCTAGAGAAAACAATATCCCCTTGATCTCCATGACTGATGTTTGCACCTAAACCATGTAAGAAGCCACACAAGACACTCAGCAATTTCTTGACCAAGGGAACTCGATGACTGACCTCCAGACTGGAGGGTCTTGGAGTAAAGCCAGGCTCAGGCTGGCAGGCCCACAGATGAAAACTGAGTGAAAGACAGACAACGTGCATGAGAGCCTTTTCAGTCCACTGAATTAAATGCGTCCTGTAGGTTTTGCTCCTAAACTGAGCAAAATCCCACCAATGAAAGCTATTTTCCAAGTCAGACCTCAGATCAGAAGAAAAGGTTGACTTCCCAACATCATCTCTCAATAGGAAAGCCCAAAATGCACAGGTATTACCGTGGACCACTGGGTCTGTTCCTGCTTTCCATACGGTGTCCCTCTAAAAGGATATGGGTGCTTGCTCCTGCATGCTCCTCCAGGTGTAGGTGTCTACAATAGCCAGCACTGGAGATGGTCTTGGGAATCTCCTTTTTTAGTGAAGCATTGTAAAGGCTTAGAGGAACAATCACATCAGCCATCACAAAGGTCTCTGAGTGCCACTGCAGGCTGCAGGAAGAGATTCATCCCTCCAATTCCTCTTCTAGATAAACATCATTACTTTTAACCATTAATCTGGTGGGCTGCAATACACCCCTAAGATTATTTCAGCACTTTGAACCAGAAATAACACATACAAAATAATAATGAAATCTGCAAGGTCATCCTATGGATCCCAGGGCTAAGTGTTTTACAGAATGGATGTGGTTGGGTTGACTAAAGTGGGAGTAGCCCTAACTGCATCCCACTTGGCCTGTAGATTCAGGATCACTGTTTGCAGTGGTTACACCTGTCAGGATAGATGTAGCCTACACCATCTACCTGGTGTAGGCCTTCATCTATTTTCTATTCTCTGTTCATATGTGTGTCTACCACTGTTTTATCATACACTTTTGTTTAACTCTGCTAAACATAAGGAGGAACGCCATTGCAGGCAACTGGAATATAATATTCTAAATAAGGTGTGAGAAGAGGATTAGGCCTAGGGCTCTAAAGTCTATACTAATTGCTACTAATTTGATACTATTTGATATTGTCGGTATTCATTCATTCTTTAATCCTTAAGACTGAATCTTCAAAATACACCAGGCACCTCACTCGCCAAACTAATGTATTATTATTTTAATACAAATTAATCAAAATTTCACTGATTGTTCTAAAATATGCAAGAGAAAACAATATAAAAGTGAGGTTTTACCAAAACATGAACACCTCTAACCAGTTAAGTTTCTCAAGTATGTTTGCTTTTAATTGGATTTTATGCTACTTTTTACTTGGGGTTCAGGCATCACTGGGCTATGGCTAGTAATGGAAAATTAAGCCACCTTCTCTAATACGCAAACCTCTTCCCCAGATGGATGATTTGGAAGGAATGGAACATGCACTGGCTTCAATTATAAAAATGACTTCAGTCCTGAGATGGTATCCATTTCACAGAGGCCTATAGTTTTACCCTAAGCCAAGTATAACATTAGTACACTCTGAATCCAGACATACTTGCAGGCATAAGTCTCAACTTTTTAATCACAGCTGTAGAAAAAATTAATGTTAGCAAGAGAGCATTTTAAGAGGTTCCTCAAAAATTATGACAGTCAAGATAAAAATTGAACTTTTTACTTCCCTGCTTTTTTTCTTGCTTAATCTAATCTTATACCAACTAACTTTTATATTTGAAGTTAGCCGTGAAAGAGCTTTTACTTTATCTGCAGCTACATTCTCACATATGTTGAGCATTTGTTTATTATTTTTTCTCACGAGCATGGCTGATCTTATAGTACAGGCATTCACAAACCAAGGGTGTCCTGCTAGAAATCTGCTAATCAGCTTTGTGAAGGCTGGGATATATTGCTAAGAAGGATTTCTTATTTATGAATGCTGCTAAACCATCTATACTGAAAAGGATTTATGTATTAGGTTTGCAGAACAAAGCCTCTGCCTGTAGAAAAGATTGAATTGCTGCAGGTTACAAGTATGCTGAAGAGAACGTTACCTGATGCATTGATGAAGTCTGCATCTTAATCCTTTATTCACATTATATCCACTGAATGCAGTGTTATACTGCAAATATAGACAACAAATTATTTCAGGAAGCATATCTAATTTATTTTTAGGAAAGAGACGTCTGATAGAAGTGTGAGGCCTTTCTAGTTATAACCATAAAACAATTTTTTCTTAAATAAGAAAATAAATGACTAGATGCCATAGACTGTCATACATGTTCTGTCTCTCTCATTTTCATGCATACATTTGCCAAAAGAACTCATGTCTCTTTGCACCGGATTTATTCTTAGACTTATGCAAGTCTTCTTTTTTTACGCTTTGTGAACTCCTCAATAACATATGTTTGAGACTTGCCCATCTCCCCTTTTTGTTTCAGAAATTTTCACATTATATCCCCTGAAGACAAGCTGACATTTGGGATCTCATATCATAACTACATAGCCTATTTGAACTGACTCTTTTAATTCTAGAAATGACAGAGCGCGATGGGACTGCATGTAGTCATTAGGCCACGCCTGACACTAAAATGGACAAAGTATATCCAAGTTTTCTTCACGTATATTTGTCTAAACTGCTGTGAAAGGCCTCCAGTTTTAAGGGCATAACATTACCAGTAGCCTACCAACTCTTCACTCTCCATATACATAAGAAAGTTTTCCCAGTTCCTAATCAGAATCCAAAAGTAAAGGACAAATTACGCTCCTCTTTGTAACGTACTTTCACACACCTGACTACTGCGTTCATGCCCTTCTTTTCTTCCTCTTGATTAAATAACGCTTATTCAATCTTCCCATGTAAGTCATGTTTGGAAGACATGTGATCACCCCTAGCTGCCTTCTCTGAACTCTCCAGTTCTCTTCAATGAAGTGCAATGCCTCAAACTGAACACCATTCTGCAAGCTTACAATAAGCAAAGGGAAAGTAGTATTTCATGCATCTTGCATACTATACTCCTTGAGTGTACCTCCTAGAATGACATTTGCCTTTTTCCACTGGTGTGACTTATGTTCACCTTGGGATCCAGTGTAAACTGCAGCTCCTTCTCTCAAGTTCCTTTCCCACATGTGTGTAGTTGACTACTTCTGCCAAAGTACAATACATTACCCTTGACCCTATGCGATTTCATCTTCCTATTTTCAGGCTACTTACTCAAATTTTCAAGGTCATTTTGAATTCTGTGTTCTTATCATGTGTCCCAACTCCATATCACCTGAAAATTCAATGGGCATATTTTTTAGAACATTAAGAAAACACCTGAACAGAACCAAACTGAAGAAATGTCTTTGAGGAACCCTACTAAACATGTGCTTTCCTTTTTATTGCAAGCATTGATCATTATTTCCTGGTCTATGAAATCTACCCAATCCTTCGGCATCCATACTGTGTTAGTGTTTTATATAGACCACATTTTCCTGAATTGCTATATAAGACGATATAAAAAGCCTTAGTGAGGTCAAGATAAATGGCATTTATGTCCTCATATCCTGACGTTCTGTTGGAGAAGGAAGTCACACGGATTTGACAATTCAGCATTGGCTGCTGTCCAGGTCCTTGTTGCCTTCCAAGTGCCAACAAATAGTTTGTTTGATCATTTGTTCCAATATTTTCTGAGAACTGAAATTAAGCTATTGGCTGAACTATACTGCACCCTTCCTTTCTCCTTATTTAAAGACAGACATTGGTTTTCCCTTTGCAAGCGTTTCAAGAGCCCACCTACCCTTCATACACTCTCAAATGCAACATTACTGTCTTAATATTTCACCATGCAGTTCTTCAGTTTCCCCAGTCCCCTACTGACTTGAAAAACTCTAATCTCTAAGGTGTTCCTTCCCCATTCAAAGTTGAGGGTCTTTCCTTTTGTCACTGGTATTAACTATAATACTACTCAACTGCAATTGAACGTCCTTGTAAAGACTGAAGCAAAAAAAATTATTAAATCATTTGGCTTCTCAGTATCATTCAACAATAGTTTTTCCTCTCCACTGAGTAGCTGACCAACTTACTTTTTCCCTGATCTTCTCTCTGCTACAATTGTACTTCTAAATTGACTGATATCACTTGGCAGGTGCATCTTATTTTGAACTTTGGCTTTTCAAAATTTGTTCCTACATGTTCATGTTATATTTATCACTCATCCTCAGTAGCCTGACCTAGTTTCTACTCCCAGTTTGATTCTTTCTTGTGTTTAAGGTTCATGCTCAGTTCATCCTTTAGTCAAGCTGGTCTCTTACTGCATTTTCTCTTTCCTCCACGCTGGCATAGTATATACCTGTGGATGGACATTATGTAATGGTGCACATTATTTTTTTAAGAAGCAAACGCTGGTGCTTAAGGACTGAGTTTCGGGGAAAAATGGTTATGTCTATCTATCTATCTGATGCGCTGATAGGAATAAGAAGACTGGCTTTAAGAAAGACTCAGTCGTAATAGCCCAGAGCACATGAGATTCTGCAAGTAAGGGTGGCTTCATATATCATTAATATGGCATTGTGAGGTGACTATATCAGCGGGCAAGTCTAGACAGCCCATGCGCTTGTCCACAGTCAGCCTGCATTTTCCCTACAAGGCCTGAATACTGGAAATCAGTGGATATGGGAGTATGTCAGGCTGCTGCTGCTCATGTATTCCCTGCTTAAGCTCAATATAATCTCACCGAATCATACAGACTACAGAATACTGTGGAGACTGGTTACAGGAAAAGTAAGCCTTTCTGAACACAACTGGAATTTCCCCAGGAAACAAAATATACTTCTTAATATCAAAATTCCAAAATATAAATCTATGTAACTGATTAACTTGAGCTTGAGCACTACAGCAGCAACAGCATACAAAGTAAATGAAAGAAAAAGATAAACAAGTTAAAATATGATAATTTTAACACACTAAATGTAAACTTCTCTGTTTTATTTAAACAAATTTTATTTTATTGTCCAGGGAAATACAGCATAAGAATGAAATAGTAATTCCAGAGGATTAGACCTGTCATGTACTAACATACAGACCAAATGTGCATAGAAGAAGCAGATGTGAAAGTTCTCACTTCAAGTCAAATAAATACTGATCAAACATAACACAACTGGTAAAACTTAAAGTTTGAAAGCTGAAGTTAGATTGAGTATAGTCTTTGCATGCTATAACATAAACAGGATGATGTCACAGTGAGTTTTGATGAGACATAAAGGTCTTAACAGCATGAATTTTAAATGGCTCCACTACATTCTTATCAAAAAGCTACAGATAAGCCTATGGATAAGGTATTCCAAGTGAATGCAATAACATATTTCAAGTAGAACACGATGTAATGATGTGTCTTCTTTTTCTCACTATATACATAGCACAAGTGCACTTTATAACACAGGCCAGAAAAAGCCATAGTCTCTATCAGATCACACCCAAGACTCATGTTAATATCTTCAAATTTCAGCTTTCGTTTTAAAAAGAAGCATTTAGGCATACTGAATATGAAAAACATTTGAAATGTAAGTTGAATGAAACAATTATCTTGATTTCTCTCTGAGTCTGTAAAGATCTGGAACCAAAAAGAATGAGAAGAACAAAGTAAATCATGTGTCATGATCAGGTCTCATTTCCAAGAACGGTAAAGTACTATTTTTGACCTTCAACTTTTAAGTTTTAGATATATTTTTTGAAGTAGATTTTTAAATCCTAGCTACCTTTAGGGGGCATACATAAAACTCAGAGAACATGAATATATGCACCATAAAACATGGAGGCCTCACTACGATATTGTTTACTTTAAATACTCCTAGTAGGAAATGGTACATTGAAAAAGATGAAGAGATGAGCTGATATTTTCCAAAGGTCAAGTTAGTCAAACCAGCTGAAAAGTAAATAATAGGCATGTGCACTTGACTTAGATAATATTAGCATTAGCTTAGCACTAAAATAATAAAAAGCTCCAACCTGAAATGGTTGCTTCTGTACTCTCCACCCAGACATCAGTGTTCATTACAAGGGTTATAACGTAATTGTCTTGGAAACTCCGACCTCTCTCTCAGATTTTGCTGAGGTAGGTCAACAGGCCCAAAAGTTAGCAGGGGAAGGTGGGGTCTAAGAGACGGAATGTGCCTTTTCTCTTTTAAGAAAAAGATAAAATGTCCACTGAAAATCTTAATGTTCCCAAAACGCTCTCCTAATGTTACAGATAACACAGTCATTCAGTAAACAAGTGGTACACATACCAAAGAATGAAGGAATATTTTGGCACTGTCCTGGAATGGTTACCCTGAAATAATGTATCACTAGAAAATCTTGCTGCGTGGCTATTATTAAATACTGTGCCATCAAGTATTTTCTTTCATTCCTTCCTGCTCTTGTATGCTGTTCCTAGAGTTTTCTCTCTGATGCACATGAGAAAGACTTACACCTCCCAGCATTCAAAGACTCCCTGTTGCCTGATCTGGTCTTGTGGCCTGAGAAGAATGAAATTTTGCATAAACTGAAATAATTATAAGAGATGTTTGAAAAGCCAAGGAGATCTTAGAACTGATGCAAAAGCTGTGAGAATATGGTCAGAAGTATGCCATAAATATGATTTGACATGCTCTCTATAGATACAAGAATAACGCAGATGTACAGTATGAGAAGAATTCTGCCTTGTTTTCATTTCGCAGGGTTTGGTTATGCCTAATGTTTAAGTATCTGCTGGATCATGCTTCCTTAAGTAAGTGAATCAGCAATAGAGGGAAGAATATGCTCTTGAAGATGCCCAGAAAGAGCTCCAATTCACTAAATTTAAGCACTTAATTAGTGACATTGATGAATTTTAAAATCCATCTTAGATGGACTGGATCTCCCCCGGGGATCTTCAAAAGCACCTAACTTATGACTATGTAGGGAATTTAAGGATTTTTTGGGGGGAATCACCAGGCACTTAGAATGAAGACACAAGTGTCACAGCCACATAAAGGGGTCTCCCCAGACTGCCCATCCTTTGGAGAAGTAGAATTACAGAGGAATTTTTAAGAGTGAATGAGAACAAGTCCTTAGTACAGCAATGGAACAAAATATTTCTAAGCTTTCTAATCGCTAATATAATCCGTAGGAAAGTGCAAATGAAGGTAAAAGTCACATTTTTCCAATGTTCTGTGCATTTAAAGTCGGATAAATGATGTCTCTATTAAAGACAATGACATTTACATATTCTTTATCCAAGGGTTTGCAAAACTTCTCATCCCTTCTCCTATCTCCATTTAAGAGAGATGCCTGGGCTCTCCTTAATCAGCTCCCAAAGCTTCCTGTTAGAGTTATAAAACAAAAAGAAAGATTACCACCATGTAGTAATTCTACCGTACACAATCAAAGGAAGAACAGACAAACAACCACTGTTTCTTGAGGCAGTTTATGTAGTGGAAAATAAATGCTTAGGCAGAACCCAGCTATGTAGATAGAGGTAACGCCAAAAATGAAGTAACTAATGGCTCTAAAGCCCCTGAGAGTCACTAGAAAACTTCACAAACTTCATATTATGTTGTAATTTATTTTCCAGTGAGTCCTTAGAGAGTAAATCGCTGAACTGACATTTAGGAAATGGAGTTGCTTTCCTGTTCCTGACACAGATTACCTGCGAGACCTTGGGTCAGTGACAGGGCAGTACTGTAAAACACATGATTTTTTTGAGTACATACATACCAGTATTGGAATATCGTGCTGGAAGAGAGCGATGGCACCACTTTCAAGGCTGACAGTGGAGAGGTAACTGAAATGCTGTCTCCAAGTCTGGTATCTGTAATGCAAAAAGGATGTGGATAAACTTGTGACAGTTGAAAACAGAATTAGAAAATATTTCATATTCCACAAAAAGAACTTCTGAGGCTCTTGAACCATCTGAGAGACAATTAAGAGGGGATCATGTTTTTGTCTGAAAGAACTTACACAACAGAAATGTTTCCGCTACTCTTTAACAACTAAGAAGAAAATAATGATGCAGAATGCAATCATTAGCGTGAATGAAACTTGAATGCATGAATGTAGCTTGAAACTGGCCAGATTTAGACCTAAAAGTATGTACATGTATTATTAGCCATGTTATCCATAAATTAAGCTAGTCTTTGGAACAGCTAAAGTACATGCTTATTTTAAGAGTTTTAAACATTTACTCTACATGTGAAAATTAGGAATTCCATGCAGAAATGATCTGACATACAGTAGGTTAGAGCACTTAATAGTAGATGTTTCTTCTGGGCTTGAAAACTGTGGATCTCTCTCTGTCCTAGTTTATCCATCTCCAATAGCACTGCAAAAACACAGAGTTTCAGGTGTTATTACTAAGCTGTTTGCTTTAAAAGTAAATGGATGGACATGGTATTGTCAGTATCTATCCCTTAATGTACTGACTTCATGGTCAGTACTCATTTTACATTTCTCCCTTCATGGTTCCTCATCAGATACCACACGTTCATGAGCCACTCATGTGCCATACATTCATGGCAAAAAGTCTTTTGCATGACAAGGATGTTTAAATGCTGTGGGTGTAATTAATCTCTCTGGCATCTCTAAGGAGAAATGCATATTGCTCCTCCCAAGGTACAGCTAGATAGTAGACAAAAGCGTGCTAGAGAGCAAGGTCAAGCACTGCACCCTTGATCACCAGACTGCTTGCCTGTCTTCCTGTCTTCTCACTCCCTGGCACTGTTTCAGGCTGCTCCAATTAGCTTCCAGACCATAGAAGGGGCTAGCCCTACCCTGTGTTGAGGCAACTCACTCTGTAGGTGCAACTCAGTGTGTACTTAGCCCTTTTTTATTTAGCCTTATAGGCATTGTTTTAGAAACTTATTTTAAGTGGGATGAATCAGGCTGCAGGTAAAATGATTCCCACAGCGCAAGGCAGACCCAGAATCTCTTAACCAGAGATTCTCTTCTGCATCAGGTGTTGAGATGCAAGTAACATTACAGGCCTTGGATAAAGGGCGCATAAAATCACATGGCACATAAAGGGCACAAAAAATCTCTGTACTAAGAGAGTTAGCTCTACAGTCAGCGTTTCTCTGTTGCATGTGAAGACACACTATATGAAAAGAGAGATGCTGCCTCTTTGGGTAGTCAACGATAACTGTGTCTATCAGTTCAGCACTGTGTTTGAAGTCTTGCAAGTTCTTTATAAGCAGGTTCAAATACTAGCTTTGTTCTTCAAATAGGTCAGTTGAAACCTACGGGGTGTTCATAATGCTAATCTCGCTTGGGAAACTCGCATCCTTAGGATCTCTCTACAATCCACAGAGAAACAAAAGCAACTGAAAGTAAGTCTAAGGGTAGGTGCTCTGCATCATCCATGGCAGACGCTGTTTTCCCAGTCTTAAAACATAGGAAAGGTAGGAAAACTAACTTCCCTAGGCTAAAGTCAATTTCTGGAGGTAGAAGAGGAAACAGCTGGAAATTAGAAGAGCTACACGTCTGCAGTCAGCAGAAAAGCCAATGGCAGTACTGAGAATAAAGTCCTTGTTCATGGATCTCATAGCTCTAGGGAAAGAGATAGCTGGATTTGCCATGAGCAAAACCCATGATGATCTCCAAGAGTAACTGCAACGAAAGGCAGGATTTTCGTACGGTGAGGGAGTTTCCTTTCCAGGCTTTTAGACCGTGCGACAGAAACAGCCTCCCTGGGAAAAATACAGGCCCATGGGGGGATGCCTTCTGTCACATGCTGGTTTGCTGTACTAGCTTAGAACTTGGAAGTTGTGCAAAGCTGCCCTTCTGGTGCCAGAAGAGGCTGTCAAACCCTGTAAACTTCTCATAATCCTATTCGTCTCGTCTTCAACGCTTCCTACTTCTCATGTCCTTCCTTTTCTATATGAACAAGTTTAACTTCTCTTTCGAAATCTCATTACCACAGCATTGCTCTTTCCTGTTCAGGCAATCTGGGCTTTACTGGTCGATAAAGAGAGAAGAAAGACAAGTTTTAATGAAAAGCCAAATATTAAACTAGCAGTTGTTTACACACAGACTGGAAGTCTCAAGTTAAGAGTACGCACTGCAGGTTCCCCCAGCTGCTGCTCTGACGTCCAGCTCTGAATGTGCTGATTGCCCAGATTTCTTGCCTAATAACAGATCACATACGGTCTTGTAGGTGATGAAATGCGTTGTGAGCAAAAGGAAGTTGCAGGGTGGTGCAGATAAAACTGTAACGGCGTCAGTGAAGTAGAGCAAGTAAAAGAAGCTCAAAAACAAGTACACCATGGCGTGCAGAAAGCTTAGTGTCATTCCAGAAAAAAGCTAGTCATGCGATCAGTTTGTTATTACTTTGTCATGCCAACTCCTAACAACAAAGAGACTCAAGGTACTTTTACTTTTTAATCTCTGACAGAAGATATTGAAAATAAGTGCAGCAACAGAAAGGCACCGTTCCAGAAGGGATCCAGCTACCTGATGTTCCAGAAATTCCCTTATAGTAGCTCAAGCAAACATATCAGCTATAGTGAAGATATTTATCTCACATGTACTATGTGAACACAAGGAATGAAAACAGAGAGTGAGAGTTCCTGAAACTCAGGTGTTTCCTGAGGAAGGGACTGACTCTTAGCTGAAAGTATTTTTCTTCAACTGTCATGCATGCTTTAGTTTGTTGTCCTTCCAGAATACTGGGAATGAAAGCCGATAGCTGAAAGCTGAGAATGAAGCTCATAACGGATGGCATCATGAAATCAAACAATACAGAACAGTTTGACTCCTCAAAAGAATTATGTAGTAAATTTAACGCTTGGTTCCTTCCAGTGTGACACAGTTTATTATTGCAAGGTGAAAAGCTCGCGCCATGGAAAAACTGGAGATGAATATGCTTTCAGTAAACTAAGAATTATGCTCAGACTGGCTGAGACCCGTAAAAAGTCAGAGATCATGTGTGAGCAAGGCAGTCTGCTTTTCTGAGTAAAAATGGGAGTTGATTGTGCGAGTGAGAACTCACGTGAAGAGAATAGGAATACATACATAGAACTCTTCATTATTTTCTCATGACAGAGGCATGAAGTGACCATTTTCTACTGGTTGACAGAGAAGTTAACCCTATTTGTGTATCAAAAACTCTGAAGTCAAAAACGGATTTAGAAAAGCATCCTTTGTGTTATGTGAGTTCAAATGTATGACTATATAGAGATTCAATTCAATCAACAAAGAGCTGTTTCTCAGAAAAATAAGACTATGTCTACCGTATCCGTAGACTGTAGACATTATCTTTGCTAATCAGAAATCAATAGGAGCTTACTTGCACATTTAACTTCCTGTGGTTTTATGTGATTTCAGAGGGAAAGTTGAGAACCCATAATCAATTTGCAGTTCAGTATTATGCTGATGTGCGCTGTGAGAGATGGGAAGAGCCGGTCTGCGGGTTTCTTGAGGGCTTGCCTTTTACAAAATCCTTGCATCACAAAAAGGTGGTGTTCAAAATATGATAGTGCCTTGTTAGAAATGTGCCACCGAAAATAAATGTCATAAGCGTTGAGGTTCTGAAGCAGTATACCTATTAGGCGGTTGCAAAGGCAAGTAACGCTATTTTAACTCCCTCTGCATCCATTAAAACTTTAGAGAGCGATATTGTTGAGAACAGCTCATGTAGTTTACTCCAAATCTAACTGAAAAATTAAGCTCTGCAGTAAATCATCCTGAAGTTAATTATTTCCAACTGACTTTAAAAAACCCATGTTGAAGCAGCAGCTCTTAATTGTATTTTAATTGATTCATTCCTTCATACAGTCATTAAATGTATATATTATCAGTTTCTTAGGTCATGAAAACATTATTCAGTGAAAGTTTATGAGAGCAACAGAAGGTCTGTAGGGATGGAAACTTGTCAGTTTGCTTACAGAATTATACGCCCTGAAACTAAGCATATTTTACACAGTCATCAGTTCAGGATTTGTTGAGGTTACTGCATTTTGCTGCATTCTATATTTATTTGTTACTGCAGAAAAAGTTTGGGGCAGCTTTAGCTTCAGGTTTCAAAAGAGATTTTTTTCCAGGAAATGATTTTTCAAGGTGAATAAAAAAGATTTATTCTTGAAGTAAATAGTCTCAAATAGTTACCCTGGGTTTGTATACTTTTCAACATTTTCTGTAATATCAGGTAGTCTCTCCTGACAAGGAAACTTTTTTTTTTTTTTAAAAAATCTCAAGAAATAGAATATGCAAACAGCAGACTGATCCATCTTTTCACTCTAAGACTGGAATTCAGTAAGGGACAAAGCAGGGAGGCAAAACTCTGTTTTTCTGGAAAATTTTTGTGTCACTTAAAAAGAAAGTAAAAACTATTTTGCAGCGTGCTGAATGTGCAAAACTTCCAGAAGAATCACAATTTCTTGATCTAGTCTCATACGCTTCCCCAGGCACTTGCTAACAGACATCCTCAGAGACAGGATAGTACACAGACTTTTGGTCTGACCTGGTTTGCCATTCTTATGCTTTCCACTTCCAATATAGCAGGTAAACGGGCTCAAAGTTGCATGAATATACAGGTAATTACGAAGGAAACAGCGTAACAATATTTGTGAGATCTACAAACCACAAAGAGAACAGGAGAGACAATACTACAGAGGAAAATAGCAGAAGACTGATTAGAGGCAGGGAGTGACAAGGAATGACCAACTAGACAAGGACTTTTTACCATGGGGAAGTGATGACTAAGGAGAGAATATGACAGAGAGCTAAAAAAAGTCCTGTCAGGGAGAAGGTGAATGAGGAATGCTTATTCGTTTCCTATCCAACAACTAGTAGTCACCAAATAGAATTATGTGACAGGCTCAAAACAAAAAGAGGAACGTACTTCTTAAACAGGATGTAGCTAAACCTTGGGACTCCCTGCTGCTAGATGTTGGAGATATCAATAGTTCACAGGGATTTGAAAAGGAATCAGATAAATTCATGGAACAGAAATCCATCAAGCATTAGTAAAGGCAGAGACATAGCTACTGGCTTAGGAAGCGCCTAAGCTGCCAGTCTCTAGACTCTGGGAATGGCAGACTGGAAAATACCATTGTATGTTTGCTTTACATACATGTCTTTACATTCTTCCCTAACTTTTCCCTTTTTTACCCCGAACTTCTCTATTGCTCACCTCCAGAAAGAACATCCTGGGTGAGATGGACCTTTGCCCTCACCCAACACACTTATTCTTATGCAGAGGATCCTCTCTCCACTGACATTTCTTCCCA
Source organism: Struthio camelus (assembly GCF_040807025.1). NCBI lineage: Eukaryota > Metazoa > Chordata > Aves > Struthioniformes > Struthionidae > Struthio > Struthio camelus. The sequence goes on along the minus strand of NC_090942.1, from coordinate 177,012,015 downwards.
TTGCTTTTTCCCGAACTGCATACATGACTGAAAAGTAAAACACTTAAAAATTTCAGAATGTAAAAAGGGCAGTATGCCCTTCCTTGTCACAACACATTTAGAAGTTTCTCCTCAACTGGCAGGTTTCAGCTGTAAAACTAGAGCCTTGTAAAAGATGTGGACAGATGGAAAATTCAAAGGCATCTGTGGCTGCTTTCATATTTCAATAAAGCGAATCCAAGCAAACTTCATGGACAGGTTTTTAAAAATATGGGAAAGGAGACCTTTAACTGAGAGCCAGGCCTGCTCATGCAACCCCCATAGTCCCTCTCAGGTTCGTGACTCTTAATTAGATCATTGCCAGCCTTGCTTACTTCTACCCCAGCCTACGCTCTGCCTCTATTGAGGTCATGCTTCACTTCACTAAACCCTTCAATAACAGGAGGTAAAAGTTGCTCTGGGGTACAGAACTCTTAACATGCATAATTTAGCAGCAGTAAGGCCCAAGGGACTTCACTAGAGATGCTAGCCTCAGTAATGCTGTCAAGAGTGAAGGCGAAAGCAATTAGGCAAACCCTAAACCCCCACATACTGACAATTAAATGAGAGGAAACAGGACTGTTAGAGGGAAAATATCCCAGATAAGCAAGCCCTTTGTCTGCCTATAGGACAGGGCTGTACTGCTGAGATAAAGTAAGAGAATTTCTGATTGTCACTGTTCTACTAAGTGGATATACATTGTAACAGTTTACTAACAACAGAAATGATCCTGTTATTACTCTTCTTGGTTATGTACCAACATCTTATAATGAAAAAATAGATTATAATGTCTTTGCTTGCTGAAATACAACTAGGTTGTATTTCATTTAAAGCATTTTCAAAAGACAGAGATAATTACAACTTTTACTAACAGCACTGAGGCAAATGTGAATTCTCTGGAGGGCTTTTAGGTCTCATCTTGGCATGTTTGATATAGGACACTAAACGCTAAAAGTACTCCAGTATTTTTGGTCAATGCTTTCCTGCATGAATTATATTAAAATGAAAGATTTGTTTTGATCTTTCATGCAGAAAGAATAGTGAGAATAATTTTAATATTAAAATGACTTACTGAGAGGTCAAAGATTAAGTTAGAAATACCAGTTATCTATATTTTTCTCATTTACTTGCATTAGGTCATCACAATCTGCAGAGAATTTACTTTAAAGTAAGTCGATCTTATTATTTTCGTTTCTAGGTTCTGATACGATTTGATACACACTTTAGTTCAGCTGCAAAACGTAATGCTGGGCCTTATGCATTTGGAATGTACAAGGTCCCTAGAAGCTGTATGGGAAAATAAAACAGAAACTTTGGTAGGTTTCTCTAATAAGTAAAGGAAAACTTGATGCATTACAGAAATAAGAATTTTGCACAGTATTTGACTTATGAAAGACAGGTCCAGTTCCTTTTCAGCTACTATGCAAACTACCATACGAAACAAGAAAGGTTTCTAAGGAAGTTGAAATGTCTGAACTGGGGAAAAGCCAGCTGAAACAGAAAAGAGAGAACTAAAATCTGCAGCAAGATATTGTGTCTAATGGAAATTTTTTTTTCTTCCACAGAAACACCTGAATAATTACTCTGCAGTTCTCCAAACCAGGAATTCACAAAAAGCTGTTTAGTGTGGCTTTCATTACTGTAACGAGCAAAAGCTCTTTAGGGTTTCAATTACATCTTTGAATCAGCTGTAAGAAATATAAACGTGCAGGTTGCTTCAATATATGAAAATGCCTTCATTCACCACGTATTTGTCATATAAGGAGTAAACTAGCATTGCCAGTCATTGGAACCTTTCAGATCTATAAAAAAACTTCAAAAGTGGGAAAAGTATTGCGCTATCAGGTAGTTGCAGCTTTGCTGTGTGAGCTAGTTATTCATGTAGAGACACCTTCTGAATGTGTCATTTCAGACACTAATGGTTTCTAATTCTAAAAAGCCATTTGCTTAGAGCAGCAGCTGCTATTGCTTTACCTTAGCAACAAACCTGTTGAGTTCTCCACCGCTTTGGCTGAACAAAGACACTTGACTCCCGTGTGCAACCCTGACGACCTTCTGGCTAGCACTATGAACAAATTTTCACATCAGCCTTAGAAAATCATCCATGTTTCTTCCAGAAATGCAACTAACGTCACTAGTTGTCTTCATTTCCCGTTCCACAACAGTTTGCTGTATCTCAGAAACAAAGTTAGCTGACAACTAGTTGCTAACTGAGGGCTCAGTTCAACTTTTGCTCTAGTCACATGGAGATTTCCCATTTACTTTAGACTTAACCAACAAAGTGCTAAAGTAAATATAAACACATAAAGATACATACAACAGCATTTAAGGCTTATTAGTCTTTGTGCACATATTTATTGTAATACAGGGACATTAGTCACTGGTAGTGTTTTCATATGCTTCCACGGTAGAGCCGGCCATTGAAATCCACTGTTCACAAAAACACTCTTATTCTGCCTAGCTTCCACCAAAGTTCAAGCTGATTTTAAATCTATGCTTCAGGTTAAGCAAATGTTTAAATATTTCCTAAATATAGGTGAATGCATAAGTTTAAGTAATCCTAATCCTGGAAGTCTTATATTGTAAAACTGTATAAACATAGTGCTGCTTATTCGATTGTATTTTTCCTTTTACATAGTTACATTTATTTTTGTTTTTCATCTGCCACTCAAATGATTCCAGTCCAAATCACTGTACACAGGTTTCACAACACTGCAGATTTCACAACATCCATACACATTTCCATAAGGAGAAATGTTTGGACATACTGAAATGGAACTATGAAATAATGGAAAACTAGTGCCCCAAAGTAATCTTTAGGAGATAGAAAATAGAAAATTGTCACACGGTCCGTTATTTTCTAGATTAATGATACTAAACCCGTATGCTGCTAGCAGTGACATAAACCAGCAATTCTGTTATGCGTGGATTCTTCTTCCTGATTGAGTTTAGCTAAAATGCAAGTAGATATTAAGTACTTCAGTTCTTACTTTCAATTTCCTATCTCTTATAATGATAGTTAATATAAAGATATAGGTTTTTTTAATGATATTTTGTTTCTTGCAAGGTAGCTTATATTCATTTTTTTTAATTATCTATAATTAGTATGCTTTCCCAGCTAGCAAAAGTACATTTCTAAATTCACCTGCTTAATATAATATGGAAATCCATCTTGACAAAAAGTACAAAAAATCCTATCAATTCATCTTAGCTAGACAAATAGTGTCAGTAAACAATGTCAGCATATCATTGGAAAAAAAATTGTATTCATGGTTTGGACAGGAAGAATAATATTTTGGCTCTTCAGAAAGCCGTATTTGGATATGAACAACCTTTTGAGTGATTCAGGACCTTCTGTACTTTTTGATGTAATGTTGATTCATATACACAAGGCTTTGCCTTTCAAAGATCAGACCCCCATTACTGGTCAGTGTCTAATGTGTCTAACTTACAAGTAAACGTAAATCTTGTTGCAGCATAATACGGCAACAAAACTACTAACACTATTAATGACTGAGTGACTGTACATTGCTAATTAAAAATCTTCAAATCCGTGTGTCCAAGCCTTGGATATTTATGACAGTTAATATACTGATTGCTTTAGATTGACTTTTGTGTTGCACATTGTCAGGATGAACTCTAGTGAAGTTAAACTAATTTAACTTCTAGCTAATTCTCATGGGAGATAACTCATGTTGCAATGTAACTAGAAATTCTGCTCAGAAGGGAGGGAAGTGTTTTTTCTCTTCCAGCCATGTAACGCATAGACAACAAGCTCAGTTCTACCCCATACTGCCTTCCAAAGGATCACACGAACGTGGCACACTCAAGGCCTAATCTCCGAAGGACCTCGAGATTTATGTTCTGTATAAAGTCCTCCAGGTAATATTCTGAAGTGAAGAAAGGTTTTACAGACAAGTCACGTTGTCCTGTTACTCACTGCCACTACCATTACTGAGAACATCATTTAATTCCAGTATTTGGGAGATGGCTTATTTTTTTCCATTTGTTTGAGCATTTCAGCGTTGATTGAATGCAGGAAGTTGCATGAAACACTTGAACTCTGTTGCAAGTTTTCATCTGAAACGGAAAAAGTGAATTTATTAACCAAAAGTTCATGAACCAGTGAAGCTGCAAAAGGATGATTTTTCCAGGAAGGGATAAAATTGTTCTGTTCATTGTTTTGATCTCTGAAAATTTTCTTACATGAATAGATTATATTTAGTCAGTGTTTACATTTTTTGTTATTTCACCTGAATGCTGCAGTGTGTGTGTATTTGTAACATGTTTAATGAAACATTTTTTGAAGATAAATGAATTATATCTGTTTCTTTTTAGACTACATTTACATTATAAGTATACGAGGGCCTAATTCCTAGTTTACATCCAAACTGCTAAATTTAGATTAGTAGACCTGATTTCTGCTGCAAAGAATTTATAAGTACCTATCAACAACTTTTCTTGTTAATGTGAAGATTCCTAATTATACAGCTTGGTAAAAGTAATTATAAACTAAACAGAGATTTAATATTTACTTTCATCTGCCCCTTTTTAAATACAGTATTTAAAAATCCGATGTATAATTATTGCAATAGCCATATAATGCTTTCTTTCCATATTTGCCTAATCTCTCTATATAGGCTTACAGATATTACGCTGTTTCACCCTAATACATTTCACATAGTAAGGAACAGTTTCAGATTTGGGCAGAAAAATTGCACAGGTGTTGACAGTATGAGGAAAAAACAGACTATAAATGCATCATTGAATGCATACGTTCAAAGCCTTTAGCGTACCATGTTGGGAATGGGCTACTAGAAAAAAATAAACCCCTAAACACGGCACACCCACCGGAAAATTAAATCAAAAAATCTTATGCTGTGTCACAAGTAAGAACTGCATATGAACGTGAACTTCAAATTACATGAAGCATGCTATGGGGGTGTATATTGTCTGTTAGGGATATAAGGGATACCATTTGTGATAAACAAAATGTTCCATACTGTAAAGGTCTCCAAGTCATAGTGTTGTAGCATACAGCACGGCTAAAACTGACCTATTTAGGACTGGTACAACAATGGTCTGTAACACCTCTGAGAACTGCAACCCTAAACTGGATCAGAAGTTTGAATGCTAGAGCACTTTCAAAGCAGTAATCTATGGGGTGAAGCACCATCCCTGGATGTGGAGCTGAATGTCAAGAAAAGAAAAAAGAGCTCTTGATTATAATCGTCCTTCACATGCACTGGAGCTAGTCTAGCTGTTAACCGCTGATGGTCAACACTTGAGTATTTTAAGCCCTCCTCAAATGCTCGTTATTTTAGATTTATTACTGTGTTTATAGACCTAGATTTCTATAACTTGGTGAATAATGATTCTAAAAATGAGCCTGACAGAAGCGTTTCTTAATTCACTTGAATAACTGTCTAGAGAAAAGTGCACCCAAATTCTTCAGTACTCACAGCAATAGTTGAAACTCTGACCCTCCAACTTTTTGATGTATCAAAATATAAAAAATCTTTCATGTCTGGCCCCTACCTTTTGTCTCCACGCTTCCCTGTTTCATACACCTGTCATGCTTTGAATGCAGAGACTCTATAGGATAATCTATTTTGCGTAATTTGTCCAGTACAAGAGTGTTATAAAAGGACACACATGGAGTAAAAGCAGAAGCAGAACTTGCATTTTCCCACGTAGTTCACATTTCTTGATAAGGCTATATAACCTTGGATGTTATATCACTCTAACAATCTTGTATTACTATGTCTTTGAAAGTTAGACACAGTTTAAAGCATAACCTGCAGATGTAGAGACTTAGCTCCTTTCCCTCCCTCTAAGGCAACTGGATAGACTACTAGGAGTTCTGGTTTAGTGGTTTTGCAATTTAGAAAGTAGTCATCTCGTATTCCTTGAGTACACACTTCTAGAAATTTCATTTTATTTCACAAGACTAGTCTCAGAGTGACTTTTCAACTATATTATAAAAAGGTAGAAAGAATGACAAAAGGCATATCCCACTAACTTGCCATCTACACTCTGCAGTGTGCAAAATGGAAAAGAAAGTATACTGAGAGAGTCTACGGATGAGGGAAAAAATGATAGAAAGATAATTATGAATGCAGAAGAAGAATGGTACCTTGTCAGACACTTCTACTTGACGCTTCTGAGTGGGTGTTGAGAAGGTGGATAATGCCAGCAGAGCTGTATCGCCTTTTTTGTACAGGAACAAAACCCTGCACCTTTAAAAAAAAATTCAAACAAACTTCAGAAAAGCATTGGTTTGCTATTGGAATATAGCTACATATCTAATACGCCTGTTTAGGTGAGAAAGTAAAGAGGAAATTATTTCTAAAAGAAAATACAAGACAGGCAGCCAACAGGAGTAATGAATTCTTTCACTGCGTTTTTATTTACAAATATGCTTTCTTTGCAGATCGATCTTGAACCAACTTATTGAAGAGAACAGAACTCCCGTCACTTATCGTTGATCAGTTCAAGTACCTATTTGCAGCACATAGCAGAATATCTTTTTCTTGTTATTCTTGCTCAAGCAACTTAACTCGTACTGTCAACATAACAACTAGCTTATTCGGAGGTTAATAACTCCAGACCAAATACATAAAAAAATTCCTTTCTTATTCCTGCAAATCAGCTGTCTCTGCACTGACACAAATATACCCCTTTCCCTCAATCATAAAAGGAATTTTGAAAACAGCTTTTAAAAATGACCCAAATACTTAAATGGCCTCCATCATCTTGAAACTTGAGCCTTGTGTGATGTCTAATGGGGTCAAGCTCCTTTCAGAGGGAAAAATACAAGTGTTAGCCACAACAGGAGAAAGAAATTGCACAACTGACCAGCAGGTCTTGCAGTGATTGTGCAGGAGTCAGCACCTCACGGCCAGCTGGAGCTGGCCTAGCTGGCATCTGAAATGTTTCAGAGGCAATGCCATCTTTTCTTCACATGCAAATGCTCACTTGACACCATTCAGCAATTGCTGCCCGGAGAAATGAATCCCTTAACTGCTAGGAGCTCTGCTGTATCGTAGAAGTGGAGAGTTTTAAAGAAAAAAAATCCTTAAATCATTTCTGAAAAGGAAATGCCTACGCTATGTATTCAAAAGGAAGAAATGTTAGATCTGAATACCTTCCTACCTGAATCTTTCCTATCATTTCCCTGTTACTCATTTACCTATCTCAGTGGTTAATTAAGCACAGCATCTGGTCTGCAGTTATTAACCACAGTGTGTTTTTCAGGCATTGCTGCTCTCCAGGGCTGATACAGGCAGGCAGAAAGTGCACCTGTAATCTCTGCAGCTCAGTCCACGCACGAAGGAAAATCAAGGATGCCAAGCACACTCACATCACACGACAATGTGGACATGGTAGACGATATTGCTATTGTATACACAGCTGTCTATTTGCTAGTGCTTTATGCAGACTTAGATTCTCTGTTAAAATATAGTTGTAAATAATAAGTTGTATAATAATAAAAAGTTGTACCCCTTTCTCTTTTTTGTAGCACTGATGTCCCAATATATACTGCCACCAAAACACTTTATTAATAAAAGACTATTTACATACCATCAGAAATGATTGCAGGCATCCCAGCTGTTTGCAAACAAAGAAAGCTGTTTCAAATCTGAGTAACTACTGACAGGGCGATTTGTTTGTAACAGAATTGAATGACATAGTTTGGACTGACTACAGTTCTTAGCATTTCTTAATACTCCTTTCTAAAATTTCTCATTATTTCTTTACAGAAATAGACTGAGAACAGTTCATCCAGCCAGCCTCATTATTTGGATGAGTCAAAACTTGTAATAATAATTGTATGGAGCACAGAAGATTCAAGAGAGTTCAAGCTAGTCTCCCTGAGATCTTAGTACAGTTCATGAAGAGGGGGTTCTTCCACACGGATTTGATAACCAGTAAGGTGCCAAAAGACAAGCAGCGTGGATTCCCCTCACTACCTGTGATTGTGCTGGACCAGTTCTCCTCTCCCCTTCTTCCTTGCCCTCTTTTCCCCTTCTTTCCCCTCCCTTCCTCCTCTTTGACTTCCTTTCCCTTCTTTCTTTCTTCCTCTCTCCCTCTGTCTTCCATTTCTCTCTCTCTTTGATATTTAGCTGCCTAAGAGGACAAAAATACCATGCAATGGTTACACTCCTGTAAGACTTTTCTTTCTCCCAGGAACTTTGAGTCTTCTGTTAGGAACCCCGAGTAGATATCTCCATCCAAGAAAAGGACTTCAGAAGAAAGAATAGAGTATGCTACTATTTCTTTTGAATTGAAGAAAATCACTCCTTTTCTACCCATCACAGAAGGCAACAGGTCCATATTTTTACTATCTTGCTATGCTTTCATTCCATCTTTCTTCATGGTCTATGGCAAAGCTCCAAAGCTATTAGCCATGTGGTCTTTCCACAGACATTCTCTGCTAGGAACAGAATCATTTATAGGCCATCAAGGAGTTTCTATTTATGGAAAAGGGATTTTTTCATCAGCTAGATAAGAGTAGCAAGGACTGGTAAGTCCTGACAGCTTCAAATTTACCTCATCTAAAAGGTAGCTGATGAAACGGCACATTTTCCTGAATAAAAAAATTATTCTATATCACATGCCCAGGATAGGAAACACTCCCTCTTTTCCTTAAAAAAAAAAAAAAAAAAAAACCACACACACAAGATGCTGGGAATGTAGGTTTGTATGAGGAGAACTGATTTTCTCATGCCCTTACTCCAGTAGGGAGAGCAAGACAAGGGTAGCAACGGACTTGAATCATGTTCCCTCACCCCTAAGGATATTTTCTACCTATTAAAGCAAAGTGGAACTTACAACCTAGATGATCCAAGACAATCATGAAGCTCATTCAGTGCTCATTCCTACTGAATTACAATGGTCTGGGATGACCGAATTAGGCTAAGAAATATATGCCCATATATGCACTCATATTTACAAAATGCGTAATTCTGATTTTCTTTCTAAAAATAAGCACATATATAGTAAACATGACTCACTGCTCTTTGTTCTTCTGGCTTGAAATCCGTATTTGCTCTCCATGTGCTGAGAGAGAAGGAATATCTGGGAAACAGAAGCTACAATTTCCAAAAACACCACCAATAATGAATGTAGATGTTCCTCATCCAAGTCCATTCAGCCTTTTTATCCCTGTCCCGTTCCTTCCAGTCCATCAAGAGACCTATTTTGCCATCGTAATAAGTTGTACCTCATAATACGCTCGTCCGATGCAGAGAGAAGTGCTGCTCCAGTCTCTCCAGCTATCTGTGCTGAGCCAGTACCAGTGTTGTTCTCTTGCCTCCTGATGACCTCCAGCACTTCAACCATTCTGCTGCCAGGCCGTTCCCTAACATTAGACTTTTCTCCGCTGTGTCAGGCTGAAAAGCATATCGTGTGGTCAAACAGGACCCAGGCTCTGCACAGAGGTTCACCGACCCGCACAGAGGTTCAGTGACCCCTGGTTAGAGTTATTACAAAAAGGCAGCTGGATTTGTCCTTCCATCCCTTTGAAGTGGATCAGTAAGACTGCAGATACCCACTAACAACTGGGGTAGGGCATTCTCCTGTAAGGTCTCATTCAAATTTCTGCTCCAAATCAGGCAAAGAGGGGGTGTACTCTGATCTCCCACATCCTAGATAAGTTTTCTATTCCATGCAGCAAGGAGAATCTCCTCTCAGTTTTGGAGCTGGTACCCCGGGCCCTGCGGTCTAACTTAAAATCATCAGGGGTGCTCTCAGTTCCACTTTTCCCTCCATTTCCGTATAGCTAAAGCTGTTTGTGAAATGCATTTTCCAGCAATGCCATTTGCCAAAGTCCACCCACTTCCACCCAGAGCTAATCCCTACTGTAACTTTCAATTACCTCACAGTTTGAGAAAATTTTGGAAAAAGAAGCTAGAAAAGCTGTAGGGGAAGAGAACGTTAACAGAAGAGGAATGAAACAGATTCATCCATGTATGCATTTAAATCGGTCTGGTCCTATAAAGCCAATGCAGACTGCAGGTTTTAGCTGGATCAGCAAAAACCTGAAGATTCCTTTACTAAATTTACAAAATGTGATTGAGAACCAAAGCAAATAAAGTTGATAAGAAGCAGATCCAAAATCTTTTAAAAATAAAATAATCAAAGACATTAAATCAATAAAGTAGCAATACAGGGGATATATCTTGAGGAAAAGACTAACGCTTTAGTAGAACTACATAAATTCTCTTTCTAAATCTTTCTTTTATATATAAAATAGCCATAGAAAGGAACATTCTCTTACCAAAATATTAAAAACATTCTTGAAAAATCACAGACAAAATTCTTCTTCATTTCAAGGGGAAAAATATTATATAATGGGAGAGGTGCAAGATCTTTTTACCAAGCCTTTGATTTGTGTCTGAGCTAAGTGCAGCTGAGCAGAAAGGAACGCAATGCGATTTATACTGCACTGGTACTGCAATAGGTTTCTCCACATACGTACACCGAAAGAACATTCAGAATACATTTCCTCTAGTGACCTTTCCTTTTTCCATAGTACATTTATATCGTACAATTTCTCATTGAATGCGTAAGAAAAATGCTTTGCTGTGTATTAAAAAACGGGTTTATAGACAGTACTCTGGGATGCTCCATGGGCTTTACAGACATTTCAATAGATTCCTCTATGTACCCAATAATAGTCACAATCAGAGAGAGAATAAAGGACTAGGCAAACCGGTTAGCTGATCTGGTACGACAATTCCTATCTTCCTATAACTACACCACAGATTCAGAAACGTCACGTGTATGTTACATTTCATTTACCTGGACAAAATTGTGTCTTAACCACAAGCTTTTAATTCAAAAGAGGGAAAAAATATAAGAGCTAAAACAGTTAACATAGTCAGCAAATGACTTAATCTAATGTCAGCCTTGTTAGAAGTACTCATTCACCAGCTGTTACAGGAGATTCAGAATTGGTAAAGGTACCGTTAAGGAAGGTAATAGCTGGAAAGGAAAACCACAGGCCAATAAATTGCCTCAGGAAAGATGAAAATTGCTGCAGAACGAGGGCATCTGTGTTAAAAACAGTGAAAAGGCACTGTGAAATATGTTTCCTAGCTGGTGGTGTGCCACAAGGAAAACACAGAAGTTTCATGGGGACACAGTATCTTTGGAAAAGGCTGGGAGGGTTGGAGGAATTTATACATTTGGAATAATTGTCCCAGGTTCTACCCTTTCCTGTTTGTGAAAAGCCTATATTTCACAAACAGATATTTCATCTTGAGGAAAATTTTTAGTATTACAGAAGTGCTGTTTCAGAGGAGAGCCATCCTGACCTCAGGAAGACATCCTTGCTTGATTTAAACTAAGTTATTCAGAACAAAGCATCCTGTTACTCCATATAAAGGGAACGACTTTCTGATTTCAATCAGGGATCCTTTTATTCCCATTTGCTGATGTAAAAATTAAATCTTACATTGTCTAAGGATGCTAATTTAAAGCAGTAGTTTTTCCTCTAGTTTTCTTTAATCTAATCTTGCAACAGTGTTCTTAATGGCCAATGAAAATATGGGAAAATGGTGAGGATAACTGTATGGGTTATCCTGAGGGGACTGTAGCCAAAATTGTATTCAAAGCTGCAACGAGGCCTTCTCTTGAGGAGCAACCCATATAGAAAGAAGACAAAGTAAGGGAGCAGCTACTACAACTTGTTACTTGCAATGTTAAATGTTATTTATCCAGACAATACCAGCTTCCACACGCTAGTGCTTGTGGGGTGAGTAAGCCAAGTATAGAGCCTCCAGGAAAAGGGAAATTGTCATTAGTGATGCTCTTGTTTGGCCACATGCCTTTACCACAAGTAGGTTTCCACACTGTCCCTCAGATTTCCATAAAAATTCATATTTACCAGAAACAGGACCCCAAAAAAGAATGCATCAACTCTTGTGAGCGCAAGTCCAGGTAAGAGCAAAAGAGCTGCTGCTGCTGTGTGCCGCACGTGTAACGTTCCAAAACGCACATTAGCAATATTCGCAGGTGACTGCGTAAATGCGGTTTAGGAGAAGGCTCAGATAACGGAAGAGAATGAAGAAACAACTTTTGGCTGTGTCAAGACAGCTGCTAGGAAAGACCTGAGAAAGTACTCCTCTGGTATATCCTCTAGCTATGCCCTGGATGTACACCACAGGAGCTAGAATAAGATTAAACAGCCAAAACATAAAGATACACTATGCACAAGATTTTTGAAGTCCCTCATACGTGCAAAGTATTGTGATTATTTTAAAAGTGTTGTAAGCCTTGCATTCTAAAAATCAAAAGCAGATTTCCTGTCTGTATGTTTTGAACCTTCTAACAAAAATATGGTATTTGAATTGTGTGTTCTGGTTTATCACTTTCTTTAAGTTTTGAAGTTAACAACAGCAACAACAATACTTACGTGCTGCCCTTCATGAACCTAGGTCCTTGTGCCCTGGATAGCTAAACATGGGATTTACTATGAATGTAATTACGAAAATCATATTTCATATGCCCATAACTCATAACACTTATAATTCAGATATTTTCCAGCTTTTCGGAAATATTATATAAGCAGGGTAGATTTCTAGACACAGCTAGAAATCGTTTCAAGAAATTAAGGTTAGTGTTTCGAGATACTTGAGACGGCCATCAGCACAAAATATTACTGCTTTATAGTCACTACTCCATATAGTTTTGTTTTCAAAAAGAAATACTGACTAGGAGTAAAGAAGTTTTCTTTCGATTATTAAATTAAGGGAAACATTATACACTGCCTAAAACAAACACTACTACAACGTCTTCTGGTCTTATATCAGTGAAGCAGCAGGGCATATTTGAACATTTTGCCTTTAAACAGAAGAGTAAGTTTTTAAGTTCTTTTCTCTAGTTTCCTGTAAGATTTGGTGAATAAAATATTAAGATTATTAATAAGTAATATGAATCGCAATAGAAGGTCTGTTACTTTGCTTGTCAGCAAATTTTGCTTCCTTCAGGAAAATGAAAAACTTTTTCAAATACTGCATATCTGCATTTCTATATCCCGCGTCACAGTTTCGCCAAATAAATGTAGTCATGAATGTAGAAGAGAGAACATAGGTTCGGCTAAATTTTCAAGTACCTCCTGCAGTGACAGCACCTTTTATTGAGATCAATGGGAGTTATATATATCCAGTACGTCATGGGACAGGATCCAGATACAAGCTATTAAAAAGGCATAAATACAACCTCTAATGGGAAAGTGAAGGTAATTGTAATCTGTATAAATCACCAGCTATAAATTCCAAATGCTGTACTAACTGTATTGTATAAACTCAATAAGGTAAGAAGAAGAAGAAGAAGAAAGCAGTAGTCAGCATATTCAAGAATAAAATTATTTAAGTTTATTAGGAACAATGTGAAAAATAATATTTGATATATTACTGGATGGAGGTTGGAAGCTTGTTAGTTCGGGAAAAGTGTAACTATTTTATTCTGCAAGTCTGTTCAGAATAATGAACTATTTCCCTTCTGAGACTAATCAAAAAAGATGAGCAACAAGTAGCTTTTTTAATCAGAAGGTCTGGCCAACTTATATCCGGTGTCTTTCACAGTCTGCATAATTACTAATGCAGACTTTTTAGAAAGTCTCAGAAGCCTGGGCAAGTTCCAAAGGACTTTCACCCTGAGAGGGTGAAATTGGGTAACTGCCAACTTGCCATCAATCCTCAGCAAAATAATGTAATAAGAAATGACAGTAAACAGTTGAGTAATATATAATGTCAATCAGCATTGCTGTTTGGAAAATAGATCTTCTCGTATAAATTTTGTTTTGTTTTCCCAGGATATTTATCCCTTCTACTGGCAGACTACAGGAGTTCACTCTGTTTAGCTATCAAACCATTTCTCCTGGCATTAAAAAAAAACTTTATTTTATGCAGTTTTAACCAGTTCAGGGACCTGGTAGAGTTAAAAACCTTAAACAAACAAAAGACAAATTATTTTTCGACCAGAGCAGCTCCCTGAACTGGCTGACCACGTGGTCACGTGAATAGTGCCAAGAGAAAACACCTTATGGGGATATGTGGCTGGGAATGGACAGAAAGGATAGGACAGTATCTCCCCAGATTTAAATCAAATAAAGCTGCTGTGAGGTTACCCTAACACGCCTTGATACAGAATAGTTTTGGGGTAACAGTGAAGATGAAACAAGAAGCTGAAGCTAGTTGGAAGCTGAAGCTAGTTTAATTCAGAGTAGGACTGAAGTGCGCATTTTAACACCAAAGTTTATTAGCAGCCGGAACAATTTGTCAAGCATTGTGATGTGTTCCTTTTCATCCTCAGTATCTTCTATGAGATTAGATGGTTGTCTAAGAGAGACAGTTGTTTGATTTAAAGGCTCTATTCAGGGAAGTCCTGCAGTCAATGCCATGTAGAAACTAAAACTAGATGATGCTGATGTTTCTGTTTGTTCTCAAATCCTAGGAAATAACTTACTGAAAAAACTTCCATCTTCTGATCTGCAAATGACCTACAAACTTATCTTTTAGAATACAGAAGTATTAGTGCATTTGTATCCCCACATACTACCCCTCGAATGTTTTCTAAAGAAATATGCCAGTTTGGTCCAGCTACCCGCAACTGAATATTCTACAGCCTTTAACATGATACAAATAGGTCCAGGCGCATAAATGAGCTAGTGTTCTAGCAAAGTATTTTTGCTAATAAAGCCACTGTTCTCATCTATAAAAGAAAAGGTGCCTCTATATAGTTTTATTATAGTTTACACAGCACTTTTCATGGGTTATTCAGACCCCTCAGGTTCTAAGCAACTGTAAAACTGCTTTTAACTGTCTTTACCATCCTTTTAGCACCAAACCTTATCCCTCACAGCACGCAAGCTATCAGGCAGCCTACTCTAAACAACCAGCTCTTTCCCACGTTCCAACCATTTCCTCAGACAGCAGATAACATACGGGTGTTGGAAGCAAACCCTGGAAATAAGCAGTTCAGAAGTTTAACGGGCGCAAAGTGCCAATTTGTGGCTGTTGGGCTGCACAGAGCTTCCCAGAATACAAATGCTGCCCCTTCATCCAGGCGAGGCACCAGCAGCCAGGCTGTGCCGGCTCAGGGACTACTGAGCCCTCTCAGTCACTGCTGGGAAGAGAGTGAGGCAGAAGGGGCTGCTGCGGTCAGAACCAGGGGGTCATCCTGGAGCCTGGGACCCAGCCGCCTGCCTGCCTGGGCTCGGACCGCAATAGAGCAGTGGGACCACAGCAGAAAGAAAAAGGAAGACGTTGCCGTGTATGACTTGTGAGTCATTGCAAAGAGCTCCTGGTCCCTGCAGCTCTCTGAAATACTTGTCTGTGTCTCGAGCTCTCAGCCACAGGAAGATGTTGAAATGGATTTTATAAGGTGAGGAAAATGAGGAATGCTTGTATAAGACTAAGGATTTGAAAAAAAAAATGCTGCCATAATCGGGATCCCTTACTAAAATAAAAAAAAGAAATCACATTCCTGGAACAGTCTCTGCCCTTTTAAAGGAAACAACTTTAACTTTAGGCTTTTAATAATCACAAACATTGTAGTATTATAAGGGGGAGAGATTGTCACTAAGCTATTTGGAAAATCTGAGTCAAAACCAACATCCAATATCAAGAGAAGCCTACATAGTTAGGATAACATGTTCTGCTGGAAAGACTGTTTATGAAGTGTTGGCGTGTTCTAAAAACTCAGCCACTACCAGAAAAATAGCCTAAAGAGAGATGGCAGTATTGTGGGGTTTTGTAGTTAGCTCTGTAACCAAAAAGAAAGATCGCTCTCATCATAGCAGCACTGTGTTCAGTCCTGAAGAACGTCTACGTGCAGGGAGAGGATCAGAGAAAAAGAGATTTTCTTTTAGTTTACTTTTTATTTTAAAGTCCCAACCTGCTTAGTAAACTAACCAAGGTTGCAACTTTTAACTCCAAGTTACAAGCAAAAATAATAAATCACTCTTCATCAACAGAGCTGTATTTTTCCTCAATCTACATATGCTATTCTCACCTTCTCTAGTTAAACTTCAGTGAGTTAACGCTTACTTACATTCTAGTCCGAGTGAATTGTTAAGCTGCAAAATCAAGTCAAAAGTTGTACAGAGTTGGGCATCATCTACATACTGACGTTAAAGGACAGCGGCTCATATCTGTATGTTCCTATAGGCACTCCCTTCCCTTTAACACTACGTTGAACAAAAAGGATGATGAACAATTAACCCGCATCTGTCCTTGCTAAGTAAGGTCTACTGGGAACAGTGTCATTTCTCAACAGCTGAACACAGACCTTTTTTAAAGGTAGAGAACAAAATTTCTTTCATCCAGATGATAACAAATAAGACTTAGAACAAACAAATAACAAGCAGGACTACAGTCTTCAACAATTTTTCCCCCCCCCAGGTTTGCAAGATGTGAGTAATTTGTGAATTTATTGTTTGGATTAGACACAAAACTGTCTTGAATTTCTTGTGATATCAATGCATTTCCCCAAAACACATGAGGCTGCTACCAATTTGCGCAAATATTTCTCCTAGCTCTTATTTTCTCACAAGGAAAGAGATCTACTTCAAAAAGCTGACTCACTGCTGCTAGCAGCTTCGACAGAAGCATAAAATAAAATATTCTGTATTACACACTAAATAGCATTTACAGCAAGAAATGTATCACAAAGTTGAATTTTATTCCCGTTTGAACAGAATGGTGAGTGGAAGAGGGAAGAAATGTAATGATCTGATTGACCGTAGTTTCGACTCTCAGCAGTTGTGTGGCGTATTTCAAACAGACTACCTGTAACGGTGGTATTAATACTTTAGCAATTATAAATGACAGCTTCATTTAGCAGTAGAATCTTATATCTTGTACAGTTCACTGAGAGGGGAAAAACACAGGCAGCGCAATCTTAGGAAAAACAAAACGAACATTCCGTTTCACAAAGCTAAATCCTAGCATTTTTAAAGCAACAATGCACTTCCACTACTTTTCGCATTAACAAATAAGCTGAAGTTCTCCTGCAATAAAAACTGAGTCAAACCCAACCTTTGAAAAAGATATTTGTCTACATTCTGATCTATTTCTGCCAGCCAATAGGGCAGAAGGGAACCTAAAAGCTCCATATTTGTAACAGAAATTTTCTCCAGCAAAGGTACTGACAGACAGCTTACGGCCATCTGCGAATATTCTCCAAACTGCTGTAAAAGACCTAAGCAGCAAAGAGGACAGGCAGCCAAGAAGGGCTGTTACAACAAGTCTCAAAGCTGTCAGAGCTACATTGGGAAACACTGCAGAAACCTGCAGGCTGGAAAATAAGTGTTAAGCCATTCTAGCCTGCCCATTCATTTAGTTGACTGGTCAGCGCTACAAAAGGAAGCATGGCCACTTGCCTCCTCGGTCTATAGGGGTTTAGTACACTTGGACTATTGTGTTCTCCTTTGACAGAAGATTTTATATAGACGGTGCCAAGCATTAATTACAGTAATTTGTTGTTACCCTTGTTTTCTAAAGAAATAAGACTTATCCACTACCACTGTCTGTTTGGATGGACATCTGTCCCCCCTTAATAACTTCTGAGCTCATATGCAATTTCAAGCAAAATTGAAAGAGAACTGAAAAACCTCACAGATGTTACAGTCTTACAAATTCCATGAATAAGTAAGTTAGCTGTGTAAAGGAAAGAAAAAAAAAATCTGTAGTTCACTACGGGAGAAAGGTAGAATTCAGCCATAACACTCAGTATAGCCCCGACTGACTCTGTCAAAGCACACGCTGTCTTTTGCCTAGTGAGAGTAAAATAAAAGAGAGGGGGGAGAGCAGCGCAACTGAACTGGTAGTATAACGGAAATGAGACCCAAGACTGCAGGAAGATAGGATTCAAAGTGTTGTTGCTCACAGAACAATTCCTTTCTTATAGCATTGTATTATAAGAAAGCTCTCAAATGCTGTCAAGTAGTCGAAGGAAATGATTGAGTAAGCTTCCTTCAGCTGGTTCCTGTACATTCTAATCATGCTAGCAAAGAAAGTTCTACTAAGTATAAAAATGATTCACAGGACTGGAAAAATGCATTTTACTAGCAAATCATTCCTAATTTTCTATGAATCTGAACACAGTATAAACCTATTAGGTTTATAATAATTTGCTAGAGATCATAGAAGTAGCTAATAAAAAGATCACCATTCTGTTCCTTAATGCAATTTCTTAAAGCATTTATTTTCTGCTTTTTAAAAATCCAAACAAAATTATTCCTAAAATGTTTCTGCTCTCTCAGATCATGCATTTCCTTAGGTATTCATGCTGGCTTCATTAAATTACTACTACTATAGTCAGTGTTATTATTACCTGGCTTCATGAAAACATCAGCATCTTAGCTGAATAATTATTTTGCACTGTTCAAATTAAGCTATTTAATCACTATGAGGACTGATTTATATTGACTGGTACCACCAAAAATTGTCTGTGCTGCTTAAAAGGTAAGTATTTGATCTGAGCATTATAAATTTCTGTTTATCTTGCCATGGATGTTATTGGGAATCCCCGTACACATACCATTCTCTGTTCTACGTTTGTGCTCTACCCATTAGTTAGGAGTCTTTGCTGAAGTTATGAATGTGATACAGCAGAACAGAAAGCAAAGCTAATGACATCTTTAATGAGAGTAAAAAGGACAGCATAAACCACACAACTGAGTTAGTATTTAAAGAACAAGAATTTAATTTGGTCTGAAATATTTTCCTAGGAGGATCTTTATTTTCAATGCTATACATGTGAAAGTAAGAATGAATAAGTGGCTCATTATCTACATGTATAAAAATATAAACATCCTATCAAACATCTTCCAAAGCTACCCTCCATGATATGCATCACGGAAAAGACCTGTGCCTTAACTTCTAATTAAAAGAAAGACTGCCTTTGCTTTTTAATAGCACTTGTAAATGCTACTGCATTTATCCAGAAGTACATGAAGCATAAACAAACAACAGCTACAAACAGTATATAGTACTCCAGTAGCAACTCTACAATGCCTTTAGACTTTGTCCTTCGGCACATCAACAGGTCAGCGGAGTCATCGTGTTTATCCACCCTTTGAGCCCTCAGTAGAGCAGACTGGCATAACTTAGTGACTTTGCCCAGTGAGCTTACTCTTTACAAATTCGACTGAAACTATCGATGTGTGTTCAGCAAAAACGTAGTCTTCCCTGGTAAACCATCAAATGACTATTAAATTTATGGCACTACAGCTTTAAACCTAGATTGTAATGAGTTATTGGCAAAGAAAGGACCTCATTTCCTAAAATTAATCACTTAGAGAGTTTTTAGTACAATCTCGAAGATTAAAAATCATCAGTGTATGTTTTTATTACACCCATTTTTACTTTAAAATGCCACAAGAGCTTCTGGCTCACCTGCTAGCAAACGGGTGGGCATTCATTGATCAAAATACAGGCAACTTTCATTTCAGAGATCTATTTAGCTATCTGGAAGTTTAGTTATGATTCACATTCAAGCAAATAAGAAATCCATTTCAGTTCTACGATGATGCTGACACTCATATTCAGTTTTCCATAGAAATAGGTACAGGAAACCAATAAAACATTACCATATTATGTACATAGCGTAGTATGTAAATGTTCAGCTAGATATACTATGAAATTCTGTAGCACTAAAATGATTAAAAAACTAAATGATTCGTGTAAAATGTTTATATACTGTATATATATGTACACTAAATCACAATTTCAATTTAAAACTGCCTCTATTCATAGCTCCTATGATGGATTTAGTAAGCTGCAGTACAAGAGTCTTAAAAAAAGAAAGCTATCTAGAGCGAATTTAAGCACTTTACTGTAAACTGATTTTATACAAAATTTTAAAAAACATACTTCAGAATTACTTAACAGAAACTAGAAAAAGACAGTCATTATTCGTGAGAATGACACTGTAAAGACCTAGTAGCTGCGATCGATATCCTTCCACTTGCGGTAAAAATAACATATGCACAAACAAATCATCTCAGAGTAAGGCATAGGACAAACAGGTTTCATTCTGTGTTCAGGTGTATTGGCCTCCCATTGCTATCTTATTGCTCATCTAGTTTGACATGTACACATTTCTCTCCGTTTAAAAATACTCCATTATACAACTATCTACAACTGGACAGTATCTAGTGCTTTCATATACGTACTTTCAATGTAATCACATCGATAAACAATCTCAGTAATATAAAAAAAACCTCATGACAATGCAAATTATTTTCAGTTTTATGCACTTAACTAAAGTTATGCACTTAACAAAAGGCCAAGTGGTGAAGACAGAGACTAAGCACTGAAACTCAAACTCAATACATATGTAACTACAGCTCTTTTCTTAGGAATTAAGGTTTTAAAAATAAAACCCTACTGCAAAATTCTTTGGTTAGATTACAAGTGCTAGCAGTATTTCTAAATTCAGGGGTAAGGACAATCAATTTATTCAACAGTTTTTAAAACGTAACTTCAATCTTTAACACATACCACTAAAGTTCTTGAACATTTAGGATACAAAATTTTATTTTTCTGTTATGGTCTGAACGGACGTTACAGGTTTTTAAATTAAGTACAGGTTTTTAAGTGCTTTTGTACTCAAATCTTCAGCAATTTATTGAAAAGACCTACTCAGTCTTCTTTATTGTAAAAAACTGCTGCTTAGATAGTATGCTCCAAAGAATGCGATGGCTGCCTCCTTCGGGAAAAAAAAAAAAAAGACTGTTCGATTATATGAACCGAACACTTCGCTTCAAAAGCTTCACTTTTAGAAAGGTAATTTCCCCTGAAGAAAGCTGGCATCGTTCTTGTTTTTGTAAGGACTGGGCTTAAGCCTTTCTAGGAATTATTAACTTTGTCTAGAAAGAGGTACTTAACTCTTAGCAGTGTCACTTCCCTGATAATATTGCCATCAAAGCAAATAAACCGTGTCTTGAAAAAGTTGTTTCAGCATCAGCTCTGATGGCTTCAAGGTTTACAACACTAAAATGACAAAACTTAAAGTAATAAGCAGAGTGTTCTTGTTCGCACTTATAACGCACATCTGCATCTATTCAACATACATGATACCACTTTTACAGGAAGCAGGCCCTACCTTCCCTCTGGCAAGCCTGCTTCTATTTCACCCCAATCATTTTAAAGGTGTTCAAAAATACATGCATTGAACTGTCTATGCAGATTGCAGACAGTAAATTTAGGGGTATTATAAAGACTTGACACCACCCAGGAGGGTTACAATTCACAAGCACTTGAAGTTTGCTTTACCTCTAGAGGGGGTAGACGAGTCTCTGAGGACATTTTATAGTTCAAGCGATTGGCTGTCCAGAGAATTTGTCCTCTCAAATTCTCTCTCAAAAACTCAGCCTTGCACACCTACAACACAGGCCCTGACCCAGTTTAAAAGCTTTCAGGGGGAAGTTCAGAGATGCAGAGAGCAGGAAGGGGATATGGATGCAGCTGGTCGTGAAAGGGCACGTGTTTCTTGCAAAATTACAGATCTCGAGGGAGGAAATATGAGCTGGAGTGAGATTCTTTCACAGATAGGCATTGGGGAGGGGGGAAGGGAGGTAAAATGGACAAGTACAAACCAGTCCAAGAGGGAAAATCTCAAGAGCACGAGGATGAGAAGAGAAAGCCCTCTGCCCTACCATCTCCAACGGAAGATGCCGAAAAGCAACTGGAAAAAAAAGTTACTCAGCCGCTAAGAAACAACTTTTAAAACTCCCCGCGGTGGCGGAGCGATCCCTCCGCGTCGGTGCGCGGCGAGACCTCGGGCAGGGGCAAGCCCCAGGCACGCTGCCCTTCTGGAGGGGTAGTTTTCCACCCGCGCTCCCTCTCCCCACCACCTACAACAGCTACCTGGAAGGCCCGTGAAAGGGGACGGCGGCCGCGACGCGACGCGACACGACATGGCGGCCGCACCGCGACATGGCGGCCTGCCGCCGGCGGGGAAGGGGGTGGGGGAAGGAAGGGGGCGCGTGCGGGCGGGGGCAGGGCCGGCGGCCGCGGCCCGCGCGCGAGGAGAGCGCGCGCCGCCGCCGCCCTCCGCGTGCGCGGGCAGGGCCAGGGCGCGTGGAGCGGCGGCGGCGCCATCTTGGCGGCGGCGGCGGCGCCATCTTGGCGGCGGCGCGGCTTCAGTCCCGGCAGAAGACGTACTCGGTGTAGCTGGTCCAGATCTTGTCGTCGGCGGGGCCGCCCTGCTCGGGGCCGAAGGCGCAGGTGCCGGTGGAGGAGCAGGCGGCCATGCGGAAGCCGGCCTCGGAGAGGCGGTCGAAGGCCTGCTCGAGGAAGTTGAACTTGAGGTAGTAGCGGGCGGTGTAGCGCTCGGGGGGGCGGTCGGGGTCGCGGCTCTCGTTCAGCGTCTCGCCGAAGACCTCCTTGGCCAGCGCCGTCTTGCCGCAGACGGTGATGCGCGCCACCCGCCGGAACTTGGCGTCGGCCTGCGCCTCCCGCCCGATGGTGTAAGAGCCGCGGTAGCCGATGGTGATGTAGCCCGAGCGCCGCCCGCCCGCGCCGTCCAGGGACTGCGAGGGCGTCAGCAGCGGGCCGCCGGAGGGGCTGCGGCTGGCGGTGGGCGACGGCGCGGACGCGGCGCTGCCGCCGCCCTCGGGCGGCTCGGCCTCCAGGTAGCCGAGCGGCGGCGGCTCGTCGGCGCACAGCGAGCCGTCGCGGTGCAGGGCGGCGGGGCGGGCGGCGGCGGCGGCCCGTGCCTGCGCCAGGCGGCGCGCCAGGTCGGGCAGCTGGAAGTACTCGGCCTCCCGCTGGAGGCGGCTGCGCTCGGGGAAGTGCTCGGGCAGCACCAGCTGCAGGTCCCGCAGGTAGTCCAGGATGTAGCGGAAGAGGAAGCCGTCGCGGTCGAGGAAGAAGCGGCCTTTGCTGTCCCGGGGCAGCTCGCTGGGTTGCTGCTGCGAGAACATGCGCCAGAGCAGCGAGTCGCGCACCGACACCACGGTGCAGCGCCGCGTCACGTACACCTGCCCGCCCACGTTCAGCTCCACGATCTCCGGGAAGGCCGACCAGCCGCCCGGCCCCGGCCCCGCCGCCGCCCCGCTGCCTGCCACCCCGCTGCCCGCCGCCGCCGGCGAGACGCCGCCGCCGTTGGGCAGCCCGCGGGCGCTGTCCGCCAGGGCCATGCCGAGGAGAGCCCGCCGCCGGCGGGGAGCCGCTGCCGCCGCTGCTGCCCTTCCTCCTCCTCCTCCTCCTGCCTCCTCGGCTCCGGCAGGTGCCGCCGGCCGCGGGGGAGCGCGCTGCTCTCCGCCGCTACCCGCCGGAGCCTCCCGCCCCGTCCGGCCGCTGCGCCCAGCTGCCCGCTCGCCGCCTCCTGCGGGCGAGGTTGCTCCGTCGGGCTGCGAGAGGAGAGCCCCGGCGGCGGCGGCGGGGCCGTGTTTATGTAGCGCGGCCGCACCTCGCGGGAGGCGTGGGAGGCCGGCGGGAGGCAGAGCCGAGCGCAGCCATCCGCGCTCGCACGGGGAGGGGAAGGGGACGGGTTTGCACTGACGCAGGGTCTCCCCCCCCTCCCCGTCCTGCCGGGCCCCGTCTGCAGCGGACGCGGCGGGGCTCCCGCTGCCCGCTCCCAGCCCGCTGCGCCGCCACCTCGCTCCGCCTCGGGCCCCGGGGCCGCTCCGGCAGCGCGGCCGTGCGCGGCCGGTGCCGAGAAAAAGCTTGTTTGGCAGAGGCGAGCTCGGCAGGGGCGGTGGGAGTGCCCGGCTGCCCCCACCGCCCCCGGGCTTTGGCTCGCTGTCTGGCTTCCTTGAAACGTCTCGTCTTTCGTGGGCAAGGAATCATCTCCATTACTCCCGCACGGTGGGTGTCAGCACCCCGGCCTTGCTGCTTTCATTGCTTGGCCTCCGAAATGCAGAACCGTGAAAGCAGCGAGAGACCCGTGTTCTGGCGAGGGAGCTGGGCTGTGCCTGTGCCACTCTTTCAAAAGTTTGTCCAAACCTGGGACCCCAGCGAGGTAACCACGTCCTCTCCTTCCTGTCTCCTTCACAGAGAAAACCAAGCGTGTCATGCATGCCATGCTGGTGCTGGCTTTTCAGCTGCCTCACCTGGGGCATTGCGTTTCCCTGCCTTCCCTGGGATTGCAAGACTCGCTGTCACGATTGCTGCTGTCACGATCACTCACTGTCAAATTGCAGTTTTTCAGCAGCTTCAGGAAGGCTGTGAAAGCATCTGCCGATCTGCTCCCCTGGGGAGAAACTTGGAGGCGGCAGTGCAGCGGCAGTGGCCGTAGGAGCCGCGACGCGCCCTGTTGGGCTGGCTGGGGCCAGGAGCCGCCTCCGCGGCTGGGAGTCACTGCCGCTGCCCTGGTGCTGGGGCTTGGCCCAGGCAGGCCAGGGGAAGGCGCTGGCGGCGTGGGAGACGCCGGAATGGATGGAGTCCTTTCTGGCTGCGGTCGAGCAGGACTTTGTCGTGAGAGCCCACGCGCCTGGCAGTGAGTGTGTGGACAGATGCCCTTACAGTTCCGATGTAATTTAGATGAGCTAGGTACATCAGGATCTGCGTGAAACATAAGTGTCTATTTAAAAGACATTGGCAGAAGCCACTTCAATTATGTTTCAGGCTTTTGCTTGAATTTCATCTAGGTTTCTGTGTGTCTTTGCAGGCAGCAGAGAGCTGCTGCTTTGGTGTACTCATCTGCGCTCCTCTGGGCGTTCACGCATCCTTTCTTCCTTGAGAAAACAGCTGAAAAGACAGTGAGGTCTGAGGAGTAGTAAGGCAACAGGCACTGCCCCTTCTCTGTGAGACACCCTGCTGCAAGTACCCTAATACATTTGTCCATGAAGTAGGAGGTGAAAGATGGGGGGGAGCAGAGCAGAAGAGGGAAGGAAGGAAAAACAAGTTCGTTCTCAGAAAGGAAGATCAAAGTTTGCCCAAGAGGAAGAAGAGAGGGAATTGAGAAAAGTTTTGAAAAGGGAATGGATGACAAGAAGACAACTGTGGCAAGAGACAGCTGACAGGGAGGTGTTGCGCTCTGAGGAGTCACGGTGGGTTTAGGGAACTGGATACTCGAAGTTACAGGAGTTGTAATCTGAACAAGATTAAAAGTAAGGTAGCAGAGTTCAGAAAAAGATGTGGAACATTACTTTTCATGTGGAAAAGCAAGCTGCCAGACTCTGGCTGTCACGTATTTTCGTGGGAGCAAAATGGCAAACTAGGTTACTGTGATAGTTTGTGGGCATTTTGTAACAAGCAAATTGTTTCTCTCTCTTTTTTGAGAGGTCTAGGAGGAAGGTTACGCTAGCTTTGGAAAATCAGGAAGAAAGCAAAGAAATGGAAATTAATATTATTTGCCATATGATCACATAACCATGTAACTATATAATCAGCTTGCCATTATAGAAAAGGAGAAATTAATATGACTTATCTGCTAACGTATAGGGAATCTTTGATTTGTTTCCTTGCACTATTTTAGGCTCAACTGTCCAAAACTCAAGGCACAGGGACTTTTCACATTGTGGTTTCCCGATTAACAGCTTCATGGAGTTTCTTTTGCCTCTCCGTTCCTTAATCTAGCATCTCCCCCCCACCTCACCCCACTCCCGACCATACTTAGAAGAAGCCACCTCAAGAGCCTCCCACAGATTCATATTTTAAACTCAGCTTCCCTAATGTGGGCTCTCTGTTAAGCGCACTGTGATTAAACTGTGCACCCAGAAGATGAGATCGTATAATGCTAGTGAGGTCAAGTATTCATAGCAGAGTTTGTAATGAAAGATTTTATATGTACCAGCAGGCAAGTCTTAAAAATCTTCATATTTTAAAAAAAGGGTGTTTAATTCACCTGTTAGTAAAACCTCATTTCTCTGTTACCAAGTGAGCATCAATGTAGGTTAAGAAAAACACAGCAGTAATCTATTTCTTATTTTAGTACGACTTGAGCATAATGGATCTTTAAATTCATATTTTCAGAAGTTTCACAAACAAACGAGTAAGTTATCCTGCTCCTTCAAATGTCAGTTCGCCACAGGTTTACCTCTGATTGCCTGTCATCTGGTGGGAGGCCAAATGAGATGGACCTGCCATGCTCCTCTGCAGCACCATAGCGTGTCCAAAACCATGTGCGTTGAGGGGAGGTGCACAGCTGTAACAAACACCTTACTTGGGCCACTGCCCCACGAGTCTTCCTTTAGGGGCACAAACTGATTTATCCCACTGCAATGTCCTGTGCCCCGAAGTGCAAGCTGCCCCCTGCCTCCGCATCAAAAAGGGAGCGAGGAGCCTTCTCACAGGAAGGTGCTGTTCATGCAGCCTGTTCAACAGTCCTGGGCAAAGACCCAACTTGCAGTGTTTGTCTGTGAGACAGCTATCCTTTTGCGGACTTAAAAACATGCCCAGCACTGAAATATCTAGTACTTTTAGTACTGTTTTGTAGTGACCTCTCTTCAGAAGAATTAGCTTCTCTGGCATTGCGCTGCTGCTTTATGCAGGTAGGAATGCTTTGGCTGTGCTTATTGTAACCTATTTCTTTAACAGCGTTTTCCCCTCTTCACCAAATATTCAGCCACTTTTTTCTCCATTTCCTATCTCTTCTTTTTTTATACGGCTACAGTTTTCTTCAGTGAGGAGAGTTGGTTTTTTTTCTGAGGATATTAACATGGATAAATATATCAACTATTTTTTATTTACCTGTCAACGGGTTGCCTAACAATCGTAATCTCAGTGTTCTATTCTCATTTTGTGTGGGAGACAGTGAAATATTAGTACATGTAACATTCAAGAATGCCACAGAATGCGTTGTTAGGCATGCATCCCCCGTAAAGGGAGTTAAGTGTGGTCAAATGGACAGGCAAGGCTTTATGACAATAAACATGTAGTTGAATTTCTCTGTCTAGTAACATGCCTTTTCTGAGTAATAGCTACTTCATATAAGACAGACACATATTTTAGTGTTTGCTGTTAGCTACCTAGCAGGATTGGCTATGTGTGCTGAATGCATGCCATCTTAATTTGACCGGACCCAGCAACTTTTTTTTTTTTTATTTTGACAAGTATTTAGATTATTTGTTTTCTAGAGGGGGGGAGTTGCATTTATTGTTTGAACATTGAGAAGGATGTTTCCATCTTATTTCCCACTAACACTAGCCTAGGATGAAGAACAAGCCTGCATTTTGCATTTCAGGTAGTGAACCCGTGGTGATAATCAGGTCCAAATTTGTTCACACAGGACAGTTTCTTTCATCAAACAGATTCACAAACTGTAGAGGAAGGGTAACACCTAGCGGGAGTAAACTTACATTGCAATTAGTAAACGTAGAGTTCCAAAATATTCCTCGCATGAGCCGAGATGTGTAATAAAGAGAAAAACATAACTTTTTGTCACGAAAAAAGCTGCAAACTATTATATTACTATATTCAGCCTCTTCCTGAGAAACTTGACAAAGCAAGATCACATTTGACCCCTGTTCAGAACTAAAGTGGACTTTAGCATGTATTGTTATCTTCTTTAAGTCTATATTGAGTGAAATGCTACTACTTTGATTAGAAAGGTCTAATTAAATATGATTGAATTGTTCCAGTGTTTAATATTGAGTTCAGTAAAATATTTAGCTTCCTGCATAAAATGCAACAAAAGGAGTGAGTGATTTATACTGAACTGGAAGCTCAGCTATGCTCGTTTAAGCTTCACAGTCCTGCTTAGACGGTTCAAGGAAAAGAATATGGTTAGTCCCAGAGCAGAGTTTAGTGTCTGAATTGGGCACTCTTTACGTTTTTGGGGCTTATATGCTCTCTAAAATGTGTGCATTTCTGTAGGTTTGACTTTGATAGTAGTCAATGGATGGCTATTAGGTGAAACATCTCTTTCGGAATCATTGCTCGGGTGCAACTATCAGGCTCTGCATTATACTCAAGTGGTACCAAGTGGAGTGGTCCAAAACCTGAGTTGTGCGTTATTCCACACAAAGATAGAAAAACCCTGCTCCCACAAACTAGAGTGCTCTGTGCAAACTCAGTCTCCTATGCTTTATCTAGCTGCATAGGCATATTCACAGATCTGCATATTTCTTGTGAATTGTAAAGAATGTTATCTATGAAACTGTATCCGATATATCAGTTAATAAAGATGATATTGTGCCCGTGTGTTTGCATATGTTTAACTGGAGCTGCATGTTCCTGGAAGTCCAGCTGTTAGGAAAATATGTATGTTCAAACATGGACAATACTGAAGAATCATAGAATAATTTAGGTTGGAAGGGACCTCAGGGGGTCGTCAAGTGCTCGAGCACTTTGCTCCTTCTAGTAGAAGATAGAGGTATTATTGCTCTGAAGAACTTTGTGAGGGTAGTGCTCTGCAGGGTTTGGGGAAGGAGAAAGGGGCAAGGACTGACAGCCGTAGACTGTATTCCACATCCTTCATCTATACAGAGCAAGTAAGCAACTGATGTAGTTCAGAGCTGTATTAATTTCCTTCAAACACCTTTACAAAACCTGAGAGACAAAAGGTACCCTCTCAATGTCTTGAAGGCATGCAGGTTGTTTCTGTCTCAGCAAGGAGAAGTGTTAAAGGGCGCACCTTCCACACAAATCTTGAGCATCACTGAATTTAGAGGACACAAGACATGAGGCTATGCCCTCTTGCCGAATATGGACGTACCCCTAACAATTTATTTTCAGGTGATACCTAGGCAAATGGGATGCTTGATTTCCTGTTTCCCTGTTTTGGTTAATTATCAGGAAGTTACGGCCCTGTCAGATAACGAAAAAGGATCTCTATGTCATTTTGTAGTATGCAGTGGTGCAACATTTTACGTGCACAGTATGCGATACTTTTCTGCCTTGATATTCCCCCTATGGAGTAGTTTGAAATTAGTGTTCTGTTTGTGAGCTTTGGCTTTCAGAAATTCATCTTCCACGTCTCTGCGAAATGTTTCATTCACGTCTTCAAATCTTCCCTTGGCAGTTTTCCTATCTATGAACAAGCAGCATTCTGACCTGGCTTCAGTAGTGACAGAAAGACAATCAGACCTTTCCAAACATGTGTGGAAGTTTCATTGATCTTCTACATTAACCGTCAAGGTGCACGAGCAGCACTATGCAGCGTCCTAGAATTTGGCAGTCTGATGAGTCAGCAAAAGTTTCTTCTAATAGGGAAAATGCAACACATTATCTATCTTTTAACAGAGCTAATTAGGATATCAAACAACCTCTACTCCCGCTTATTAACAGCCTTCCTCCTTATAGCTCTGTCAGGCTTCAGAATAGGTTTTGGTACCAAAAAAAGCCCTTTTTTGATCTTCTGAGTTCCAATACCTGTCATTACAATAAATAAGTGTGAGAGACCAGTATATCGGCAGTCCTTCCCAGCCCTGAAAGCCACAAGGTAGGAACTGAAGCCAGGAACCAAGCTTAAACAAGATTGGAAGAGGTCCAAAGCCAGGAGTCAAATCCTGGAAGGGAGCTAGAATCAGAACATAGGAACATTGAGCGCTGGTTTGCAGAGGGGTGAATTAAGAATTAGCCTTGAGTCTGTTTTTCGGAGAAATGAAATGTGGTATCATGCCTAAGCAAGAACTTTATGCAAGAGAAAATACTTTTTCATGACGTTTTAGAACCTCGCAGGTTTTGTATCAGAATTAGTAAAGAAAATGTGGTTGAATAAAGGAATTCAAAGTGTATTGATATAATTCTTCTCAGCAAAGTCATTCTTCAAAGGCATAATAGCTAATGGTTTTGTAGGTGTAAAGAACCCAAAGCATATACTTAGCAGTGCCTGATTTTCTGTTTATTTACTTTTGAATCCTCACATTTAACTGCTAATAATGATGATGGTAATTCTCCATCATATTTAGCCGTGTCGTATATTAGCCGTGAACAACGGCTACTTCATTTGCTTTTTCTTCCTGCCACCATGTACCAGTGTAAGCAGGTGCTTAATCAATGTTAACTCTTTAACTTAGATTAAAATGAGCAAATGAAATTGAATAATTCATTTTGACATACTCAAAAATGAAATGATCTGCTTTATTCTCTTTGTATCATTTTGTATTGAATTCATTGTAGAGTTCCTGTTGTGTTTAATAGGAGAAATATTGGGATCCTTACCAGGGATCCTTACAACAGCCGTAAAAGTATAGCGGGGAAAAAGGCCTTTAATGCTTAGCTGAAAGCCTGCAGAAAGCCTGCAGCAGGCACTCTAGTTTAAAAAGCTGGCAAATGTGTTTTGACAGTACTGCCTAGGAGAGGCTTGTTTGTACTGGTTTTGTTTTGTTTTTTCCCCCTATGGAGACTTAAGGTTGTATCCTCCATGGCAGAACTGAACTTAGGCAACTTTGCTTGTTTCACAGCTGGTCTAAACTAACCTTGGAGGATAAACTGGCAGGGAATGAACAGCTTAACAAAGCTTACATAGTGTCTCTCAGTTCCCTGCTTGCTCGTGTCCTCACAGGGTATCAGTCCTGAAGGATGTTTTGAATATGGCGGAGGTAGTTCCAGCTTTTTACTGGGCTCCGCAGTTTAAGTACTGGGCTCCACTCACCAAATTTCGTCTCCTCTGACAGAGACTGAAATGAAGTAACTCTGTAGAGACTCAGTGCTCTCACCTAGAAGATGGAAAACAGGATTTGTATGCACAAAAAAAGAGAGCGCCTTTATTGTTAAGCTACCCAAGCTTTTTTCTGCCTCTTTGGCCTCAGAGTGCAGGCCTCCTATATGGTATGCAGCTCCATAAGCTTCTAGCTGTTCCAGACCTCCTGGGAAACATCCATTCTGTCAGGACCTTGCCAAAGTATGTGTCACTCATGGGTATCACTGGGGTCCGTGCCAGTGGGGACATCTGTGAGTGAAGGCTGTAATTAAATACTCTTAGCTCCTGTAGGCAGCATGTCTTAGCTGTGCAACCCATGCCAGAATGAGATGCTAGAACTTCAGTTTGCTGATATCCTCCCTCACCTGGCAGGTAAACTAACAGATATAATACGTTTCTTTTCCCTTACTTGACAGGGGAAATGATTTGCTGCCTAATCGCTGACAATCTCTGCCTAGTGAGTGAAGTAGTAGAAGTCCGCCTTTGCTAACACCAAAGTTTAATTTGCCAGAACATTTAATTCTTGAAGTGCCATCCCTCATCTTCAGCAGTGTTTCCAGAACTTCTCTTACCCATTAGCCACCGTATAACCCAACTTGATTTTCTGCTTGGACTGAGCTCTGTTTCTTCAAGCCAAACTCAGAAGAAAAATGGAATCGACTTTATCAGGCATAGTTGATGGTTCCGCAACTTACGGATGTACCGTGCTAATGAGATGTTATTGCACGAAGTAATGAAAAGCAGCTGTTCCTTAGCTGTAAAGAAACTTACTGTGAGTTGGTACAGTTCATTTGTAGGTGAGATTCATAAGACTGTCTCCCTCCGTAGAAGTGTTTACTGCACATATTTTGCTCCTTAGCTGGAGAGGCCAAAACAGGATTAAATTACTATGTCGAAAAAATTCTGAATGCGCTTTCCTGTTGCAAGTGCTTATATGGGGGAATTATCACTCTCCTTTGTAGGGATTTCCCTTAAGATACCATCTATGTACAACATATGGAAATATGAGTCCTGTATGTAAGCATAAATAATACATTATTACTACAAAGTAACATTATATGAACAGAATAAATGTCTGAGAGACTGGTCAGGACATTTCATGAATATATAGAATGAAGAGTAAAACTGTTTAGGTTTAATGAAGTTTTAATGAAGCAAACATCTGAATTTACCAACAAATCACAGCCACTTAATTCCAGCAGTCTGCAGACTCTTTAAGCCCTCAAGAATATGGGAATTAGATTTTTAAAAAGCTCTCCTCTCTTTGTATGCCTGCAAGCTGTTGACAAAATAAAGATTGCTTTGGCTTATGAATATGAATTTGGGGGCTCAGGTAATTAAATACATAAATTATTTTCTTATATCTGCAACAAGACTATTACAGAAGTATGTTCCATACAGTTAGGTTAGCCTGCAAAGTGTTATATCCAATGGAAAAGGATTTATTAGTTTATTTTCACCTTTTAATTTTTAACGTGCATTGTATATGCGTGCATTTTGCCAAACTGACAACTTCAAAAAATGGAATGTTGTATTTGTATTTTTTAACCATGTGCCACAAATCTAGATTGTGTCAGAATGGATACAAAGTGCCTATAAAATCCCTTCGAATAAAACAAGCAAAAAAATATTCATCTCTGGGAGGTTAAATCACATAGAAATAGGGTGAGATTATAGGATGGTGAAAGAGAAGCTTATCTGAGAGGCAGATGATAAGCATAAAGCCTGCAGTCAGAGTGATAAAAAGGCTTCTGGAATAGAAAAGATCACTTTTGTAAGTCAAGACTCTGTCTGTGACCGACCATCCGGGAAAAAAAAAAAGTGAAGTTGCCAAGCGTAAGACTTATTAAGGAGGAGGAGGAGAAGGGCAGAAATGAAATTTATAGCCAGGAAAAAGCAAAATAAATATATAGGGAATGGGTGGCAATTCTTTCTATGTTTTATGAGCCCTCAAGTGCATATTTTCAGTGTTTTAGAGGAGCAAAATAGTTACATAGCCAGGTTTTAATATTGTGTATAGAAAATAAATGTGGTTATTCAGACCTCTTTGATAGTGGAGTGGCTTTGAAGAGCAAAAGATTCATCAGTAATCTACCCCCATGACCTCTCTTAACCTTCTCAGTCTCTGACTTGGAACAGGTTGCCCAGAGAGGTTGTGAAATCTCTTTCCCTGGAGATATTCAAAACCTGCCTGGATGCGATCCTGTGCAATACGCTCTAGATGACACTGCTTGAGCAGAGGGGTTGGACTAGATGATCTCCAGAGGCCCCTTCCAACCTTGACCATTCTGTGATTCTGTGACTTCTGTTACAAAAAGGTAGTGTTTGGATTCCTGTCTTTTGACAACAGTAGATGGGCTATGAGGGCATGTTCTGCTTACTTTTACCAATGTAATACCTTGTTGCTTTTGTAGTGCTGGTGCTTTTTCCATCAGCCGGAGTGAAGATAGTAATAACTGTGTTACCGATGAGAGTTCCTCATATGTGTGCTGGTTGCGTTCCAGTGATGCAGATGTTTGATATACAATTTGGGAAACCTCAGGAGAATCTCATCGATACACGTTATTGGCACTGAACACCTGATTGTAAATGTGTGACTAATATTTTGCTGCTTAACAGAATTGATTCTTTTGCATAAAATCTTTTATTCTATCCACTGCCCAAAACTCTCTTTTGTTGATATTGTGCTTTCTTTGTGGAGCAAAATTTTGGCTTACTAATCTCATCTGGGTATTCTCAGTGAGTTTATTGAGCATTTAAACCCTACAGATCACGCCACCTTGAGTTAACACCAATTTTTTTCCATTCACCTGTTCTGTATTTCATGTTGAATTTTCTTGTAGGATTGTAACATTTCCCGTTCTGTATCATATTCCACTTACCTGGGGCACAAATATTAGGTTCTGTGAGAAGCTTTATGACAACGTAAAGATTCTTGGTTGAAAACGCAAAGCTAGCTACGGGTCTTAGCCACACAATTGCCACTTATATTAATTGGAGTTGTGTAGTTAAATCTTTTCCTTAGCTTTGAGTATCTCAACCCTTGTTATTATGTAAATCATAAATCCATAGTTCTTCTGGAAAATTGCTGCACAGAAAAGCATAGCAAACTCAATTCATTAATCCCTATCCCTAAAGCCCCAATATCGTAACCTCAACATTAGGTTAGACATTAGGTATGTATGCGCTCTTTCAAGCCGCCACATTGAAGAGAGGGGGAACAACATACTTATAAGTGCACATGAAGTCTGGGTATAATTTGTCTGCTAACACTGTATGAATAAACAAATACATAGTAATTTATCCGGTATAATTTTCTTTTGACTTCTACTGTACCTTTCAGTTAAGTGTGAATTTCATAGTAACCTACTACTTCACCTTACAGTTAGATATTTTCTTTTTTTTTTTTTTTTCTGTCATATGTTTGAGCTAGACTGGGAACTTAATGCAGTAATTTATGGTAAGATTCATAGTAATTTTCTTTAGAAAACTGCTTTGCCTGGCAAACTTCTTGGCCTGATGCATCCAAATTAGGAGACAGTCAGATTTGTCTCAGCTGGAAAATATCAGGGATCTGGCTATCCAGGAGGTAATGCTGTTAGTTGCTATGTATCTCACAGCTGAGAACAGTGTCTGGCTGTGGAAATATATCTCCTCTGCTCCATTTTTGCTGGAACTGCAGGACAGCCTGTTTGTATTTGCACTGAAGGAAAAAAAGAAATGTATTGCCAGGCATTTGTCTCAGTCAGCTTTGCTCTGGCATCCTAGAGAGTTTCCAGGCATAGACAAAATGACTAAGGGCAGTAGCAGGGCAAGAGTCATCAGGTTTATGTGTTTAAATGATTTATGAATGAGGACTCTAATGGGGCAAAGAATGGGCGTACAAAGCAGTGTTAGTATACCTCAGGTAGAGTAGCATCAGGCAGCTTGACTGGATGAGCAAGGATGTTCCTGATTCAAAGCATCAGAAAACAAAGTATGAACAGGTTGTTGTAGTACCGCGCCGTGCCAAATGGTTTTTTTAACGTGGAAAGCAGTTTTATTTAGAATCTAGCACAAATACTTTTTCTCTCAAAAGCCAGAAAGCAAATCTTTCCTGCAGAACTCCACGTGTAAATGTAAAGGTAGAAGTTGAAATCCCGGCCTCTCTGAACTCAATGGGAAAGTCCCCTGTGGTTTCAGCCAGGATGTCACCCAGCATGCATGACTAGTTGCTCACTGAATGCATTGTATGCGTGTCTTTCCATATACGTTTCTTTCTTTTTGTCTAAGCATTTCCTAGGGTAGATGTGGAAGTGCAAATTTCCCAAACAGTACAGGGACTTTCCTTCAAAATTTACTTATTTATTGTTATAATACAAAATCATCACCCCTTTTCGCAGTTTCTGGCAACCTGTATAACTACTTAAATTCTAATGAATTCATAATAAAGTCTCATCTGGAGCTCCAAGGTCGCCAGATCTAGCTCTTAAAACCCCGCTATGGCTTCTTTAGTGATCTCTTAGAATTGCCCTTCACCAGTCATGTCTCTTGTGACTGAGTTAATCTCAGTGAACTGTCTCTTGCTAGCCACAAACATTGATGCCCCGTTTCCAAAAAGCTTTTTAGCAGTAGTTATTAGTTTGTGCCAGTAACGTACTGCTTTAGCATTACAAATGCCGTGATAGTTCCCATTATGACCTTAAAATAGTAACCCTTTGGGCACATTTCTGGCAGGGTCTTTCAGGGACAAGATTTTTAAGATTTAAGCTAATAATTTTAGCCGTATAGGACAGGTGATGTTGAAAAAATATGAATATATGCACTCTCAGTCCCGGGTCATGTGTTTAATATGATTTTGATCTTGATTTTCTTCTCTGTTATTCTTCCCTTTATCTCTCTTTTTGACAACTGTCCATCATACCTTTCTCTACGGACAATATTATTAGTATAAAGCCATATTCTGGTGAGATGCTAATTGCCTAACAGTTTCAGTAAATCCCTCACAAAGCTCTGCCCATTGAACTAGCCAAAGATAACAGCATCCAAACGTGTGACTAACCTGCAAAACAGAGGTGGCAAGATGGCTTGTTTTCTTTTTGAAACTGTGAAGGAAGAGTAAAGATGACTGCTTTTATTCCCTGATGTTTTGCAAAGGACACAGTTTTTATTTACTCTTTCAGTTTGTGAGGAGACCCGAGTTGTAGTTCCTCTGGCGAGAGTGAGACCCAAGCTATCGGGAGCAGTAGGTGGCAGTGCTGCCTCTGGTCCCAGTTTTTAAGGCACTGCAGTATCACAGCTTAAATAAGCCGTTTCATGAAATACGTTTAATAGCTCAGTTTCCTGCAAACAGGGGCACTTCTTATAGGCGGTACCAGCTAGCCTTATCAGGGTGGTGTGAACTTACCCTCCAAATTCTGAATAATATCATTCTCTGTATGAAGTTCTTCCCAGTCACACATACAATGTTTGCTCTAGTAAGAGTATAAGAGTTTACTCTAGTAAGAGTATAAGTGACCCTTCATTACATTTATTTTTAACCTCAAATTTATTTACCTAAAAGGAATGGACTACATCTTATTAGTGATGCAGTGCTCACTGGCAGGCCCAATTGCCATCTATTTGTAGAGGTTTTAAAAAAAAATGCTACCATTTTTGTGGAGGTAAAAAATGATTCCAGAATCACTTGGTTAATTAGCAACCACTTGGTTTATTTCAGCACCTTTCTCAGCAATAAATACAGTTGCAGCATATGTAATCAACAGGAACAAATAATATGAATATAATAATGTTACTGCTTCACCAAGAAACTAGAGTGCCATCAGGAAGGTAATAGTGGGGATGCCTAGACATGCTGTTGTCTTCTCCGGGTCTACGAACTCTGTTTGCAGTCCATGGCTCTGAGGTCAAGTGGCACTGTCTGGCTCATGTCCACACTATTTATGGCTACCCCCTTGGGAGCAGATTGCCTTGCAGAGAAAGCCAAGTGGTCCAAAACAGAGCCAAAACATGAGATTAAAAAGCAGTGTAGACAGTTGGGGTCCAAAAGCAGAGACACTCCCTCAGCCTGTTCTGTTTATTAGTACAGATACACCAAATACAGCTCTGCTAGCAGCAAGGAGTGAGGGCAGGACTGGAGGAGGAAGAGAGTAGGGACAGGATGATAGCCAGTGGCTTAGCTTCTTTTAGGAAAGGATTGGCCTGTTGCAAATGTAAGAGAAAGCCACAATATCAGGCCTTTATGATAAGTGTGATGAGGCTAACCACACTCCAACAGGTTCATCCTTTTTTTTTTTTTTTTCACTATTTTGGATGAACAAGACAAATGGAGAACCAGTAAAAAGAGGGAAAGATATCTGAGTATCTTGGGCCATAACTCCGTTATTCTGAGAGGACTCAGGCAAAGAGTTTAGAGGAGGTAAGTAAGATGAAAGGCAGATCTATAAACTGAGAATAAAGGAAGTAAAATATTATTTTTCTTTGAAAAGGGATGAGACGTGAATCACTGAGGTCAACAGTTTCAAGACTGACTAAAATTAGATACCCGCATAATCATCAAAGTATTTCTGTCAGCTTATTTATTATTTAAATAGAGATCTGATTTTGTCTTTAATTTAGACTCCTCAGATGGAACATCTAACTTACTAATGGGCAATATATTTGATGGAGCGTCACCGAAATAAAGAAAATCCGTCACCTTTTGCAGAGTTACACCCTGAAAAGACATAGATGTCAAATTGGAGACACTTGGAAATTCCCTCAAAGATGAATTTAAAAATGTATTCCTGTAAGTGAGGGTATCACATGAAGTGCATTTCAGAAAGGGTTCAAATGAGAACTGGTATTTTGATAAATCAGTTGAGGAAGTCATTCCTTCCATAAGGGCAGTAAGGGAAAAGAGATATGGAAGTGGAAGAAGGAAATGAATAGAGTTTAATGACCCGAGGGTGAGCATCAGGACAAAGAAAGGGAAGATTGTGTGTTATTCTGCTTTGGACACATAAGGTAAAAGGACTGCATGTTACAATGGAGGAAGAGACGGCATCGTCACAGATGAGCATTAAGCGAATAAAATAAAGTTAAACGAAGACATACGCACATACGTTCCCATACACGTAGAGGCCTAGAGGAACTGCAGGCCGCTTTTCAGGATTTTCTCTTAGCGTTTTGTTCTTTCCTACTACGTGTATCTGTTATTACTGTCCTGTTTTTCCTGTTGAGTTACCCCTATGATAAAAATATGCCTCTTGTCAGTCAGGCAGTCACAACCATGCATTACACTGCTGAATCTCTGTGACCCGTGTTTTGAGTAGAGGATTATAATTGCCTTAAAACGTGTGACTGACAACAAATCTTCAAAAACTACTGAACCCTGGTAGGAAGCAATACAGGAGACTCCTTTATAAGCTGGAGGAACTGAGTATTTTTGATGTATATGCAAGTGTATACATTCACAAAAAAACGAAAGGGAAGCAGGTTTCTTTAGCACTACACACCAAAAAAGGAAGGAAGAAGCAAATGTGAAAGGGCAGAATAAAATCAAGGAAGAAAATAAATTATGGTACCTGTCACAAGATTTTGTCAGTTCAGCCTTCTGAATAGTTCACAGAGGCAGAGTCTTTTGAAGTCTCCTCTCCCTCTTTGATCAGTCCCATTAGAACAACTAGACTTGAGTTTCAAAGGCAGCAAGGCTGTCAAAGAAGAAAGCTGCGCTCTTCTCAAAACACTGGATGGCAGCTTTATGTCCCATAGTCGCATCTCCCAGGTGAGGCTGCACAGCATCAGGATGATGGGTATGATTACGGAGCAAGTTCTGCACTCAGATTTCTTTGAAGGGCTTATGCATTCTCCCTAAATGATTATCGATCCTCTCCATTTGCCAAGACTTCCAAACACTTGAAAAGATGCTCTGTAAGAGAATATTTCTTAGCTTGATCAGAAGTCTGTACGTACCCACAGACTTGCTGCATTTGAACTGTTTCGTCTAGTTCATTAGCTAGAGAAGGTTTATTAATTAAGGTAGTTGGCTTATTTTCTTAATAAATACCTTTAACGTTTTTTTGGTTACATTCTTCCTGAGCATACTAAAACTCTCTCCAGAACTTCCGTACAGTAAAGGGAATAGGGAATTTTCTATAGGAAAGAGGTGGTGTTTAGTTTGTCGACAGAACATTTTGTTAGAGAGAATTATTAATAAAGGCATTTATTGGCTACAGGGAAAAAAAGATTAAGTGAATTTTGAAATTTTCCGAATCTTATCCACTGACTCTGCGCCCTGTCATTTCTAGTAAAGTTTGCCAAAAAAAAAAAAAAACCCTAATCAGAATGCAGCATATCTCTCTGCTTCATTTAGTTCTGTAAATTACAGTTCCTGCTTACACTTCTGTCGTTTGAACTGTATTTCACTTACATTTCAACAAAAATTTACTAGTCGTAAATCCCAATGTACTGATTTGCCAGTTGTTTTAAGTGAATTTCCATCGTTCTTGAGAAACTACATACAAGTGTTGCAATCCCGTTTGAGGTCATAACCATAAGTCTGAAAATCACTGCTAAACGCCAGGTTACTCTTATAGGCTTATTCTCCTGGTGTATTTAAAGACCAGCTGAGCTAATTCAGCAAATATTTTGGAACACAAAGCAGAACATGAGCAGTATGTCTGACAGTGTGTCTGTGGATAATGTGTTCACAGATGTTCCTCTGGCCTTTAACAAAATATTGACCGAATAACAATATTAGAATCTGACCTGTTCTTGTTAGAGCCATTTTTCCAAGTAACATAAACTTCAGTTAGAGCTAATTCAGGCAGGGTAGGTGCACTTGGTAACTCGTGAAGTCATAAAAGGGAGGGTTGGAATGGATCTCAAGAAATCACCTTCCAATCCGCCTCTACATCGAGGCAGGATAAGAAAGCTTGGACTAATCCTGGCAGACACCAGTGCAACGCACTGGTAATGACTCAAATGAACAAAATTCCACAATAGTCTTAAATAGGCTATTTTAAAGTTTCAATACCCCGTACGCTTCCTGTTAGAAAGTTTTCCTTCACATAAAACAAAAATCTTTGCTGAATATTCAGCAGATTTCTTTTACCCTTTTTTCTTTCCTCAGTGAACGTAGCATAGATGCTCAACATCCTTTTCCTAATAAAATACACAGATTGTATTTCTGTGTCATGTTTCCTCATAGGGTACACTTTCACGTTAAAGCCAAGTCAATCTGAAGATGACCTGCTGCCAGAATTAACCACTCTGCTCTTTTCCACAACTCAGCTAGCCTCATGTGATTGTGATGAACCAGATCAGAAAGTAAGTGGAGAAATGCTTTGTTCTTTTCTAAAATGAGTTTTCTACTAACTTAATTCATTTAACCAGCCCCTGGGGAGGACATCAGACAAGTGCCAGTTTTTTCATTGGTTTAGCTTGTGATGTAAAACCACACAGACTTCTCATTTCTAGTAAACCTGCTCACACCTTCTTCGCAGGCCTTGTTTTGTAAGCCTCTTGTCATTCTTACTCTCCTCTGACTCCTTTCCGATTTTTTTTGTATCTTTTTCCTATATGGTGCATTTAAAGTGTTTCTCTATTCTGAAAAATGTTCGAAGTTTGTCATTAAGTTATGAGTGAATGACCCTTCAGAAAGATGACTAATGAGATCAGCAGTTGCTCATATGCTTTTCTGCCCGTTTTCCATGCCTAATTTGTGTATGTCATTACTGCGACTTCGCATACCTGTATAATAATTGTACTCACAAAATAAATGTATGAATATGAGTGCGTCGTCCTGTGCCGCATTTTTTCCGTTTGAGGAAGGTCATTCTGCTCTGCGTTTTTCCCTATGTGATCACTGCTTATGTGGCCATTTCATCATGTTTAATTTTAAGTTAGGACAATGTCAAACTTCAAGAAGAACCTCAGTCAAATATTTCTGTAGCTAGAGTATCGTTTTCCTTAAGTTTCCTTCAGTTTTGCTATGTGTGTACACTGACCTACACTGAGACTATAATACATGACAGATTCTCAGGCAATCCTCCATGTAAGCTGAACTCTTTGGAGGTTAGTGGCTTCATACAAGTACTATGTTGTGGTAATGCATAGAAATTAGATGTTAAGATTTGTAGTTTTCTATCTTTTAGATACTTATAAATACTCTATATTTCCAAATATGGATTCGATCCTGATTTGCACTCATATAGTTCTGTCATGTGAATGTGTTGTATGTGACCTAGAGTCTTGAAGTACTTCTTTTTATTCTTAAGGCTATCAGCATCTGAAGTCCTATAGTCAACTGAGAATTTTAGCTTTTACTATGATGGTTTCTCATTCTTATTACTGTAGAGAAAAAGAAATATGAGCCTTGAGGATTCAGAAATAGTGAAGATAAAACAGCAAAGGTCCCAAATGCATTTGGTTCTTAAAGTCGCTTTGCTTGTTAGTACTGCTGAGGTTGGAGTCTATGCTAGCTTGTCTACTGCGGATCAAATCCACATTGTAAAGAAGAAGAACACACCAGTAGCGACTCTCGTTTTCTACTTAGCTGAACTCATATCCCACTGTAGACTGCAGTAGCCTATGAGTTACTCTATCCTGTGTAACCTGGCAGAATCCCCAAGGGACACTGGCAGCATTTGTACTTTCACATTTGCTAAAGCTTCATTCCTTTCTCCCTGACTGCTGTCTCTACCTGCCTCCTGGCTTGTACTCCTCTTTCATGTCTAAAGCAAAGCAACCCCCTAGCGTGGCAGGTAGGCCTGGGCACTCCTGGTGAACTCATGTTCTTCCTTAAAACCGCTAGGGAAGTAACCAGATGCTGTCCAGTGTGAGCCAGCTTGTGCCAGGCCTCCAAAAGTAACCTAGCAGGCCTCCTACCCTATCCTCTCCATACCTGTGTCCTTTTTCTACTTCTCAAGCCATCTCTGCAATGAATTGGCCTTCATACCCCGCTGCTGCAGAGCTAATACAGCAGGATGCAGAGCATTCTTTTCATCTCTGTGGGATCTTATTCTGGCAACAAATGGGAGGGACCACCTAAAGCCCAGATCGGCTTTAGTGAACATCAGGAAGCAGTTTACCACAGGAGTTTAGCTGTTTCAACAGGCCCTACTGGGAAAGAACCTTGTGCTGCCCAGATGAGGTCAGTGCTACCAGAACAGCCGACTGGAACAGACATAAGAAGAAGTTCAGGAATGCTTGCTCTGAAGGAAAGGATTGCCAGGCTTTACTGTCCTTTCTGTGAGGACTCTCATGTGGCTCTCAGAGTACAGGGACACTGGAGGCTTGTGGACAAACTATGGATTCATGGCCCTGCAGGCTCAGAGATGATGTGGATAGTGGGGAACCTTTGGGCCTGATCTCTGCAATAGAGGCCGCATTGTAATCTGATGACCCTGAGGAAGGAGCTCCACTTGCCTACATGCGCCACCTACCTGCTTATCAGAACCTAGTGAATTTTTGAGGCCTGTCCCTGTCCTTACGGGGATTCCTCACAGACTGACCATATCTTTGTCACAGCCCAGATGCAGTGCGACTTTCTCCTTCCATCCTATGCTCCTTTCTTGAATGTCCCTGAAGCTTCAGCTCCTCCACTAGAGGCATCTACCCTAATGGAGATTATTAGGGCTGATGACTGGTTGGATAGGAGAGAGGAATCGTTCACCTCTTTGCAAGTGCCATCTCCAACAGTTACAGCCACTGTAGTGATCTCATTCCAGAATGATTCACATGCAATCTGACTACAGATCACCATGTTCCAGGGTCAGTGTGGGGTCCGCTCCCAGGGCGTAAACTAGACTGGATATTTTTCTAAGTTATGGCAGGTTGGCGTCCTATAGTGGTATCAAGAAGAGCTGCTTCCCGCTGTGTAGAGAGAGTACGAGTGGAGGGAGAAAGGAAGGAAAGCTAATTTCTCCAAATAAGGAAGGGATATAATACCAGGTGATTAACCGGCATCCTCAGGGTAGGCATAGGTCTATGAGTATTTTTCACTTGGAGTCAGTAAGCATGCTCGCCATCCCATTGACTCTCGTATCTAGCTGGAAGTGCTGTCACTTGAAATGATTCTACAGCAAACATGGCTGGCAAACGATCACCGCTCCATTACCCACTCCAGTGTACAGTGTGGCACTTAAATCAGTCAGTAGTTCTTGATTCACTCATCTCTCAGCTCTGGATAGGAATTGAGCAGAGATGCAAAAATAATACATTGGATTTCGTACAATAAAATCACATGAGTTTCTTACTTTCCTGCCTCCCTTAGCCATATTTTTTTTCCTTTCTCATGAACATGTGGAGATTTTGCAGAGGTCTGACCACAAGCCCTCTCCCTCTCCCAGACCCTGGAACATCTCCCCTTTGCTGTTCTACAGTCTCAGTAAGGGCTTTACACCAATTGTACTTCTGGGATACCAGAATGAAAGCAGAGGTGGGATGCAGATACAAAACTGCAAGCTTTGGAGGAGCTGCCGTAATAGACACTGGCTAACAAAGGTTTCTGTGTCTATATGAAAAGACTAGGGGGTAATTACAATGCTTGAGAATGGCTCCTAGGAAGGTATGATAGGTTTGTGATTTTTGGTTTGGTTTGGGTTTTTTCCTCTCAGCCACATCTCAAGAGCAGTCATCAACGTGGTGAGCTCCCATGTGGTATCAAACTCCCGAGGCAAGAACTGTTTGACCCAAAGCCAGAAGAGGCAGCTCACAACCTTATTACTGAGCCTGAAAGGGACAGGCAGTAGTTCTGACAGGAAATAATGGCACAGACAGGATGAAATAAGGGGTGGAGGATGAGTAGTGCAAGGCTAGTGCACTAGTTCCTGCACACACAGCCAAGGAAACAGAGCAAGGCAGTTCATAACAGAGCCTAGCTCCAGCTAGGGAAAGAGCAGTTGCTGCCATTGCTGAGTAGCACCTGCTCCAGATATGCCAGACAGCTGGACACTGTCCCCATCAATATTTTGAGTTACTTCTGCTGTCCACAGGACCAAGAAGAGGCAGGGCAAATACCTTTAGCAAGGGAAGCAAGGGTGGACAGAAAGCCATATAACCCTTCCTCTGGCATCTTTAAACTGCAAGCTCAGAGGAAGGAAACATTCAGTAGAAGACATTGTTTAGGAGGCATCTTTAGGCAATTTAGGTCCTCAAGGCTTTGCAGGCAGATATGACCATGTTTTCTGTCCGAACAGCGTGAGCTTCCACTCAGGCCCCTGAAGGAGATTATTAGGACTGACTACATGTCGGATGGGAGAGAGGACTAGTTCACCTACAGAAGCAGAGAGGGAAATGCTTGAAAACGCTGTGGCAAATAACAGTGATTGAAGGCATGCAAGCTCACATGTGCCCAGCTTGGTGAACCTTGCCTCCAGATGGTGCAGGCACATATTTTCACAGGTGGCTGTTCTCTCACACATGATGGATTCACTACCTGAAGTAGTATAGGCCTGCTTGGAGGTGACCTTGAAAGCCCTACGGTTCTCGGTTGAGTCCTGCTACACTGACTTCTCACTAACTTTATGAATGATGTGGAAAAACTGAAGTTGACGTTTGGGCCTGAACACTGGCATCCACGTTGTCATGCAGTTCACCTTGCTGTTAATTATCTGAATGCTCGCTGCAGGAACTGAGAGGCCTGAGGCCAGTACTCCTGTTCGTAGGTGAGATGAAGTCATTAGCCAGGCCCCAGAAGAAGAGGTTCAAATTGTCTGAGACATGTATGCCAGGTATGTACCAACTTCAGCTTATAGTTGTGCCTTTAATAGTTCCCCAGCTCCTGCATGCGTGGGACAGTATTCCCCAGGAGGAGCTGGGGAACTATTCGCATGCTTATAGAGCCCCCCAGGGCTGGAGAGTGGACTAATATGAGCCTAAAGAAGCTTTTGAGCTTTCAGGAGATCGTTGCGATATGGAACTTGTCCATTGGCATTGAACATGTCTTTTAACAACAGGCCTAAGAGGAACCCCACATCCCGGACTGTTTGCCACTGTGTGAGTACGAGTTGACGCTGGCCGGATTCCAGAGCATGATGGCTACTTTTTTGAGCAGTGGCTAGGGGCCCTGCCCATAGGGTCACGGCACCGGAAGGTCAATGCCGGCATAGGCTGAAAAGAGCTTTAAAATACAGAAATGTGCACTTCATGTGCAGCACTTCACTAAGGCCAGGGCC
The DNA here is from genome assembly GCF_040807025.1 of Struthio camelus. Classification (NCBI taxonomy): domain Eukaryota; kingdom Metazoa; phylum Chordata; class Aves; order Struthioniformes; family Struthionidae; genus Struthio; species Struthio camelus. The sequence continues at coordinate 176,967,310 of NC_090942.1, read as the reverse complement.
ACATCGGCTACCCCGTCTGCCATGCTATAGGCCAGTCCATAGGACAGGCAGCACTTCCAGCCCC